>NT_165927.1:970818-1037070 GCF_000149615.1 Aspergillus terreus NIH2624
CTGGAGCCCATAATAACGGGAATGGTGTGAAGCTGGTTTGCTGTAGAAGGTCTTTTTATGTACTCATTTCTGAGCCTAGCGTTCTGCCAGTAGAGTCTAGAAAGAAGAGAAGGAGGAGTAAATTAGAAGAGCGCGTGGAAGGAAGCTCTCTACAGCAAAACGCCGTAGTCTTTTGGTCCCAAGGAGCAGCTTTCAAAGCATCGATTTGTATGGTATGGATCTTTGTGCGTGTTATTTACTATCTTGCTATTGAATTAAATCTCGTATGTATTTTAAATTTTCTTCTAATAGATGCTCGCAAATAGTGAATTCTTGAGCTTTTATGGCGGAGGATTGTTCAGTTATCTGACGCTGTTAGTTATTCGAACTGACATTCTGGATATACATAGAACTCTATGCTAGTACAAACACAGCCTAGATAGGATCCTAAACAACCACACTCCGCGACCCTCCCAGAGTACCCCGATCTTCCCACGCTCCACTCTCTTGGATAGAGAGTGACTCAAATCCAACGCCATGAGAACCATCAGATCCACTCAACTTTGCCTGTTTCTTTCTCTCTTTCTTCTCCCTCCTGAGACGCTTCTTTTCCTTGCGACTGATGCGTGGAAATTCCGAATCCGGTCCCCGCAGAACCATACCAGGGTGGATCAGATTGAGTGCAACCAACGCAAGTAGCATAGGGACCGCATCAAAGACATATTCGTAGAACTCATGCGTCAAAACCGGGTTATTCGGATCGGTGCCACGGCTGAACTGACAGAGACGGAAGATGATCCGGACCTAGACGATGGTGAGTGATTTCACAATTCATAGCGGCACGAATAAAGCCTAGACGTACGGTAATCATGACCAGGCCAAAATATATTGCGTAGAAGAGCCATCTCCACGGCCGGGAGCTTCCATCCGCCTTCCCCAGTTCAAATCCACGGGTTTGTTCGAGGACGTGCAGTTGGCGGTGCAGACGGATGCAAAGAACGGTGAAAACGATGATGAATAGCTGCTGCAGGCCAATACCACCCATGTAAATATGCACACCGATCATGACAATCCGCGTGGATACGTCGGTGGGCGAGCTGATGATAGCGCCCGCTGCCTGGACGATAAAGGAAACGACATCTAGCCAAATGAAGATCACGCCATATTTTGTGGCAGAGATGCCAGCCAGTCGCCGATCCGGTAAGAAGAAATAGACCAGCCGGCCGAGAGTCATGTATATGAATGCGTTGATCCCTGCGATCTGTTAGTGGATGGGTAGTTCCCTAACACCTATCGCTCAGAGTCCTTACATAGAGGAGCCAGGTAGAACAGGAGGTTGAAGGCGGTATTGTAACCATCGCTGCTCTGGTTCCGTGTAAGGAGCGCACGGAACACAAATGCGAGACACTCCCAGCCCGCGCCCATCATGATAACCCAGGAATATCTCTGTCGGCGGTAAGTAATTGGATATTAATGTCCGGAACGGGAGGAGTACTTTTCTATATATGAAAGCCTGAACTCCGAATGCAATGAGCGTAAGGCCGAACAGGACGGTGAATAGAATGGCGGCGCCAAGCGACGGAACATAGTAGAGAATCACGTCGCACGCATCTGGTGGAAGGTATCCGTTCTTCCCGGGCTTTGGGTGAGTACATGTTGCCGTTGGGGCAGGCAACGCCGTCGTGGTCGTGGACATTGATTTAGACGTGAAGAGATTAGAAATGAATGCTTGTCTGATGCAGAGAATACATAATGCTACATGAAATGCTCGTCGCACCACCCAGATACTTATATCCTATTCCATGATACTGTGTCCAGGCAGAAAGATACAGAAGTGCTTATAGGGCTGCGAGAGCTATTCATAGCTCTGTATATGTGCGCCACGATGGGCTAGAACGCTAGAACACACGTCTAGTAATGTTCTCCTTCGAGAAGAGCAATACACCTATGGTTAGTGCATCCGAAATCCCCAGTGATCGTAGTACCTGGGCGAGAAAGATAGATGCCTGAAAGCAGTAACTCAGCATCAGAGTCACCTTTCAGTAGGCTTCTATCAAAAGTACTGACAGGGGAAGACGTGATTGGTCTGATCGGTAATGCTAACTTGATCAAGCATGTTGTGAATCCTCCGATGGGGCGCAGTCCTCAACCAACTAGACCAGATACGTCCAGTTCAAGCTTATGCTTATCTCAGATGGTCTAGGCTGACACAAGGTTATTGTTAGCATCTTCCTTCAAGATTTCATCCATCTCAAATAAATTCATCCTTCGCGCCTCCCGCACCATCACCGTCATTCAATCGTTGGGGATAGAGCGCGAGAATATGCTTCCAAAAACACACAGATCCAGAGGTGGCTGCATGACCTGCAAGTGAGCTATGCAAATCAATCCCCCACACCGATCTAGCTCAACTTATACGTTGTCTATTAGGATTCGCCGAGTGAAATGCGACGAAGAGAAGCCAACCTGTTATAGATGTCGATCTACTGGCAGACGATGCGACGGTTATCAGCCTGGCCCGATACCAAATTCCAATCCTAGAAATGTCAAGATCATCCAATACGTCCCCAGCATCCCCCGCCAGACCCAACGACTACCACACCCATATTTCAGTGACCTCACCACCGAGCAGGAATGGCGCTCGTGGGAGTTCTTCTACCTTCAGACAGCATCCTGTTTTGGTCACAAGGCCGGCGATTTCCTCCTCAGTGTGGCCACCATAGATCCTCTGATTCGAACTGCCGCTTTGGCGCTGGGGTCTTTGCACCGAATGTTCCTCTACGAGGGGGACCACAACGGGGCAGATACATCGGCAGGGAGGCAGACGGCACTGCGACAATACAATATGGCGGTGCGAAGAGGGCTGCATAAGCTCTCTCAGTCTTCTGCAGACTCGATCGACACAATACTAGTCATGTGTGCTCTGTTCTATTGCGCTGAGTGTCTGCAGGGGTACTACCAGGCCGCGTTACTCCATGTCGCATCCGGTGTGAGAATCCTACGGCATCAAGAGCAGCTCAGACTAGGCTGCAGCGGTTATTCATATCGCCCACGTGAAGAGATTCAATATATTCTGGCAGTAATGGAAAATCAACTGCTGGAGGTTGGTGGGGAACTGTCCTTACCGGATAGCATAAAGCTGTACACATCGACCTGTCTACATGTCCCATTCGAGGATCCCTCCCAAACCATGTCTACCCTCGAAGAACTCGGCGATGCCTTTAAGATACTCTACAACAAATTCCTGCATGTGCTCTCCAGTGCAGAGACTTCCGCAAAGGACGCCTCCGAAGAGGTGCAGGCGCAATTGGAGGCGCAGTACATGGATGTCCTGGAGAGGATGAGTCGATTTTCGACGGCCTTTGACCGCTTCCTTGCGACAAACCCACAGCACCAAATGGACGAGAATGCGCACATGTATATGATAACACTTCAGGTGTGGCGAAACACCGTGGGGGTGGTTCTGAACGCCGGATGGCCTCCATGCGACTCAGCATGGGACAAGCATACCGCCGATTACGCGGTGATTTGTTCACTGGCAGAGGAGATGATGAGCAAGAGCACTCTGGCACTCCCCGGACCGGCACATCCAATAAGTATTACCGGCAACAAAGGTAAAAAGCAGCCATCCGCGGGACACAGCGGCCGTGATACGACCAGACCTATCTATACTTGCATCCTTCCCAAGCCGCAACCCCCTCGCTCACCGTCATTCTTCTCGCTCTCTCTTGGCGTCCTGCCGGTGCTGTGGATTGTAGCAGTCAGCTGTCGGGACTCCAAAACACGCTACCGTGCCATACACCTGATGGCTCGCTGTAAGCGACAGGAAGGGATCTGGGATTCGCGCCTGTATGCACAGGTGGCCGCCAGGGTGGCGCGACTGGAGGAACAGGTAGCTGGTATACCTGAAGGTGCTGACTACGAGCCAAGCGACGTCCCTATGAGTGCCCGAGTGTCGACTGTTGTAGGTCTATTCGAGGAGGGGAGGAGAGGAAAGGTACAGTTTCTCTGGCATAACCATGAGAAACTTGAAGAATCGGTAGTTTGGTAATTGGAAGATAGCTAACTTAGATGACTGTTGTGTTTTCTATAGATTATATAAATATATCAGCTATTCTACTTCACTGATCGGTCTGGAACGAAGGCGCCAAGCAATTCAAGCAATTACCTCTTGGTACACCTCGTATTCCTTCAGGCCTTTCCTTTTTGAGGAACTTTAGGAATCTTCTTGGATCCATTTCGATATTGAGGTATTTATTCAGTCTTCCCTTCTCTCGTGGTGATATACAAACAACTGCACTTGGTGTATCTGACAATGGGTGCATGGTGCTATACAGACTACCCAGGTAGACTTTCCCCTTCTGGAATGACAATATCAACACCATGCCCCTATTCCCAGCCTAATGTGACCAATTCACTATATTACGACTATTAATGTTACAGCACAACCGCCCAGCCCGCGTCCTTTGCTTATTCCCGCCCAATACGAGCCCCAATCATCCTGATGGGACCCGTCTGGACCCTGACCCATTGATCCTGTCAAAGCTTTCTATGGGGGACCAAATTTCGCATCAACCTTTCTGAGTTTGAATACGAGGGTTTCAGCTGGGTCTGTCTTCGGCCTGTTGATCGCTGCCTTCGATGGGTAGTGAGTTGGCTCGACATGTCTCGAAATAGGCACACAATCATGCTAGGCCTCCTTTTCATTGAGTGATATTTAAGCGTCCATTCTGCCATGAGCTCATATTCAGCCCCTTTTGAGTCCCATTCCATTCCTTTGATTCTCCAGATATCCCATTCATCGAATTTCTTGTAATCGGCCACCTTGCGTTCCCACTCCTTCAGCAACACCACCTTCGAAATGCAGTACAAGAGCCTTTCCTTCCTACTTTTGGCCGCCACGGCCGTGGCTGACCTGGACAGCCTGTAAGTGCCAGCATCCTTCCCTCTCCTATACCAGCCAAGCCTGTAGATTCACTAATTCGGCTCATAGTGCCACTCAGACCGACCTCGCGGACCTGACCTCTCTCGCGGGCCTGACTTCTGGACTCACCGTTCCTACCATGAACATTCCCACTCCTCCTCCTTCCATCGTCTCGGTGCTCGTGACCGCCGTCCCACCCTCGTTCTACTCGTCTTTGGAAGATCCCGCCTCCCGGTCTGCGTTGTTCCACTCCATCCAGGACGGTGACTACCCGCAGTGGTACAAGGACCTTCCCGGCAGCGTCAAGTCCTGGCTCTCCACCGCCTATGCTACCGGTGCTGCTGCCACCGCTGCCCATGCTGATGCCACCACTACCGGCGGCTCGTCTTCGCCCACTGGCAGCTCTGGCTCTGGCTCTGGCTCTGGCTCTGGTGCTGCGGGCTCTTCCACCTCTGAGGGTCTGGCGGCCCCTACCGGTGCTGTGGCTATGAGTCTGATGGGAGCTGCTGGTGTTCTTGGCCTTGCTATTGCTCTGTAGTCTTGCTAAAGCTGAGGCATGATGAACAATCGTTGATACTGGAGGGCATACTTGAACTTTCATGCATCTATTCTGGGCCTAGGGTTATATATGTTAATATATTTTGAAGACTCAAAGCAGTAATGTGTTAGTATGTACACTCGTTCTTACTAACTTAATGAGTTGTCCTATCAAGGGAGACTCTGGTTATACCTCCTCACCATTGAACATATAGAAGACAAATAAAATGATGTGCCCGGAAAACATGTCGGTGTTACTCTTCTGGGAGACTGGAGGGGAGGAAGACACAGTGCTGCGAATATATTACGTGACTAGAGAGTTGACTGCCTCTGCACTCCCGTCACCTGGTCCAGACTCCAACGCGTAGGGCGATAGAGGAGGTAGTCCCTGCGCCTCACAGAACAGGACGGCCCGTCATTCAGGATGCGAGATCCCGACGTTCTTGAAGAGGTAGGAACGCACTCCGAACATCAGAAAAGCACATCGTCTGCAGTCATGCCGTTTATTGACCATGACAGCGGATGTTTGCTCTTTCATTAACCATCCAGAACCAAAGATCAACCAGCACCGCCTCGTGGGAGTCGTTTACCCCAGTACGATCTCCTACACGTGCCAGGCATACGCACGGATGAAGTATATAAAGTCATGACCAGACCCGGCTTTTCGGGAGCGTCAGTCCGATTTACGAGTCCGTGTTGGAGGCTGTTTTAGCCATGTCCTATAATGAATAAACACATTATTGGTTGTTTCTGTGGCGCCATCACTGTGTTCTTTGCGGGAGAGCCCTCAGTGCAAGAGCCATATCTATATGGGAGCTTGGGAGTTTTGCTGTAGTGCACCGGAGCGGTGTTACAAGCCTCTGCCTTTGGGTACCACAGATGATAGTGGTGACTGCTTCTGGATTGTTTCCTCCGACCTTGAGAGTACGGGGAATGTCTCCTGCGAGGGAGATAAAGAAGTGAAAGCAAAGTGGAGGATTTGCTACCCACGACAAAAGGGTGAGTGGGCCCCTATGATCATAATGAAGCCATCGGGATATGCAAATCACCATGGATCGTCGATTCGATCGACATTCAAAACCCCTACGGCAGAGGAGGGATGAACCAGACACGGAGCTCGGGGATAACAGCACAGACAGCTCGGAGTAACCTTGTTTGAACCATCCCACCATTCACAACGCCGCTGATGGTCAGCATTCCCGAGGGAGCGCCAATCAAGGCGACGAGAGAGGCCGGACACAGATGGCGGTCGAATTCGGAGACCGAAGGAGGAACAAGGAGGAACAGAGTCTTTCGTCGCTGACCATTACCGCAATGCTGATTGGCTCGACGACGGGTCGACGAAAGAATGCAGCACAGCGTGTTGACGCAGTGGAAAAGACTCTCTCCCATATAAATGAGGACGACTCCGTTGTCCATGAACACACTAGAAAATCGTCAACATCTTCAATCGCCGTCTTTTCTTGTACTGTTCGCCGAAAAGTGCTGATTCGGCCTGATTATCGCCAGCAGACGGAAAAGTCTAGATTGGGCCATTGCCACTCCTGACGTCACCGTCCGTTTGCTTACTTTCTTCCCTATCTGGAGCTCTCCGTGATCTCCAGGTCGCCGCTCGTCTTCATCACCCCATAGAACATGGCTCTGTTGTTCATAAAGCAGAAGTTCTTTCCTGATAAGAAGAAGAACCCATCCCTCAATGATTATAGTTCGTCTCCCCACCTTCCACACTAATATACCACACTAATGCCCATTCAAGGAAAACCATTGCTCGCGCAAGATGAAGCCAGTCGATTCCCTGAAGACCGTGACCATGACACGGAAGAAGACCTCGAAGCCCAACGCTCCTACCGGACCTTTCGTCCCTCCTCGCCCGTCTCAGAATCCTCCAGCACCAGCACCACCCGATCCCGCATTAACCCTCGCATCGTCTCCGATGCCATTCTCGGCCTATCTGACGGCCTCACTGTTCCCTTCGCGCTGAGTGCCGGTCTCTCGGCACTGGGAAACACCAAGGTCGTCGTGCTCGGCGGCCTCGCCGAACTCACGGCCGGCGCCATCTCCATGGGCCTCGGCGGTTACGTTGGAGCGAAGAGTGAAGCGTGAGTGACCTTCCCGACTGCAGACTCGCGCGGTGGCAACAACCGAGACTGACCCCCCTCGCAGCGAATCCTACGAAACAACGGTGCGAGAGGCCACGGAACTGGTCGACTCCTCGCCCAGTGAAACCGCCGCCATCATCCACGACATCTTCTCCGACCACGGCATCCCCGAGGACGCCATCGCGCAGATCAACTCCTCCCTGCACGCCTCCAGAGACCGTCTCCTCGACTTCCTCATCACCTTCCACCACAAAGAAGCGCAGCCGGACTGCAACCAGGCCTGGATCTCCGCCATCACCCTCGCCCTGGGGTACTTTGTCGGCGGCTTCATCCCTCTGATCCCGTACTTCATCGTCGACCGCGTCATCCTGGCGCTCTACTACAGCATTGCCGTGATGGGCGTCACACTACTGGCGTTCGGCTACATCAAGACGTGTGTGGTGCGCGGCTGGACCGGCCGGGAAAACATCCGCGCAGGCATCAAGGGCGGAGTGCAGATGTGTTTCGTCGGCGGCGTTGCGGCGGGGGCGGCCATTGCATTGGTCCGACTCATTGGCGACGGCTCATAGGCCTTGTTTCTGATTTCCTCATGATTCATGTACAATATACCAGGCATAAAAGCGCGGCGTTAGATATGGTTTCACGGGACTCACAATCACAATCACAATCCGAGACCCTTCCATACCATAGCAGACAAAAACACACCCGTAAACACCCAACCTATACAACAAACCCACCCTCCACACCTCCATATCTCCATCCTACCCCTGCAGTGCCTTCTCAACCAACCCCCTCGCCCGCTCCGACATCTCAATGCCCAACGCCAACTCCCTCCCGGGCTCCGACATCTTCGCCCACGTCTTGCGCAGAATACCCAACACCTTCTCCTCCTCGTACTGCTTCTCCGCCTCGAAGCCCTCGAACTGATCATCCAAAAACACCAAACACGCCACATCCTCCAGCACCTGCGTCTCGGGGTCACTGCCGCCGCGCAGGCCCTCCTTGCGCACCAGCGCGCCGACGCGCCCCGCCTCCGCCGCCGTGTACCCAGCCGCGACGCACATGCCCTCGACCAGCTCGGCCTGGCGCTTCTGCAGATGTGCCCGCCACGCGTGGTAGCCCGCCTTGGTGGCCGGGAAGCTGGCGCGCGGCACCTCCCAGCGGCGGAGGTGCTGGGCGCGGATGGCCAGACGCAGCAGCTCCGAGGCCGCCGGGTCGCGCTGCGTCAGGTACTTGGTCATCTTGTTGGCATAGTGGAGCTCGTAGGGCACCGGCGTGGTGGAGGAGGGCGGGGTAATCGTGTTGGGGTCTTCGGCGTGGGCGGCGTCGATTAGTTGGAGGGCTTTGGTGAATTTGTCCATTTTGCGGCTTGTTTGCTGGTTGTAATGATGCTGCGACGGTGGGTTCTCTGATAATGGGCGTTTGAGGTTAATTGGAGTGTTGAGCTGGGGGAAGGACGGTGGTGATCGTAAATATCTGGCTGGCGACTGGTCCCGCTGATATCGGTGCCCCACGCATATCTATCGTCCCTACACTGCCCTGTGCCTTCCAGAGTAAATAAGGTATCTATCGAACAGCATAATTTCAGATTCTACAGTCAACCGATAGGTATCATCCTATTCATCTAATCAGTGGTAATATATCACAGCATGATCTGTCATGCCTTCCTGTACTGCGTCTGCGCAGCCTCCCGGCTGGAAAAGAGAATACACATCCCGTCGTCGCCATAACAAACCCAAGCAAATCAATGAAAATACAAAAACACGAGGCGAACAGCGCAAACATTACAATGATGAAGAGACCTGCCTTTCCAGGCATTCAATGAAACCCGTCCAGCTGGTTGTTGCTCCTCCAAACGCCGTCCAATCGATGTAAAAGCCGGGTATATCCAGCACCGCGATGCAACATGAAAAAAATGTACGGAGAATAACAGATGGGCGAGGAAAATAACCACCAGAGTGAGCAGATGATCGATGATCGCCACCGCCTAGACTGCCGGTCTCCGGGCTAGCCTCTTTTTTTTTTTGAAACCAGAAACCCTATGCACGAAAAGATCCGGGGGAAAGAAGAAGAAATCACGAAAGAAAGGCCACTGGCTTAGCCCTTCACAACTTTCGCTGCTCACCTCGCCCCAATCCCATACATACCCACCCCGTAGCTTCCGCCTCTATCGGGCAGAGGAGTCGATATCTTTGACACGTGATCCTTCAAATCCAAGTCGTCAGTAAGGGAAAGACAGAACAACGTTTGTCCCGACTATCACCCTACCTTCTTTCGCTTTTTCTTGCCAATTCCTTCACCGTTAGAGTAGAATGCACCGTCATCATCGTCGTCTGCATAGCCTTCGCCGTATCCGACGAAACTGTTGTCATCATAATGTCGCTTGCGGCCTCGGCTGGGTCGCGTCCGCTCGGCGTCCGTGGCGCCGGGCGTTCCATTCGGAGGGCCAGGAATCCGAGCACCGTTGGGTGCCGCAGCAGGCTTTTTACTGCCCTCGCCGCTACCCGCATGCTTCGATGGCTTCTCGTGTCCCAGGACATCTTCCCAATAGTCGTTGTTCGGCACCATTCCTGGTTCCATCTTCATGGCTTTCAACTGAAGGTTATACAAGGTCGAGTCAATATCAGCAGCCTTGATATCCTTCCCATACACCTTCTGGTTTTGCCATTCTTCCTCGGGCCACATCGTCATGTGTCGTAGGCCGCCAGACTTGTTAGGATCGTTCTTCACGGGCTTGTTTCTACCCGCGAGCCCCAGGCCTTTCAATTTGCCTTCGTACGACTTCCTGAGTCGGTTAATCTTTTCGCCCGTCACTGGGTCCATTCTTGCGACGGATTTCGCCACCGGGACCGAGCCCGTAAAGCGAGACCAGATCTAAAGCTGGGTCTGGACCAGTTGCAGTGTAGGCTGTAAGTTGTAGAGCACAGCGTTAACAAATCTTAACTCCAGAAGACATGGGAACAAAGTGCATTGGTGGATGACAATGGCCGCGGCCAGAGGAATTAGCCTTGGGAAGCTCTTACAGTTTTTGCAAAGATGGAAAGGAGAGGAAAACTCCTTCTGCAAAGAATCTAGGCTCGACTGGTGTTGGGACGTAGTCGCCGTGTCCTGATCGATATCCATGGCGCCGTCATATGCCGCTGCTTTGGCGACGCTGGTTCCTGTGTCCGTGTCCAATCCTCCCAACGGCCGGTCATGGTTCGTCGGCCTGTGCTCGACCTGACGCAACGATGGATCTGTCGGCGCCATAGATGTTGCGCCTGCATCAGACCCCAGGGGTTTGTTATCTGTGCTCTCGGTATCATCCATGGAGGTTGCGCCGGCAACATGACCGGTCACGCTGCTGGCGGGCGTGGGGAACGAAGCCGTCATACCTACTGCCGGCTGCTGTGACGCCTGTGCGGACATTGGGGCGGAGGATGGAGGGGATGAAAGGTTCGCAGGTTGTGATGTCGCCTGGCTGGAGGATGTCTGCGAGGATGCGAAGTTGGAGGCATAGTTCTGAGCGCTGACCGACATCAACGGAGGCGATGTCGGCGTTTGCGGCGTCGGTTCGGAGGAGGCGAAAGAAGAGTGGGTTTCCTTTAACAACCCAGCGGCGGGAGATGACGGTGATGGAGGCCCTGCTCGGAGTGACGCCGAGGAGGTGCGATCAGACATGGGAGTCTCAAGGCAAGGGTCAGGGGAGGGTGATGGCGGAAGCCCGATATCCAGAGCCCTCTAGATCTGTGACGGCGAATCTATCACAGAGACGGTCGACGCAGGACGGCAGACCAGGAAGAGAACTAGGCTGGCAGATGGGGTGGGCTGAGATCACGCCGGGGTCGAGGGTCGCTCAGGCGGCGAGCAGGACGTTCGACGACCGTATCAGAAGTCACACATTCCAATGAGCCGTTTCTGAGTACCACCCGGGAGGTGAATAGCGGACGGTTCGATAAAGCGAATCAAAAGAGCGGACGGTGAGGGCCAGTTGGGGGGGTGGGAGGTGGTTGGCAAGAGAGTGATGGATGGATGCCCTTTGGTCCGCACTGGAGGAGAACGGATGGAGATGTTGGATGACGGCAAGAGGGCCGGCACGTGATCAGACGCGGGTAATTTTACAGCGCGTATTGTTCTTACCGGCCAGTACGACAAAGAGTTGTTTGTGAGACAGTCCCTGCCTGTTTGGGCACTCTGCAAAGAGCTTCTATTTCCGGCACAGTAGGCTATCTGGAGATTCATAGCTTCATTGTTCTCTTCATTCTAACTCGTCTGCACTTCGATCACCAAATATTAGATGACGTCGGGTGCTTTGTCAAAGTTAGCCATACCTGATTGGCACAAATAGGGTTATTATCTCCATCTAGACAGTGACTTTCCCGGGCAGTCGCCACTACCAGATCCCATGGTTACTCTCCCTCAGGATGAGCCCTTTTTCGTATTTCCCTTCGTGGACTATGAACATCGCGTCTTTAATAGGCGAATCACCGACATACGGTAGTAATGAAACAGCCCCTACCCTTGAACTCCAAGCAGACATTCCTCGTAACTTTCGCTGGGGCCAAAGCTCCAAGGGGGTATATGTACAAACCAAAACAAGTTAACCACTGACACCGCAGCAAACGCCTCATGCCATATCATGACTGGTAGAATGTTTCTGATTCCCGCACAAGCTGCGCCGATACATCTGGAAGGTTGTCTTCGAGGGTTTCCATCAACTCCATCTGTTCTTGCTGGCTCAGTGTTCTTCCACGCTCTGGAGGTATTGGAAATGCTTCGTTGAAGTACTGGGAATATTGATCGCTCATGATATCCATCCAACTCACGGGATCGGCCGTCGCATCCACATACGCCAAATGGCCAGCAGTTGTGGATGCTAGGGTGAAGTTCGGATCCCACCCGGGTAACCCTGGCACTACCGAAGGGAATGGATTGTTGTAAGGAGCGGCGGAGTTTATCGGATCGTCGCGAGGAACAGGGGCGTTGTGCGTTTGAGTAGCGAATGGGGTCGGTGTAGTATTCAAGGAGGCGGGTTTGGACGATTGTGACCGAGGGTCCCAGGCGGAATACTGGACAGTTTTGTGTGACTCAGATGACGGGGACGAGAGCGTAAAAGAGGCGTGCGGGTCCACAGAGGGTCCCCTTGAATATGTTCCAGAGGACAGGCTCTCGGTAATCGACGCGTTTCCGGCTCGCACAATCTGTGACTGAGATGACGTCGTAGTACTGGCGGGACTAGACATGGAGGGCGGTGTCGTCACGTCCTGGGAGGAGGCTGGGCTCGGGTGATTGGAGGGAGACTGAACGACAAATGATTCCTCGGTATTGTATGCTTTAAGACAGGCAGTGACAAGCTGTCGGTAGAGGAGCAAAGCAGATTGGACTCCTGGCCACCTCTCCGCAGCACGTCCGATAGCCTTCAGAGCAAGGCTAAGGTGGCCTTGGACCTCCGAGATGGGATGCTCCTTTCGAACATCGGGATATGAAAGGGACCAGAGAATGGTGTTCAGGGCCATGAACAGCGACTGAGTGAATATCCAAGTCAAATCAACTAATTTTTCGTCAATCTGCCGATAATGCATGGCGACATTGAAAACAGATGCCTCGTAGCATTTTCTAGCGGCGTTAACGGAGGGCTCTGGCACCTGAGGAGAGGGTCGAAATAGAAAGACCACCATGGTATTTCGTCTGCCCTGGAACCTACAAATATTTCTTAGCAGCCATAGCCAAGGTGCGTCTGAAATGAAAGTCCTTACCAATACTCACTTAAGCCACTGTCGTGCGCTTTCTTGGGACAGGACGCCACCCAATGATCAAGCTTATCAAGCATCTGCTGGAACCATGGGTCTTGGTCATCAACAGGCGTGTCGCGTTTATTGAGATAGAGTGTCCGTCTGATCTCAAGCTGTAGTAGTCGCATTTTCAAAAAAGTGGACTGCGAGGCACTTTCGTAGGATCGGTTTCCCTCCAGGGATGATCCCGTTCGGGGTAATGTACTTGTCGTCCACCAGCTCGAAGAATTTGACGCGGACATGGTCATGAGAGACAGAATAACAGCTAGGCCGCCCAAGGCTATGGGACAGGCCTAGCTCCATCGAGGTAACAATCCAAAAGAGTCGCCTCCGCATATCGACCTCCAAGGGATCCAAGTCCTCTCCATTAGGACCTTTTGTAATGGTCCTTTCTTCGGTAAGGCCGAGATCTTGACACAACTTGCTGGCCATTCCAACCACCCAGTACGCAGCGGTCCTCGTAGGTGTCAACATAGAGTACTGCCCGATGAGGACTAGGCACTGCAAAGATTTCAAATCCATTCGCCGAAGAGTCGGCTCCAAATATGTTAACGCCGCAAGGTAATGTCCGTCGGCCAATACTGCGTAGTACGGGTCCATTTTTTGCATACTGATGGCGATCACCATGCGTAGCTGGAAGTTTTCAGATGGGTCCTCAGAGCCATTGAAAACGTTCTCAACTTCTTGGCGGAAAGTCGGCTCATGCAATGTCGGGAGCATTGCCTGCACTACATAGGATGGGTCAATCAAACGCACCGACGATTAGGGTGGGCAAAGCTAACCCTTAACCATAAAGATATCCACGAGCTTCGCAGTGGTAGGCTTGGGTGGCAGTTCATGCTGAAGATTGGGGCTGAATATCGGATAAACCTTCGATGTTGGTTTGGAGCTTTCCAGTTCAAATGCTTGCTTGATTTCTTGAGCCGTGAGCTCGGGCACGACGTCTTTGATGCTCTTTGAGTCTGTATTTTGCTTGGCCATCTCCATCACTAGGCGGGTAATTGCGATGCCACTGGATGCGCCCAGGAACCTCGCCTCGTCGTTTTCCTTAAATCGTATGCGACCCGGACCACGGACCATGAGTTCCGCGTCTGCAGCGTGTTGGAAATCTTTCTCGACATCTTCGAGCTCTTTCTCCAGTCGGCGGGCTTTCTCGCGCAAGGAAACAATGTATGACCGGGGTATAGTGCACTTTCGGGCCGAATCAAAGTATACACACTTGGCATTGCTGCGTTCACAGGGGGTGCATTTTGGAATACCGGGATCGCACCTAGACTTGCGCTATGGCAACATTTAGCCCAAACGCTCGGATACAGTGGCGTAAAGTACACGGAATCAACAGGCGGGGGAAGAAGAAGAAGAAGAAGAAGAAAAAGAATAACGCGGTGAGAAAACGAAGGATGCAGGAACATACCTGTCTGCATCTGGTGCAAGCGGTCAAGGTATGCGCGATTCGGCCATCAGGGATGGGTTCCGGTTCTGGAGGGGTTTGGGGGGAGGGGTTGTTCCACGAGTTAGTGAAATGTGGCCGGTTGACCTCTGAGGTTGGCTGAGTTGCCATTGCCCCTATCATTCGAGGTGAATAATGGCCAGTGGTTATTTGAAGCAAGGGGAGCTGTCCGCGATGATCTGCTTAATGCGATGGCACTGTTCCGGAGTCTTCGGCTCGTTTCCTTCTCCTTTTGAATCGATTCTGTAGAAGGAATGGCGCACACACTTGTCGGGTAATGGAAGAAGATCTATCGAATTCGACATATTCAAGCTCGAGATCTGTTCTAACGAGGCCTGACGGCAGGGAGGCGTAGGCGATAGTAGCAATAGCACCTGAAAGGGAGCATGAGGCTAGGATAAGCCAAACGGAATCAGACTTGCATCAGTAGGGAGAAGAGGAGTCGACGATGGATGTCAGGGAGTATGTTCAGTCAAGAAAAGTCCTATCCTGCTCCGCATGCAGATCGACAAACTATCACGTTGTTGGTGGGAGCTCGGATAAAAGAGGAGGGGAATGAGAGGGTGTAGTAGGAGGTAGTAATAATAGTGGTGGGCAAGAGAGGACCGCGCGAATCTTGGGAGACCTCGGTCTAGTCCCACTTTGGATCGACAAGCGCAAACGCGCCGAAGAACAGAGCGATCGGAGGAGTCACTCAGATACGACCTACTACTAGGTCACTAAATAACAGTAGGTAAGGGGGCGGTTTGTGAGGGACGAACCGGGGTTACGGGACGCCACAGAGACCGTTGAGGAACACAAAACCCTGAAATTTTGGGTAAAAGGGAGCGATGATCACCCGTTGAACCGACCATGGATGAAGGATCGGGCGGAGAGTACGAGACGAGAAAGAACCCTGTCAGATCCAGGAAGTATTTGAAGATAAACGGATATGAAGTGCATAGAGGCCTCTTATGCGACCATTCTCTGTATATACTCAGGCACTTCTACTTTCTAGGTAAGGTATACGGAGTGTACGTTGGTACTTTCAAGGTACTTCTTGGCTACCTACTAGGTAGGTAAGCAGGTAT
Organism: Aspergillus terreus NIH2624; assembly: GCF_000149615.1. Taxonomy (NCBI): domain Eukaryota; kingdom Fungi; phylum Ascomycota; class Eurotiomycetes; order Eurotiales; family Aspergillaceae; genus Aspergillus; species Aspergillus terreus. The sequence goes on from NT_165927.1 coordinate 986,649, forward strand.
CCAACGGTTTCGGATTCTTGGCATGTATCAGGTAGTATGTAAGGTATCCCTGGATCACATGTCAGATACACCAACGGATGCCCCATGATTCGGGGAAATCAAAGCATTTACTGTCTGTGCACACCCCCCTCTTCTTCCAAACCCACTGGATCCTACCCTGTGTACCTGACACAGTCTCCTCAAATAGTGAGAGTGAAACGAAGTGTTGAATTATTTGACATCCATCCATGTTTGGGAGGAGTGGGGTAAGTGATTACCTAAGACAGAAAGTAACCGTATTCAGTGGGGTCACGAGTATCTCGAACTTTACCGTACTTTACCTACCAAGATATTCCAGTAACTTAATCAAACCATCATCATCACCACCCAGCAGACCTCACTGGGCGTCTTGCCCTTCCACCTTTCCCATACGCTTTCGTTCAGCCACTTCTGTTGGCTTCTTGTCGTTTGGGTCATCGAATCACCCTAGGAATTTGGAAGTTATTGCTCACTTCCGTCCAACAATATTCTTGCCCCTCGAACCTTAAAGAGGGGAGACATCTTCGCCAGTTCCATCGGTCTTGGCTTAGGCCCTGCATCGTGCTGGTATTTCGTCGATTATTTGTGCGCATAAGGATTAGCTTGATCCCGGTCACCGGATCGGGAGATTTAACAAGTTGAGGGTATGAACTCTCATCCGCTTACTTGCTGATACTCTTCCTATATACTCCTCAAGACCTCAATCGGCATCTAATCCAGCTGTATTCAAGCAGGGCAAAGAAGCGACTCGCTTGGTTGAATGACCGTGGTCTCTCACAGAACCCGTCGCTTGTCTCCCCTCCTCTCAATAAACCTGCTGGTGTTTCAGTTTGGCCGAAGACTTTGTGCGCAATTTGCTTGACGGTGAGTGTTCCACATCATGAGTACAGGAGATCGACAGAAGCTTAACAACAGAAAGTAGAACATCGCGTAGGACCGAAACCTTCCATTATTTCATGCCCGTTTCCTGGCAGCGTTGATTGGCCGGTGGCAAAGTTCCCTGCACATACGCATCGTTTATAGGTGCCTAGTTGGGTTCCTCAGCTATCACCTAACCTACCTATATACCTTCCCACACATCCGCGCCGCGGTATTGTGTCAGCAGAGGTAATCGGCTCTATCTGAGTTAGGGGATCCCACTTTATCCACCTATCTTGACCAACCAGGTAAGCCATAACTGCGTCCATCCACGCGCAGGGAGTCCAGCCAAAGGTGGCGCAAAAGGCAGAATTACAACATCATCTTGATACCGTACTTCTCTCGAATGGATACTCTGGAATATCAAATTGAGACAGTTAGCCTTGTCTGTCAATCTCCAACAATGCTGACGATGTATACAGGTAGTATGCACCTTGAACATGGCGAGTAGCTCTTTCTTGGACAAGCCGCTGCTTAAAGTTAGTCGCCCAGTGGCTGCATGCTCAAGATGTCGGACGGCGAAGATCAAGTGTGACGGGAAACTTCCTGCTTGTTCGGCATGCGAGAGAGTAGGAAAGGCGAATACCTGCTCTGGGGCTAGCGATGAGTTTGCCCGGGGCAAGGAAAGGAGCTACGTTTCCTCCCTTGAAAGCTATTGCGAGAGACTTGAGAAAAGAATCGCAGACCTTCGCCGCCGTAAAGAATCATTAGCGGTTGACGGAGCCGGGTTTGTTCGGGAGAGTTCAATAACATCAAACTCCTCGGACACAGTCTCACATGCCCATCGCAAGGAGGTTTCTGACATTGATGACCTCGTGGGAGACTTTGGTTTCCTGTCAGTGCTCATTTGCTCTCTTACCCACCAAGGACATCCACTGACGGCTTCCAGGTCTGTTAATGCCACCTCCCGAGACTTTCATGGAATTTCATCTAGCGCGTCGTTTGCAAATCTTCTCCTATCCCTCTCCGTCGCAGAACCAATACCAGACCTACCATCGTCCTCGTCCCTTCCAACTCGTCACGAAATTGCACCTCTTCTGCAGCACTACTTTGAGAGATTCTATCCGCAACTGCCGTTCTTCAATGAAACGAGTTTTTGGGCCTCCGTGGACAGCGTCTATCAAAGTGGTGGCCGGTTCGCCAAGCCGATTGATCACTGGTTCCTGCGCATGGTATTAGCTATCTCGTGTGCTTCAACGTATTATCGCATCGGCGACAAGAGTTACCAGAGAGCGCTGTCTTTTGTTTCCGGAGCGTTGCCATTTGCCGAAGATGTCCTTCGCCCAGGATCCATTATGGGCATCCAAGCGATATTGCTCCTTGCCCAGTACTCACTTGTTGATCCCAAGCACTTTCGTCCGTGGTACATTGTGGGAATGGCCGTCAGGGTTATGTTGGATCTAGGTCTGCATCAAGATCCTCCGGCGGAAGACCTCCCTTCCGAGGAACGTTTAGATATGCGCCGTCGCGTCTTCCACTGTGTCTACTGTCTGGACAGGTTTGTTCTGCACTTCTCCGGCTTGTTCACTCCACTAACTGACTCCTTCAGGGGTGTAAGTACCGCCTTGGAACGCACGTTTTCAATGTCCGACGAGTCTGTCAACGTTGCGTTACCGTCCGAATCGAGCAGCGCTTCCAGTCCAATTTTCTTACACTCTCCTACCCCGGCCTGGCACTTAGTCAAGATTCGCCAAATCCTGTCCACGGCGTACCAGAAGAAATATATACATGATAATGACCCGTCAGTGCAGTCGCCGAACTCCACCTGGCGGCTGTGCACCAAAGCCCAGGAATGGTTCAACACGATGCCCCAGACAGCACCAAAATTCTTCCCTCTCCTATGCAGACTGGAACTACTCTATACCATGGTTATTATCCTGTCCCCTAACGGTTCTCCGCCGACTACATATGACTACGATAAAGTCTTGCTGTTTGACCACTGCCTGCACTTCATTGACGAAGCTCACCAAATTCTGCGAGGGCCTCACCTCTTGCCGTTCCTGACATGCCTTGACATCCTGCGGGTATTCCAGGTCAGCCAACGTCTGATTGATGTCCTTCGTCAAGATTATGAGCTCGTCTTGAGTCCATCGGAGCCGGAATCGCCTCCCGTACCACCCGACGCGCCTGTTCCGCCGGTCTTATGCCCTGAAGATCGAATCAATTGCCATGGTCGAGTACTTGACTGTTTGGCCCGTACCAAGGAGCTCCTCCTTTTCGGGGTGGAAAAATGGGAGATGAGATCTCTTTTGATGACATTCCAACAAGAATCTGCTGCCATCAACGATCGATTGATCCAATCGCCGATTTCTTACTTCGTGGGGCACGAGGCTTATCTACCTGGACAACCTGACCCCCTGTTGGCCCCCGGTAGTGGATACGCGAATTTTGATTTTGGACAATTTGGCTCTTGGAAAACGTGAGCTTGTATGATTATACCCGTATATATATTGATGAATTGGAATATGATCTGAAGCTCTAACCTCCAATCGAGGGCTCTCTATTCTCAGATGGGATGAGGGTCCAGAGGCGCATCTCTGCCCTGCAGACATCTGACGAGATCGGATGTTCTACGGAGAACCTAGGCGTCCGCGCGCTGAAGGCGGATCGGGTAATCTCCGTTTGAACGTGATAGAACTCCACTTCCACTCACCCACCCACCCACTATGGAGGTGCTGCTCCATACTCCATGTGCCTGCCCTATGGACCTTATCGGGGAACCGCGTGGCGCAGATCCTGTGGCGCAGCATTCAGCTCTCGCCACAATGGGATCTTAGACGAAGTATGGATGCGTCAGTGCCCAAGAACCAGCTGGGCAGGTCGGGATCCCAGCGGAAAGACGAAACGAAAACGTAACAGGGAGAGGTTCCAGGTTGTTACGAAAGATCTCCAGGGAGGTCTGTCTTAGAACGGATCAGATTCCAATTCTGCTTGACGTCAGGCTGATGCGTCCCACGGATTTTGCGGTGGAGTCGGTCGAGGGACGAACCAAGGGGGCTCTGGTCTAGTTCCATTCTCGATCCCAATGCCCCTTGACCTGAGAATTCTGCATTGGATTACCTAGGTAGTATACTAGTAGTTAACGCTCAACATGGGCATCGATGCAAGTCCTCTGGGGTGAGTCCCGATCGCGGACAAGGCAGCAACATAGGGAAAAAGAACGACCCATTAACTAGTTATTTGATGGATGACGAAGGTTTGAAGCGGAGCTCCCCAGGCTGAAGATCGTCGACAGCTCAGACAAGTCAAGTCGTTCCCGAGCACTCGATCGTCCGGATTAACTTTCTGGGTTGACTCTGGCCATGGCGAACGATCATCAACAATGAGGGCGATGATCTCATGGCGATGCGAGCAAGTTTTGGAACGAAGTCCGACGTAGAGCGTGTAGTTACTGGCCAGGGACCGACTGGACTCCTATGCCGCCCACGAAACGGTGACGTCAACCACCATCGCACAGGAACAACTGCTTCGGCTCTACTACTACTATTACTACTACGACGGACTCCTGTCTCCGTCCATTGCGACCTTCCTTTTCTCCTCTGGATCGTCATCCAGCGTATTTAATACTTAATCATTGTGGTGATCCGCTATTTATTGTTCTGCACATTCCTCATCCCCAGAGCCCTAAAATTCCACTGATACCCCCCAGCGACGCGTCGTCCCTTTCCGTTGCCCCCTTGCTACGATTCTTCCTATTTTCCTCGTTTCCTCGGAGACTGGGCCCTCTTCGATTGTTCTTTCTTGCCAGTACCCGTCTTTCCTCGTTGGAATCTTCTGGTCTATCGTCTGCCTCCCTCAGGTGACCTTGTTTGGGTCTCTTGTACAATACCCTCCCCCCCAACATCCATACATACCTATTATACCCTTGACTTTTACTTGTTGTTTAATTGAATCGCCATACGCACACCATCATGCCGTCCGGAGTAGTGAACCGTCCCGTTGACGTGAAGTTGAGGGATCAGGTGAGTCCGTGCCGCACATAGGACAACGGGCCCTCTACTAATGCGAATGACGACGCCCAGGACATCAATAACAAGCTCCAACTGTACGGAATATACCAAGGTAGCCATCCCTTCACAGCTGAGAGTCATCTTTTTCCCACCTGTTGGCTAACGCGACCGATCGCATAGCGTTCAAGAATGGCAAACTTCCATCGGTAAGTGCAGGGCCCCATAGCAGGAACCGCCCAGTATACCGTGCACTAACACCTTCCACCACAGAACAAGCAATGCGACACTGCGCTGAACAGCGCGCTTCGTTCGAAAGCCCTTTCATCCCCATCAAACGAGCTGTCCGAGGAAGGACGGGCCCTCGTGGAAGACCTCCGGGACGTCATCGAAAACGCGAAGAGGCTACTCCTCAGCAAGAACGAGGGCCAGCTGCTTCAGGAATTTATCTGGGAGGCTGAGTCCGTAAACTCGGTTGACGTTCAGGGAAAGCCTGAAGTTGGCTTGACGAAGGACTCCGCCCAGCAAGACGGCAAACAGGCTCTTGAGGGCCTCAAGACTCTGGGAACGCTGTTGATAACCAACGGCGAATTTCGCAAGATCCGTATGTGGATGACATCATATCCGTCAACGCCATCCTGGTACTAATAACATGTGACCTGCCGTAGTGAACGATGCTTGGATCATCGCGCGCGACATTGCCGGCGACGGGGCCCAGAAGGCAGCCAGCAAGGTCCGGCCATCCGAAGACGAGCTTTCTCAGGTCGATCAGCCTGCCCCAGAGAACACCTGGCACGAAAAGCCCGATTTCTCGAAGCACAAGGACCAGCTCACATCGAAGTTCAAGAAAAACAAGGATAAGGTCTGCACCCCTCCCTGTTGAGCATTAGACTATGACACTGACTCAATCCAAGGCCAAGAAAGATGCCGGTGATGTTGCCGACACTTCTGCGCAAGCAGGAACAGATGGTCGGGTAGAAACCGCGTCAGACGTCGACGCCAATGCTGCCGTGAATGTAGGGACCCAACAAGCCAAAGAGAAGGTCTCCGGCGCCGTACCTGAAGAAACGAAAGGTCGTGCTCGCGAGGTGACCGATCGCACGAAAGACTACCTCTCGAGAAAGATGCCCAAGGAACGTCGGGAGCAGGTCACTTGGCGGCTTAAGAAGATGGTGTTGGAGATCCAGGGCCATTCTGATTGTAAGTCAATTCGTTCGTCTCGTGGCCGGCTGTGTATCGGAATTGACTGGATCGACTACAGACCAGCAAGCTATCAATACCCTCATTGGTCTCGTTGAGAAGTATGGTAGCACCGGCCGGCACGCTTCTCGGCAAGGTACGGGTGTTGTTCAGGAGGTCCGCAGCACTGGCAAAATCCAGACGATGGAGACCAACCTGCGTGTACGTTGACTTCTTTGCGTGGGAAGCCTTCGATGCTAATGTGATCCTAGGTTCTGATCGAACGTTTTGCGAACAGCACCTCTCTTGATGGCTTGTTCGATGCTCTTGAGACTATCTACCGCGACGCGGATAAGGACCCGGAACTGAAGGGCTGGTTCAAGAACTTGGACACCTTCATTCGGTAGGTCTTCGATGACGCTCTACAATTTAACAGCGACAGCATGCTGACTAGCACAGCAAAACGCTGCAAGAACAGGGATATGTCATGCAGGACTCCTGGACCCGTGAATGGAACCAGCTGTCGGACCACGGCCGCTACCTGCTCCGTGACCGGTATAAGGACCACACGGACAACATCCTGGATGAGATTCGCTTCATTGGCAAGCAATTCGCCGAGGACCCGCTCAACAAAGCCTTTGGCGAGTCCATGGAGAAGCTTTTCAACGACCTGGGTCGCGACTCCAATGGTAACGTCTCTTTCAAAAAGCATCTCCTGCGCGACGTCAGGGACGTCATCCTTCCCGCTACTTTTGAGAATGTTCGCTATGTTCCGGTTCCTCGCATCGAAGTGTCTGACCCCGTCGCTGATGTGGTGAGTGGACTTCATATCTTAATTGTCACAGAGGTCGAGTTTACTAACGAGTCAGGTTGTGGAAAACATCGTAATCGAGAGTGATAATCTCATGCCAAATGTCGTGGAGTTTGGCAGCGACAATTACTTCCGCTGGGGCCGGAAGAAGATCAAGAGCAAACGTGACAACAAGATCATGATTGCCGTGTCTGGAATCCAAGCGGATCTCAGAGGTAAGTTCAATCGCGGCACGCTCCATGCAAAAGCCGTGTTGACTTAAATCTTCTAGATGTGAGCTACTATGTCAACAAGAAGAAGGGATTCCCTTCTTTGAAGGACACCGGTGTGATGGATATCTTCTTGGGCGGCGAAGGCTTCGGTTTCAAGATCGCCGCCTCCACTGCGCACAAGGAAGACCGCCAGAATTTCATCAAGCTGGACAAGGTGGCCGTGAAGATCGACCACCTGGACATCAAGCTGAAGAAGTCTAAGCACAAGGCACTATTCACCGTGTTCAAGCCCTTGCTCTTCCGGGTCGTGCGACCAGTCTTGCAGGACGTGCTTGAGCAAAAGATCCGCGAGTCCTTCGAGAAGGGCGACGCCTTTGCGTATGAAATCCACACCGAGGTCCAGCGCGCCAAAGAGGCCAGTCTCGAGGACCCGGCTGAGGCGCCCAACATCTACACCCGCTACCTCGACACCCTGCGCCAGAAGATGGCCGAGAACAAGAAGAAGGCCGCCGAGGTCGCCCAGCGCGATACCAAGGTGCAGACCGCCACCACTCTGTACGAGTCGATGTTCCCTGAGATCCGTCTCCCCGGCGGCATCTCCTCCAAGGCCACCGAGTACCGGGAGCTGGCCAAGCAGGGCGAGGGCTGGGAATCTCCCGTCTTCAGCATCGGAAAGGCGGAGGAGTCCAAGGACATTCCTGCTCCAGGCACCATCACCCGTAAATCGCGGACCACCGGTCCCGCCGGAGTGACTGATGGTGGAATTGGCGCCACAGGCGGTCAAGTCACCAATGGCCGTCCCGCTGTGAGCGGCGCTGGCGCAGTGACCAACGGTACCACGCAAAAGGTCACCAATGGCGCCACCAACGGCACCACGCACGCTGGCGCAGCTTCGACCAACGGTCACACCAAGGCTGTGGATGGAGCGGATGGTCTGGCTCGCAACGGCAACTTGAAGCTCACCCCAGAGGGGCCCACCGTGCCTGGAACGGAGAATGCCTTTAATCCCCAGCACGCGTAAGGGGCGGTGCGAATGATTATTGTTTCTTATTGGTTCTGTCTATTTAGTATGTGCTTTTGACTTGATATCCTGTTTCTGTTATATCTGGGCTTCTGTTATGTTTCCTGGGTCACTGCGAGTGTCTGATCCCACTTCTAATCTAATTAGTGGCCGGTGTCTCCGCAGAAGTAATTAGGTCTAATGTTTATGTCAATGTATTGAATTCAACGTTGATTCTCAGTCCAGCCGTATAATTTATTAAGATAAAAGTCAATTGCTATTCATAACCTGCGTCTATAAACATCTATTATACTCCTTTTGGCCAGGTCTACATCTGGTTGAAGTACTTTTCCCACCCGAGCTCGCGCATCTTGGTTCCCTTCAGGTCCATGTTTTCCGTTCGGGCGTTCTCGGCATAAGCCTCCACCTTGCGTTGGATGGCAGGATCGAAGGCACCCAGGATGCGGGCGGCCAAAAGGGCAGCGTTCACACTGTTGTTGATGCCGACGGTGGCAACGGGGACGCCTGGAACGATTGCATTAGTATACTTCAACGAAAACCAGAACGGGGCAGGCATACCTCTCGGCATCTGCACAATACTGTACAAGCTATCGACACCGTCCAAGGAGCTGCCCTTGACCGGCACGCCGATGACGGGCAGAGCGGTGTGGGCCGCGGCCATACCAGGCAGATGAGCCGCTCCACCAGCCGCGGCAATAATGACCTTGATACCGCGAGCGGCGGCGCTGGCCGAGTACTCGGCCATGAAGGTAGGCGTACGGTGAGCAGAGGTGATGTCCACGGCGGGCTCAATGCCGAAGTAGTCCCGGAGGAGCTTGAGACCCGGGATGAGGGTCTTGAGGTCACTGTCGGAGCCCATCATGACGGCGACGGTGGGCGCGGGCTTGGAAACACCGGACGTCTGGGGCTTCGTCTTGACATCAGAGCGCTGGGCGCGGATCTCGTCGACGACGTCGATCAGAGGCTGGATATGGGTCTCGGCTTCGTGCATCGTTGCGGCGGTGACGGTGATGTGGCCCATCTTGCGGCCGGGCTTGGCGGCGCCCTTGCTGTAGAGGTGGATGCTGGCGTTGGGGATGGACAGCGCGTGCTCGGCAGCCTTCAGGTGGGTGTCGGGGGCGGCGCCACCGATGATGTTGAGCATGATGGAGGGCTGGCGGAGCTCGAGGCTCTTGGCTGGGATGGGGAGGTCGAGAATGGCGCGGATGTGAGCATCGAACTGAGAGAGAGGGCAGCCTTCTATGGTGTAGTGGCCGGAGTTGTGGATGCGACTGGCAATCTCGCACAGAAGAAGGCTGTCGTCTTCAAGGAGGAACATCTCTACACCAAAGACACCCTTACCCTCGAAGGCAGAGACAGCCTTGCGGGCCATCTCCTGCGCCTTCTGGTTAATGGCGTCGGAAACGTTGCGCGCGGGGGCGTAGACGAGCTTGCATATCGAGTCTTCCTGCACAGTCTCGACTGTGGGGTACGACAGGACATCGTCCTTGGTCTTCACGACCATGACGGCCAATTCCTGGTTTATCACGTTAACCGGAGTCGAATCAGGGCGGAAGACAAATGCCCACCATCTTAAAATAAGCCCATTTCTCAGCGTACAAGGGCCGCTCCTTCAGAGCCTCCAGGGCTTCGGGGATGTCGTCTTTGGAGTTGACGCGGAAGTTTCCTAGAAGAAATGGGCATCTGATTAGCATTGTACCATTTCAAATTTCTTTTTGCTTGCAAAACTTACCGCGTCCATCGTATGCCATGGTCTTGGACTTCAGCATCATAGGGTATCCAAGCTGTTCTCCAACCTTGGCCAGCTCCTCCGGCGTGTTCTCTGCCAGCTCGCGATGCTCTGCCATCGGAATGCCATACTTCCTCAGGTGCTCCTTCTGGTTGAACTTGTTCTGAATCGTCCGGATCGCTTGCCAGCTAGGTTCGACCTTGACTTCGGAGGCAACCTCCTCGAGCGCATAGGTATCGACATGCTCAATTTCGGCGGTGATGACGTCGCACGACTGCGCCAGCTTCCGGACGGCCTCGCGCTCCTTGAAGGAGCCCGTAACATGACCGGCGTGGTTGCTAATCTGTTTGGCGGGGGCGTTCTCCGCATCCAAGACGTTGGCCTGGATGTTCAATCGGTTGGCAGATTCCACTAGCATGCGGCCCAATTGGCCTCCACCGAGGATTCCGACCTTGGGCGAGTTCCACATGGTGAGCTGGGGAAGTTGGTGGAAGAAGTGTTGAGAGTGGGAGAGGTGGTGGTCGAGGTGGTACTGGGAGAGAAAAGACGAGCCCCTCCTCCGCGTTCAAAAATTCCCTCCGCGATAACTGTCACGTGCCGCGGCGATAAGCGGCTCCACCACTTCTGCTGTTTCGCATCGCGTCAACTCGAATGACTTCTCTCCGCCTCCAACCTCATCTTGACTACACCAGAATGTCTCTAGGTGAGTGGTAGCTCGCACATGACCTCTCATGCTCTCTGTTGCTTGCGTCGCCTTGGTCTTCTCTCCCATCGCACATCCGCAGCAGTCCAATCACTGCAGCTTGGAGAAGCTACCTGAAGCACCGCCAGCTAACACGACATCATGTCATTAGATGAGGAAACCCTCGAGACGGTCGCCAATGGCGGCGTGATGGATTTGTACGACCTCTCTCCTTCCAAGACCTTCTTAGTCACAAGATCGAGTCCTGACTTTCCTTCCTATCCAGCGAGAAGTGGCCGGGCATGGTCGAGCCCTTAATTGAACGATTGGAATATGTGCGCAGAAAGATTCGCCCACGTTCTTGAACACATAAAGCTTCATTCTAACCCACCGACTGGAATCAGATCGTCTACAATGTCTTTCCCATGCCTGAAGCTCCCCCGGAGCCGGCACTCATCCCATTCTCCGATGAACAACAGCCACAACAACAGGACAACCCCTCCGCATCCTTCCTGCAAGAACCCAATTCCCTCCCCTCCAGCAGTAACAAACAAAACGCCTCTCCCGCCGAACTCCAAACCCCGCCTCGACCGACCGCCTCATCCTCAATGGCACCACCCTCGTCCGCCGACCGCGTCCCGGACTCCCAGCCGCAATCCGACGCGACAGCAAACGGCGCCGCCACAGGTCCGGCCCTCCCCGCTCCACTAATGCTTCTCCTCGACTCGACCCGATCGACGCTGCGCTCTCTGTTCAGCGTCAAACCTCCACACACCATCCAGCGTCTCGCCGAGCTGATTATCCGTCCGAACGCGCACTACCGCACGCTCCCCGCGTACCTGCGCGCAGTTGACAGAGTCGTCTCCGTGACCAGCAGCGCGGACGTGTTCCCCCTGCAACTACAGCCGACCCAACCGAATGGCGTCCACAACGGTGCGGAGACAAGCTTCCCTCTCCCCGATCATGCGATGAGCGGCGACGAATCGTTGGGCGGCGCTCTTCTGACCCCGATACCGTGGTTGAATAACGCTGCTTCACCGGAAGGTGGAGACGGGGTGCCTGAAGGTAAAACGCTTCCCCTTCGACGTCCGTCTAGATATTGTCGCTGACCATGACGCAGGGCTGGAGACCATGGCTGCGCAACCCCTCCAGGAGATGGAAGGCACCACCACTCAGCAAACGATCGTGCAGTCCCAAGCAGCACCGGGGGGAATTGAGAACAAAGCGATGGAAGGCAGCGGGTCTCCACCCGCCGATGTGGCGGAAGACGTTCCGCATGCGCGTGGACCGCAGATCATTGGCGTGGAGGATATGGGCCTCCAGGACGGGCATGGGGTTGAGATGACCCTCTCCAACCCGGAAGATGGCTCCAGCCAGCCGACGTCTGCGCAAGGCGGCCAGCAGACCGGCCAGTCGGACGTCGGCGACGAGGGCAACCAGCAGTCAGTCGCCAAGGGACCGGCGGACGGTGACGGTGATATCCAGTTGAGCGATGCCAAAGAGGAGAGCGAGGGACCCGCCGCGTCTGCGCAGGCGGGACAGTAGATAGTATCATTCCTTTTGGCCTACGCCGTGGCATGTAGCCGGATCAACCGTGCCCATGGTCTTGATTTATTATGTTTTCTTCATGAGTGATGATCCGAAGTATGACTCGAGCTTTCCTTCAGCCTTTGTAATGAGAAGATGCTATTTTTTGGCCTCGTGTATGGTGTTACTTAGACAATGATCATGATGCGCGATTGCTGCAATTTCATATGAGATTCGAACATTGTCACCTGTGCAAGCCGTTTGCAGGCTATTGGTGGTTTACGTGATGCTAATTTCTATTTTGCGAGTAGAAATCCGAAACATTCCATAGCGAGAAAACAATAGAGGTATCAATGAACAGCGATGTAGAACATCCAAAATGAAAACCAGACAAACGCATGACATGCACAATCGTAATGCGAGACGTGATATCCATGTATAGTGTATAAAGCCTGTCTCCCAGCGCAGAGAAACAGGTTCAAGGGTATATAGATACTCAAGCAGCCGGCTCCACGGTCTGCAGTGGGACATAGCCTTCGTCGGCGCTAGGACCAACGGCGCCTCTGCCCGTGATGGCAGACCAGAATTTTGTACCAGAACGTCGAATCCACTGTACAGCACCCCGACGCGGACCATACCCATTGACAGAGAGGGCAGCACCCCACCAGCTCTTTTTGGAACCGTACATGCTGACATTGCCCATCTCAACCTCCTTCTCTAGTCTCTCGACACTCATCCAGCGTGGACGGTGCCAGAATTTGAGCAGCAGGCTACTTACCACGACAGAGACGCTGGATGCGGCCATGGCGGCGCCGGCGGCCATCGGGGGTAGCATGTAGCCAAATGGGAGGAAGAGACCCATTGCAAATGGGAGGCCAATGACATTGTACAGACAGGCCCATATGAGGTTCATCCTAATGCGGTTGAAAACTGAGCGAGATAGTGACAGGCTGGCGGGCACGCAGAGGAGGTCGTCCGGGCGCATGATGACAATATCAGCGGCCTCCATGGCCACGTCCGTGCCAGATGCAAGCGCGATGCCGACAGAGGCGGTGGCTAGCGCGGGGGAGTCGTTGATTCCGTCACCCACCATGGCAACCCGGTCGCCGGATGCCTGGAGAGAAGAAACAATGGATTGTTTGTCAGAGGGGGACACAGAAGCGTGAACGGCCTCTGGCGGTATGCCGACGGCCGAGGCGATGGACACAGCAGCGGCGTGAGTATCACCTGTGATGAGGGAGGTGGATATCCCCATGCGGTGCAGGGCCGCAACGGCCGCGACTGCAGTGACCTTTACGGTGTCTCGAAGCATGATGGTGCCTGCGAACTGGTTGTCGATTGCGACATGGATTTGAGTGATACCGGCGGTGGCCTTGGTGTTGGAGGTACCTAGCTCTTCGGATTCTGCAGTCTCCGGAACCTTGACGTCCCTCGACCGTAGGAAGGCAGCATTCCCAATGAGCACACGATAGCGGATGCGCTCAGCACTGGAGGAAGGCTCAACCACAGCGGAGATACCCTTGCCAACACATGCATCGAAGTCACCCAAGCTACCAGGCAGTCCGCCTTCTCCAGGGTGGCCCGATTCCGCCTGGGCAGCTGAAACTATGGCCCTGCCAATAGGATGTTCACTGTTCATCTCAGCAAGGCCGACGATAAGCCACCACAGCTTACGACGCCAGTCGTTCGACGTCCAGTGACGCTCGATTTTGGCTTCGGCCACACTCATCTTTCCGGTGGTCAATGTGCCAGTCTTATCAAATACCACATGGGTAATGCGGGTCGCGCTCTCGAGAACAGCACCGCCCTTGACAAGAATTCCATGTTGCGCACCAACTCCGGTGCCAACCATGACGGCCGTGGGAGTGCTGAGACCCAGAGCGCATGGACAGGCAAACACAATGACTGAGATACACAGCTTTAAACACACCATGACCTTGCCGCCGCTCCCTTCGGCGACGAATATCCTCGGAGGATTGGGCAAGACATGGCTCATGAACATCCAGCCGAAGAAAGTGACCAGTCCCAGGCTGATGATGGCGGGAACGAAGTATCCTGCGACAACATCGGCCATGCGTTGAATGGGGGCCCGGCTGGTCTGTGCATCCTGAACTAGTTTGACAATTTGGCTTAGTTGCGTGTCTTTACCTGCACGTGTCACCCTGAAGTCGATCGAGCTCGTCCCGTTGACCGTTCCCGCGACCACAATACTCCCTTTAGTCTTGTGGATGGGCAAGGCTTCGCCGGTGATCATGCTTTCATCAACATAGCTTTCCCCTCGGATGACAACACCATCGGCAGAGACTTTATCGCCCGGGTGAAGGATGACTATATCTCCAACCTGAATGAGTTCAGTGGGAATGATTTGATGCCCAGGTCCGGATCGCTCCGCAGTCGAAGTCGACTTATGGTCACCGGAAGGAGGTGCCGAGCTATCCCATTCTTCAGCCAACTTCTCTGCCGCGATGGGGTCATCGTAGATTGTGGTCATCGAAGGGGCCAGGGACATGAGTCGCGATAGAGCGGCAGATGTTTGGCCCTTCGCCCTGTTCTCCAACCACCGGCCAAGGGTGATGAAGGTAATCAACATCGTGCTTGTATCAAAGACCGTGCTTGGCCGCGTCGGTGATGCGGTGAAAAGGGAGACCACCATGGTGAAAACACTGTAGAAGAAGGCGGCCGACGTCCCCAGCATTACCAGGACGTCCATGGTCGGTGAGCGATGCTTTAGCGACTTGTAGCTCGTGACGTAAAAGCGCTTTCCAATACCAAATTGCACGGGAATGGTGAGGAGAAGACAGGCGACGTCCCCTAGATAGACACCCGGTATAATCCGAACTTTCCCAAAGTCGAGAGCTGGGAGGTACATAGGCAACATCATGTTGATGACGAACACGGGGATTGCAAATGAGAGAGAGAAGAGGAAAGCGCGTCTCCATTCATGAACTTCTTTGGTTTTGGATAGAGATTCTAGTTGGGCATTAGTGTCGTCAGAGTCCGCAAGCAAGGCGTTATATCCAGCTGCTTCAATCATCGCCACGAGGGAGCGGATGCCAATCACAGACGGATCAAAAGAGATTGTGACACGCGAAGTCGCCATATTTACAACTGCAGAAGCGACGCCGGGTTGAAGGAGCGATTCCTCCAATGCGCTTGCTGACGTCGCATCTCGCAAACCGTGAAGGCTCATAGTGACAGTACTCTGGGTTTTTGAGATTGGTCCTTGCGCTTGGGAGGAAACGACCGCTGCATCAAAGCCAGCATCTTCGATAAGGCTAACAATCTTCTGCGCGGAAAGCACGGCCGGATCATGCGTGACCATTGCGCGCTCCGCGAGTAAACTGATATTGAATTGGACCACACCGTCGACGCCCGTAAAGGCGCTCTGAACGCTTGCCGTACATGCCCCGCAGGTCATGCCCTCGATAGATACTGTAGTCACCGTGAGCTGAGACGCAGTCTCAGTCGTCTCGTGCGACGCGCGCACGCCCGGTTGTTGTGTGGAGGTCTCCAGGACCTTCGCGTCAAAGCCACGATCTTCAATGATCTCGGCAATCTGATCAGGCGCGATGACAGACGCATCATGTTCGACAACGGCGCGTTCCGACAGCAAAGAAACGCTGACTGACCGCACACCAGCGACGTCTTTCAATCCTCCCTCAATCGCCGCGGTGCAGGCGCCACAGGTCATACCCTCCACCGCCAAAGTCGTAGTCGAGACCTGCGACCCATTGCCATGTTCCTTCCCCGTATGCGCTGACGGAGTATCGGTGGAGAGGATAGTCGCGTCAAAACCGGAATCTTCGATAATCTCGGCGATCTGCTCGGGCGAGAGGAGCGAGGGATCATGGTGGACGACGGCGCGGTTCATCATCAAGCTCACAGACACGTCCCCGGCACCGTGGACCCCTTTGAAAGCAGCCTCGACGGCGGAAGTACATGCGCCGCATGTCATACCTCCAACATTGACCGTGGTGGTGGCCATGTGGGCCGGGGTGGAGGAGCCATCGTCGCCGGGCGGGAGTACATCGGCGGGGGATGAGACCGTCATCGCGGAATGTGGAGGGTTCTCCCCGTGGTATTATCGCATAGGAGCGATTCTCGAGAGGAGATATAAGAGGACTGAGAAAAAAAAAAAAAAAAAAGAAGTTGGTGTTCGACGTCACAGGTTCTGGTACAAAGGTAACGTCAGCACAGGATGGGTCGGAACGGATGTGGACGGAAAACCACGATGGATGGAGCGGGAAGTAGATTGATAAGAGGGCCAACGTACGCGGGCTGTCGTACTACACGGGCATCGTGGACGGACGGACGGATGGGAAGAAGAGGAGAGAAGATGAGAAGAGAAGAAGAAAGTAGTATGAATAATGAGGATGGAAGGCAATGGATATAGAGAGAGGGAGAGAGAGAGTGGAGAAGGAGCAGATTGCAGGGGGATCTTGACCACATTCCACTAACTAGTTAACTCTACCTTCCTTACTGCCTCTGCAAGGCGATCACTCAATCACATACAGTACTAACAGACTCCGACTACTTCAACTGTATCAATAATACCAGTCATACACTCCACCCCTCTCCCAATACATCGGGAATACCATCCGCATACGTCGCCAATACGCTGTAGGCGCCCTGTAGTGCAACCGGCTGTACCACCTCCCCTGCACTCGTCACACAGAAACTCCAGCTGAGAATGGACAGAGAACCAATCACGAAAAGGAACCATCCACCGCAAGTTTGCTTCTTGGAAATCTTATGTCATTTCGTCAAGGGTCGGACTGGTTTGACACTGAAGCGTCTGTGGGCGGCTAGAGGTTTCACCTAGAGAGCTATCTCGAGACCAAGAGTCGGACCATAGTAGTAGGGGTTCTCGGCGTCAAGAACAAACCTAGTCGGAATGCCTAGGATGACAGCTGTACCTAACTACTGCGGGTATTCCGAGATTCATCCGTTCGAGCTGGAAATAACGGCTAAATTGTATCAACGCCGTGCGAGACTTGATAGAGGGTGTGTTTGCATCCCCGCCAAACACATCCCAATCGGGAAATCTGGATAGCATCATCTCCATTCAACCATCTCCATCTCCATCATACCTACTTCTTCTATTAACAATCCTCCACGCCCTCCCTAAATCTTCCCTTTCGACACACACCTTCTAGTACCCCCTAACAACCCTCCCCTTCTATATCTCCCCCCCTTCTCTCTATCTTCAACACAATGGACCAGGCACACACCCGGGCTATGGAGGCCCTACAACCGTTCATCCATCTCGCGACCTCCAGCAATGCCCCGTCTCCTAAGTTCCTCTCCAATCTCATTTCGAACGCAACCTCCAGCCCCAATACCTACGTCTTTGCCGAGCTTCTCGAGATCCCCGCCATCCAATCTCTCAGATCCGCCGACACTCCGCCAGAATCCCAAGCTTACCTGACGCTCCTCGAGATCTTTGCCTGGGGCACATGGCAAGACTACCAGGGTGAGCCTCCGTCCCAGCAGACAGTCCCCTCTTATATTGTCATACTAACCTGAACCTCCCACAGCAACGCCAAACCTCCCCCAGCTCAACGAACAACAGACCCTCAAACTCCGACTCCTCTCGCTCCTCTCACTAGCCGCCACCACCAAACCCCTCACATACGAAACCCTCATGTCCGCCCTCTCCATCTCCGCCCCTGCCGAGTTGGAATCCCTCGTCACCACCGCCATCTACGCCTCGCTCATCGCCGCCCGCCTCTCCCCCGCCTCCAGCCCGCCCACCGTCAACGTCACCGCCGTCGCCCCGCTGCGCGACGTTAAACCCCAATCCCTACCGACCATGATCTCCATCCTCTCCGAGTGGGAGGCCTCCTGCGGCAACGTCATTAGCGACATCGAGGCTGAACTCGCCAAGATCAAGACCGCCGCCGCCAAACGCCGCGCCCACGAGCACGCCCGCTCCGTCCTCTTCCAGAAGTCCCTCGCTGAGATCGGTAAATCCTCCGCCTCTGGACCCGAGGCGCTCGCCGCGTCCAAATTGTACGGCCCGGGCGCCTCCGGAGGCTGGCAGAGAGGCAGTCTCGGCGGGAACAAGCGCGAGTTCAACCCCGATGACTTGGACGAAGGGGACGACGGGTACTGGGAGAATGGGCCGGACGGTGCCTATGATTTGCACGGGGTGGGCGCTCGCATGGACATCGACGATGGCACGGCGTTCGCGAGAATGGGAGCGGGAGCCAGACATGCGAAGCGGGTGCTGGGGAAGAAGACGTAACTTTTGCCATTTGACGCCCTTTATTTTAATGACCGATCCAACAGCAAACCTGTTACGAAATATCCAGATCGTTTTCTATGTCCTTCTCGTCGCGATAGAGCTGCTTCATATGGGACCCGCTCTACATCCTTCATGTCATCTACGTCCTAGTCCTGAAGAAGGCATATCACGATCAATTGAGATTACCTGAATATTCCCGCAACACCGACAGCCTCGGTCAAGGTCATTTAACGTACATCAAAAGCTCGGCAGACAAGGGGTATTGAGAAAGTAATAAACAAAAATGGAAAGAGAAAGGAAAGCTAATGTTGACAAGATCCAAAGGAGGGTGGGAGTCTTAGTCTCAAGCACCTGGCTGCGATCAGACCAGATTTATATCAGATGTGTGATGCGGAAATCTCTGCGGCGAGGACACGAATCCATAATGGGTTGCCGCCGTCCACGACAGGGAAATGACACGACACATGCTTTCAATGCGTCCGTCTCAGTAAGAGCATTAGCATTACCCGGTGTAAGTCAAATGCACACGCCTGGACCATATGCCTGCAATATGTCCCAACAAAGACAAAAATATCAAAGCACGCTGGAAAGTTGAGCAGTAAATGATCACCGAAGACATCACAGCATAGTACCCGGAACGAAGATGAACAGAACACTCAAGGCAGCGGCGACAAAAGCCGCGATGCCCATGGTGGCAGTAGCTCGCTTATTCAAGAGTTTCCGGACGTATGGTTCCCGGATCGGCGACCAGCTCATAAATGTATACTCGCTGTAGCCAAGGAACGCCATGACGGGGTCGATCTTATACTGGTAGGAGACGATAAAATAGGCCGCGACGATGAAAGGGAGAATCACCTGAAACAGTTAGTGATGATGACATTGCGATCGACGACAATCGACTCACCCAACAACGAATGTGTCGTGGTTTGTTGCGCAGTACCACATAGAAGGCGCCCCAGAAACCTCCACCAAAACTGATTAAAGCAAAGGCTAGACGGGCAACAATGCTCAGCGGAACCAGATTTCCCAGAGCCTTTGCCTGCAAAAACCCAGGGAAAGCATCACGTTCCATAGCCTGGAAAACGTAATCTTTGGCGGGGTCGAAAACCTCCGGATCATCTCTACCGTCGTCTTCAACCAGGTTGATAATCGTTGACACCATTGGCTCGGGCAACACAATCTCCCTTTCCGCGCCAGGAAGGAGGTATGTGTACAGGATCTTTTCCGCGCTGGCGCGAATGTCCGCGCGTGCTACTGTGTGGCCTGGAGAATTGGAGTCGTTTTGTGTGCCAGAGCTTGCGCGAGGTTGCTCATTAGACTGGGTGCGAGCCGCATTCTGTGACCCAAGAGAGTTTTGGGGAGAGTGTCCCGACGTGTTTCCATCGGACCGCAAGAAAGCAGACAACCTCTGATCAACATCCTTGTCATCAAGGTCCTGATAGCCATGGCGCGACGGTCCCGCTTCGACCAGAGGAATATCACCAAAATGCTCGAGGGTTTCCAGGGCAGCCGAAGATCCCTTGCTGTGGGTTTTCTCCAAATCGGGCGTGGCTACCAAGACAGAACGACGGAGCTCGCGGACATAGTGACGGCAGAGGGACATGTGCTGTGAAACATCGAGCCTGAATTGACATCGCGGTTAGGAAAAGTTCTGCGATACGGAGGACGTCGCCAAGCATACCAGAAATCAAGATAATCGACCGAGCGCTGCTGGTCTCGCATGTAGATGTAGAAGGAAAAGAGGTCGACCGGAGCGAGTGTGCGGCGACTAAGCACTTCGAACAGCGTCGGAAGGCGATTCCGCTGCTCCAGATCGATCATAGACGGTGACGCCATTTTGAAAAGAGGGAATTATGGCGATGTTCGTGAGGATTCGAAGGTGAAACGAGGGGCCGAAGGTCGAAAGGAAAAGGGGCGAAAGAACGTCGGAGTTGGTTAGTTCCACGGAAATCAAAACAATGACCAATTTAAAGAAGCTCAGATCCCAGATCGAATCGAATGATGCACAATAGCGACTCTTGTTCGTAGAGCGCTGGGTAACGAATGACGGAGGTACTATTCGCGCCTCGCTCGCGATGACCGGTGGTTTTATAGGGGGATGGAGAAGTCGTCGGCGTAGGCACGACAATCAGGCGCGAATAGAGATATTATTGTAGAAATGGAACACACGCCATCCAGAGCCCTGGTCAACTGGGATGCAAGACTGTGTTGGGGGAAAGGGAAGAAGCGAAATACAACGAAGAAAAACAAGCATAACAGGGGAGTCAAACAAGGCATCAACATCCAGCCGTTCGAGTTCTCGGCCGGCCCCGCGTCAACATTGCTCCGAAATTACATCTTAATTTAACGTCCCGTGTCGATCGCTTTAATAACCTCGAGATTCGTCAAGATCGAAGCCGTATATAATACCAGTGATAATAACCAACATGACGCTCCTCCATGCTCTGTGGGTATAAAGATCATTAACGCCAGCACCCGGAAACTCCTTCCCACCCGAACATGTACACCTCAACCGCCCATGCTTCATTCATCGTAGAATCCTCAATGTCCATCGGCCAAATGCTGTCGCCTTGTTAGCAGGAGCCTTCGTCCCGTCCGTCAGAGTCAATACTTACCGACCACTCGGGGATGTTGCGGATCTGTTGCCACATAAACTTCTCCAGCTTATTCGCACTCTTGGCATATGGCGTATTCTCGTTGTTGTACCGCCGGCAATTGTCAAAGATCAACATTGCATCCTTGATGAAGTCCTGCGGAGTCGGGTACATGTCCTTCTCATGCTTTTCCTCCATAGTCGACAGATCCATTGGTTCCTTGATAACTTCGTAATAATCTGGCACCTCGTCGCGATTGACCGGCTGTGTGAACGGCCAGGCGGCACTGTGGTTCTGCATGTCGTTGAGCAGGTGGAGTAGTTGGTTGTAATTGGGTCCATGGCGAGGTTGACGTGCCAATTCGTCCATGTCCGGAGACCATCCGGACTCCTTGATTGCCGGAATGCTCAGCGGATCAATCTTGCACGGCCCATTCTTCCATTCCTTGGGCGGCGGGTGGATGATGTGAGACCGACTGAACGCGCGAATCTTCGCATGAACCGCTTCTCTCTGCTTCAGAAGCATACGACCGACTTCGAGATATCGTATCTTCGGTAGCATTGTGCACTGCATGATCGTTCCGCCCTCGTAATCTTTGATGTAACCCATCCATATAGATTTATCCAGCGTGATTTCCTTCGTAAATCCTTGTTTTTTAAAGTACCCAATAGCGTAGTTATCTGCGTACGTCAAGAAATGCATGATAGGAGATGTCGCTTTGACGTAATCCTGTGCCGTATCAGCCACCACTCAGCGCATACATGGCATCCACGACGCGTACCTTCAAGTGGGACATTAGATGGGCACCGTAGCCCTTGACTTGTTGGTCAGAGGAGATGGCGCAGAACACGATTTCTGCGAATTTGCGACTGTTGAAGGGTCGGTATGTAATCCCCCTATGTGTTCTGTCAGCAAGGTCGCCCCACCCTCTCGAGGCCTATCCGTGCAAACATACCCTACCACCTCCAACGGATGTTTAACGATGGCGATCGACAGATGCGATCGATCGTAGACCAGTCGCGCAATGTAATCTTTTGGCATCTTGGGTAGTTGTTTTTGGAAGATGCACTTCAACCCGGTGAGAATGACGAAGCTATCCCGCGACCCATCGTTGTTGACCACTCGGAATTCAATCTCGCCGCGACGTTCTTCTAGTACTGCCGGCTATTGTAGGGGGCTTCATTAGCATCGTTCTCAGCGGACATGGAGGGAGGCTGATTACCTTCTCGGGAAAGGGAACGATCCGGAGTGGCGGCTTTCCCAAAGGCTCATCCTCTGTCTGAACAGCCATATTGTCAGCGCATCTTCGCTTAGAACACCCTCCACCCACATATAAACGAACCTTGGGCTCCTTCTCTGGGGAATCCGTGCGCGCCTTCTTGCTCTGTTGTTGCGAATCCGGGGAAAGCGCTTCCTCGGAAGCTTTGCGCTTATGATCTGGGACTGGAATCAGTAAATATCCATAGTGTAAGACTGTCGCGTATAAAATATTCAGCGAACGTACTCTCTGCTGCCATTGCGACAGGTCGATAGGATGGAAGAGAAGAGAATCGAAGTCTATAGCTGAGGCTCTGGTGATCTCCGCGTCGGGGCTGATGGGGCCCGGAATCGGCGGAACAATGTGCCGAGTGTTATGGTGATCTGGCCGCTACATCTACTTGCGCTTCTAGTATCTACAGTCCTCACTTTCTCTATATCCATTCGCTGCTTCATCAACTGCTGGTTTCAGTTCGATTGTTAACTCTCATTCACTCATGTCTCTGAACAAAGTGTGGGAGGCCGCTTCCGCAAGCCCTTACTCTCCCCTGATCTCCAAGGATCACCAATTCTCCGTCGGCTTCACTCTCTTGTTGTCCGGTAAGCACTTCGAACTCATTGAATCAATTAGCGTACGAATCACTGACCGTGCTGGTAGCCTTTATCCTGACCGGTCTCTTTGGTCTGAGTTAGTATTTTCTTATCCCACTGAGAATAGCCAGTCTTACAACTCTTGTCAGACCGTTCCTTCGCCAGTATCGCGTCATTCGGTGTTCCTGCGTCATTGGCATTTGGGTATGACTCTGTCAATTGCTCTCCACTAACCCTTGTGCCATGACTAACGTCCAACCTGTGCAGCTTCGGGGCTGTGTTCATGATCTGTGCCGTCGGAGTCTACGTCTAATTTTCCCGGTCTTCCCTCATCCCTCAATGTACACTACATTGGAGAGTCGAACGAGAAGCAAAAGGGCGCAGTACCTCTAAACTGATCTTCCTCTCACGCATCGCACCCTCTCCGTAATCCAATTCTATTCCAGCCTTCTCGCTATCTGTACACTTCAAAAATTCAGGGCCATGGCAAACGGGGAGCCTATCTTCTCAGCTGTCTCTGGCAACGCCCACCACCTCTACACTTCGCTACAGTGCATCGGCTTCGCACCAAGGGCTACCGTTCAAATTACCCCCGACGGCATCCGTTTCTCCGTGGAGGAAAGCCGAGTGATACAGGGACTCGCGTTCCTCGACAAAGCGCTCTTCACGAGCTACACCTTCAACCCGCCAACTGCCCTGCCAAACGACACAGAAGGCGACGACCATGACGATTCAGAGAGCACATACCATCCTTGTTTTGAGATCTCCCTATCGGCCCTCCTGGAAACCTTGAAAATCTTCGGCGCGAACGATCCATCTTCCTCCGCGCCTGGCTCCAACCGCGCCACAAGTGTCCAACCGTCGAACCCCGCCACATCCAGTGCCTTCACTGCGCCGACCTTACTCCTCGATCGCTCCTGCACACTGCAATACTTCCAGGATGGCTCTCCGCTCAACATCACGCTGTCCGAGACGGGCATCAAGACGACCTGCGAGTTAACCACCTATGAACCCGAAGTCAGCGGCAGCGACATGGACATTCCGCTCCAGCGTGACGCCATCATCATGAAGATTATCATGCGGTCCGCCTGGCTCCATAACGCCATCGCCGAGCTAGGCGCCACGAACCCCACTGTCTTGAAAATCTCCGCGTCAGCGCTGGAAGAGCCATTCTTGGCCCTGTCCGGCTCGGGCGGACCGTTCAGCGAGTCCACCGTGGAGTTCTCTGTCGAACAGCAGAACGCCAACGGCGGTAGTGGCCCACGTCCCTACCACAAGGTTCTGGCGGATGATGGATCGTCTAGAGCCCGCGCAAAACGGGCCAAGCTGGCGCCAACCGTCACCGAGACGTTCCTCGTCAGTCCGCCGTCCTCGATGGGCTCGCGCATCACCCAGAACTACCGATTTTCGCTCATTCAGAAAGCGTCCCGTGCGATGGCGGCTGCCAGTAAAGTTAGCATCCGGGGTGATCGTCAGGGGGTTTTGAGTCTTCAGTTCATGATTGACTTCGACAATAATACCGGAGCTTCTGGTAATACGAGACTAACTGGCGGCGCGAGCATCGGCTCTGCGGTGACTTTTGTGGATTTCCGTTTTGTACCATTACTAGATGAAGATGAGGGTGAGGGTGCAGACAATGAGCTTCGCTGAGTGTACAAAGTGGGCGTTGTCTATACCCAATATTATAGCAAATATACTGAATTGAACTGCACCCGAGTTGTGCCGGGAAATGTTCGGCAGTAGCTCATTAACGCATACCTGATGCACCTATGTTCTGGAATAATCTACTTTTGGTCGTTTGGTTATTATTATACACACAGATTTGGGTCTTCGCAGATCATCAAGGACAACTCTGGATACCCCCCTTTACATGACCTAGCCAGATTTGTTAGTACAAACGACACAGTTTTCAAGACACGTAACTTACCTCTGCAATGGACTGCCTCTCAATAATTGACTTCTGCTTCTCATTACGCGACACCCGGTAGTAGTAGTCGCTAAAGTCACCACATTGCATATGGCGCAAAAACTCTTCGTCGTGGGTGATGACAATCAACTGGAAGTTGGATTGCAGACGACGTGCCCGGATAATGTCATGCAGCGATTCAGCGAGAGATCGGATGTTATCGCGGTCCAGATTTGTGGTCGGTTCATCGAGAGCGATCAGACCGCAGTTGACGCCAAAACACTCTGCAAGCGCCAGCCGGATGATGATACTAGCGAGCACCTTCTGACCAGCACTGCAGCGTCCACGCATATCCATCTCCGCACCCTGCTTGACCATGCAGACACGATAGTTATACGACCGGTTGCCCTTGGCGTTTTCATTGTCGGATCGAATGAGGATTGTGTCGACATCGGTGCCGCGGTATGTCTTCTGCCAGAGTTCTCCGATGATGGCATTGATCTCCTCCATCTTCAGACCGTGATACTTCATGATGGCCTTGTCCAGGGCACCCCCATAGCGGGCCAGGTCGTCGACCGCCGCCTTGGTCGTTTCCACCTTGATGTGGGCTTCCTTGTACTTGGCTGCCGCGTCTTTGTAGTCCGTGTTCCAGTCCGCGAGGAGTTGCATCAGTTGATCGTCCTTGGACTTCATCTCGCCCATTTTGCTCGCCTGTTTCGCGGCAAGGGCGTTGTGCTCGCGGGTGCGTCGCTCAGATTCCTCTTTGAACCGGCTTCGATCAACTTCTGCATTCTGAGCTTCCAGCTGTTCAATTTCCTCGGTAACCTTCTCAAACGTTCGGTTTGCTTGGCGATAGGTTAGATTGTCCGCGTACTGGCGCTTTGTGTTCTCGCTATCCTTTAGCTGAGCAGATATCTTGTTGATCTCCCTGGTGATAGTGGCCTGTTCCTCTTCCAACTGGCTGATCTCTTGCTCAATGCTCTCGAGTTCGCGCTTGCTTTGGTCAAGTTGGCTCGGTCCACCCCGCCCATGGTAGGCTTCGATTTCCTCGTTGGAAAGCTCCAATTGGTGAATGTTCTCTGACAACTGAGATATTGTTTGCTGCATTTCCCTCTCACGCTGCTCCGCACGCTGGCTAATGTCGTCGTATTTAGCCTGGACTTGGAGGAGCTCTGGTGTCAAAGCCTCAATATCTTTGTCGGCTTTCTCAATCGCCTCTCGTTGTTGGGTATTGAGGGTCTTGTATTGCTCCATCCGCGTGAGAAGGTCGGCCTTTCGCTCCAACTGGAATTTCGCGTTGTCGAGGTTGCTCTTGACATCCCGCAATTGCAGCTCTAAGCTGTTGATCTCAGACCGCGTCTGGTCTTTGTCATTCGTAAGCTTCAACAGTGTCTTCTTCAAAGCTCTTGACTTCTCGCTGATGGCATTGATCTCATCCTGAATATCTTCCAATGTTCGAGAGGAGTTACTGTCCTGCTGTTTGGAAGAGAGATCCTGAATCTGCGCGCGGATAGACTTAATCTCGCCGTCATATTTCACAATAGTGTTGACAGTCTTGGAAAGGGCCTCAACGTCTCTCTTCTTCTCCATCTTTTCGCTGACGATCTTGTCGTGGTTTTCCAACTCGGCCAGTAGACCGTCACGTTTATTAAGGTATTCTCCCTCCTCTTTTTCCAACTCTGGGATTTCTGTGTCCTTGAGTCGAAGCCACATATCGTAGGCCGAGCTGGCAGCGCGAGCGACGTTGACGTCTTCCTCGAAACCTCGCACCTCGTCGTCCTGGGCGTCCCGTTGGGCCTTTTTCACAAGATTCTCGAGCTTATTCCTGAAGCTCTGCAACTCTGTATCATTTTTGAACCCACGAGTACACAGTCTGCAGACCTTGGCCTGCTTTGCGGTGTCGAGACAAGTTTTCATGTATTCGCCAATTCCAGCGTACTGTTCAGCGTCTTTTCGAGCAATGTCAAGTTGTGCTTGACGCTGCTTGAGGATCTCAGGGAATTCTTCGGGTTCGTCACCAACAGCTTCGCGGATTTCTTCGACGCATTCCTTCAGAGCCTTCTGTCGCTGGGCGAGCGTCTTCTTCACATCACTGAGTTTAAATTCGACTTGCTCCAGCTCGCGGCTAACTGCATCCCGCTTGTTCTCGGCGGTGGAGACTAGCTTGGATTCTTGGTCCAACGAATGCTGAAACTCCTGTTCCAGGGTGTCCGGTTTCCAGTCAGCGCCGACATATTTGGCAAGGCGTCCTCCGTGAGCACCCTTCATAGTTTCCAAGCTGCGTTCCCGCTCCTTCAGTTCCTTCTTTAGGTGGTCCAAGCGGGCAAGGTCACCAGCCCTCTTGGTCGCATCAATAAGCTCTGAGTTCAATCGCGCGCTCTCATCTTCTAATCCACGAATCTCCGAATTCACATTCTGGATCTCCTTATCCCATGATGCTGATTGTGCGCGCTCCTTCGCCTGGTTCAGGGAGGACATGATATCCTCGATGTTCGCTTCGAGCGCAGCTTGCACCCCTTCATCGACGTTGATCTCATTCAATTTGCCCTGGTAGCTCGCGGCCTCCTTCTCATTCGCCGCAATTTGGCGCTTGGCAGCATTCTTCGTTTCGTGCAAGGCGGACTTCCGTTGACCAATATCATTCAAGGTGGTCTGGACCTCACGCAGCTCCCCTTGTGCTTCCCGCTTGATGCGATCCAACGCCTGATTATGATCTTTCAGCAGTTTGCGGACCTTTTTCATGAACTCATCCATATGTGCCTGGTCCTGGACATTATCAAATCCGCGGATATTATTTGATCGCGCCATCTCCTTCGCCATTCTCTGTCGTCGCTCGATTTGGCGTTCATAATTTGCCTTGTCGTTCTCATACTTTCCATACTCGGCCTGTTTGACGCCCATCTTGTGACGACACTGCTCGATCCGGTCCTTGATCTCCATGTAGCTCTCCTTCTGGGCCTCTTCCTGCTGCTGGAACTGAACTTGTCTGGATTCGAACTGCTCGAGATTCTGCTCCAGCCACTCGTCCGGATCGTCGAGTTCAACGAGATGTCTCTTCAGGTTGTCAATGGTCGTCTGAACGCTCTTGGCCTCAATCCGTTTCCCCTCCAGAGCCCCGAGTACTTGCGAGTAACTTTCGGATTCTTTCCAGGCTTTGTCCGCCAGCTCTGCCACCCGACGCATCTCCTGAGACAACTGGTGCGTTTCGGCGCGAAGAGCCTCAATCTCGTCCTGCAGCTTGATTGACCTCTTCTCGGCGCGATCAGCTTTTTCCTTGTCTTCCTTGGCATGCTGCTCCATGATCTTGTATTTGGCGAGTTCTTCGTTCTGTTTCTTTCGGAGCGCTTTGATGTTATCGATGGCCTTGGTGTACTTCATTGCTTCGAAGATCTCATCGAACTTCTTCTTCAAGACGGAGGGTTCGCTCATGGGCCACAAACTCTCGTCTTGGTGACAGAAGATCACCGAGTCCAAGATGGCTTTGGAGACGCCGAGGTACTGGGGCATGATCTGGTCCAGTTCGGCCACACGGGACGAGATGGCTGTTCGCTCGCCGTCCTTGACCATCAACAGCTGTCCCTCCAGAGTCTTCTGTTGCCGCGTGGTTTTCTTCACCGTGAGCTGTAGACTTCGAGTGGCGACCATTTTGGCCCCGGAGGTGCCTTTGAATGATAACTTGACTTGGGCGAGAACTTCTTTCTCGCCGCAGAGCTTCGGGTCGTGAATGAATGCACCACCCTTGCTGTTGGGTGGGAGGTCGCCGGTGGTGGCATATTTGAGACACTCAATGATTGTCTGGGAGCTGTTAGTACGGGCCCTGTCGGTTGGGGGGAGATGGCTCACGTACTGTCTTTCCTGAGCCGTTATAGCCGACGATCAAGGTGAGGGGGGTGTGGAACTGGATGGTCTCGCTGCGGGTGTTGTCGAAGGAGCGGACTCTGAATGGGTTAGCTGGATAAATGGTGAAAAGGGAAATACTGACCCAAGAATGGAGAGCTTGTCGATCTTGGCTGGAAGAGAGATCGTTAGTGAGAAGCCACTGATTGGGCTATAGACGATCGATCTTTGTCACTTACACCTATTGGGTTGGTCAGAGAGAAAAGAAGGATAGAACTGACAGACAGAAGCGAACTTACATGATGATCACAGCCCTCAGGGAGACCTGGTGGTGAGGCTCTGGCCAAAGCGCGTCAGACAACGAAAAGACGCGGGGAAGAAGCGCGAGATCACGTGCCGATGGACCGGGCGCGCGCGGACCAATCAGGCGGCGGGCGTCCGGTTGGCGGACCCGATTGGCTGGATGCGGGCCGCGGCGGGCTGTGATTGGGGCGGAAAGTGGGACCCCGCCGGGGATGGGACCTTAAAGGATGCATGACAAAGAATTGACAGCTCTACTCGCACGACGCCGCAGGACCAGCCTGTGTCAGCGTCAGTGGCTCGTGGAACGGGGTCTGTTTCTCCTACTCTTATTCTTACTTTTCCACTTCCACGCCCCCCACCTCCTTCTCCTCCCCATCACCCTCATGAGATG
Source organism: Aspergillus terreus NIH2624 (assembly GCF_000149615.1). Taxonomy (NCBI): domain Eukaryota; kingdom Fungi; phylum Ascomycota; class Eurotiomycetes; order Eurotiales; family Aspergillaceae; genus Aspergillus; species Aspergillus terreus. Next base: position 1,015,819 of record NT_165927.1, read on the forward strand.
AGTGTGTCCTTTCTTCGCTCTCTCACCAGCATCGGCGTTGGTTTTCCTATCACCAACGATGGATTTGGTCGCCCATCACCCCACGAGGGGCACCGCACTGGGCCAAACAGCCACTGCAACTGCAACACTGCAGGATGAGAGACATGATCTCGTCCAGCGATCCTATGCTCTCGACACGCGGCCCCCAGCGCCGTCGTCGACCTCGCTCATGAGCGACATATCTGCCATGTCCGTCCAGACCACCAACCTCATTGTCTCGTCGGCGTCGGCGGATGAGCCAGGGTGGCCGCAGCGAGTCATCGGGGAGATTCAAGACCTGCTGCTGCTCCTCACGCCAGATGGGAAGGTCCTCTATGTGTCGCCCTCCTGTGAGACCATCACTGGTTACACCCCATCCGAACTGGAGAATGAATACCTCCTTCGGTACGTGCACAACGACGACAAGTCGATCTTTTCCTCGGAGATGGAAGAGTGTGTTGCCACCGGTCGTCCCTTGCAATGTCATTTCCGCTTCGCCAAACCAGACAAGTCATGTCGTCTGTTGGAGGCGTACGGCCATCCCCATGTCGTCAGTGAGAAGCTTCGCCAAACCTGCAATGGCATTTTCCTCGTGTGTCGCCCCTATCCTACCAAGAGCTGTCAACTTCTCGACTCCTTCCTGGAGCACAAAATTGAAAACATCCGACTCCACCAGCGTATCGCACAGCTGAAAGAAGAGGAGGAAGAAGACTTGAATGGCATCCAACAGATTTCCGCCCAAGCCAGTGGTGCGGTGCGTCGGCCACCTCCACCCGTCGCCCAGGATACCTACTCTGGAGAAGAGAATGAATCGTCCGACTCCCTTACTCTGGATGAAAGCGATGCGCGAGCCCAAGCCGTCGAGGAACTTGCCACCGAAGACATGTCTCATATTGAAGGTATCGAGGTCATGACTGGTCTGTTCTACGGAGAGGGAGAACGGTCTCAGGGACTGAGTACCGGTCTGCGTCAAGGCCGTCTCATCCAATGCGGGATGGAAACGATTACACCTGACCAGCAGGCGCGAACCATCCAGGATAGCGACCGAAGAAAACGATTGAAGGGAGAGTATATGTGCACGGACTGCGGCACGAGCGACTCGCCGGAGTGGAGAAAAGGCCCCGACGGACCTAAAACCTTGTGCAATGCCTGCGGGTGTAAGTGGCCGTCTCCTCGCACCAATTCATCGATGTGGAAACTAACCGCCATCCCCATATGCAGTACGGTGGGCCAAAAAAGAAAAGAAACGCCAAGAATAACTACGGGCCTTGGACGGATGCACATCACGGTTTTGTTGGATTATTCTTGTTTCTGCGTTGCAAAAAATTCTTCCTGCGACGATACCCATGCGTTCAATCACTTCGTTACCATATATCAATGCCCTCCGTTCGTCCCAGCGGTAGGGAATCGACTAGTTTGAGGCTGCCGGGGAAATTGTTCTACTTTTTATGGTCTTAGCGTATTTTTTTTCTGTGCTTGGAGGAGGGTATGTCCTCTCTGGGAGTTTGTTCATTCAAAACTGTTGGTGTCTGACGGATCTGCTCGAGTCCCAACAAGACCAATTTTTAATGTAAAGATCTAGATGTCACGGGGGGTTGGATCTTAGGGGTCAGCAGGAACGTGGAGATAGCATTATATACGAGGCCGCTACTCCTGATACCAGCGTGTCGGTACGTGCTAATGATTTAGTTATTGGTCCAGTGCAAAATGGCAACACTGACCCGTGGTCTGCACTGTCTCATACTGCGGCAACTAATTCATAGAATAAGGTCAGACACATGTTGTATACCCATCCCAACAAGCAACGCTATGTTATGAGACATCCGTGTTGTGGCAACACTAGCATTCCTATAATGGAGACCTGCCTATGTACTCCGTAGTCGGTTCAATTAACGATCCATTGACGGCCACCAACGTCGCACAAGATGGTATTAATAAACAGGGAACAACAAAAGAAACCAAACACCCAGAATATATAACTCCGTAATCCGTGCTTGACCAGCACATGGGATTGGAGTGAGCTACAGTGAAATGTGGCCCCTCGGTACAACAAGCCCTAGTAACGGGGGCACTCATTTCTTAACTGCTTTCTTCGGAGGCGGAGGGAAGTACATCTGGGGCTGAGGCTGCTCAGCCGTAGTCGACGTCTCTGTGCTCAGTTGTTGCTGCGGCAGACGAGGCGGGTTTGGAGAGCTGAAATGTTCGCGAAGAGGGAGGTCCGTCGAGCCGTTCTCCAGCTGATTGAAGGCGACAGTTCGTGGAGTCATCGCGGGCATTCCGTGGGGAGTTTGCATCGCGTCCGGGGGCATCGCAGGGGTCATGGGGATCATGGTGGGGGATTTGAGAACCATGTCCTCGTACTCCTTCATGATACGTTTCTCCTCGCGGCGTTCCTCGCGCAGGGCGCGGTCCTCGTCCGTCGGGATGCAGTTGTAGATACTCAGGACGAACTCGACAAAATAGAGGACCCTATAGCCGTGTGAGCGAGAGAAAGACCATGGAAAGCCGCTGGGTTCAGGATAGGGCCACTCACAGTATGATGATCGTAAACGCAAAGAGGGCCTTCGCTTGTCTGCAGTAGCTTACATTGCTCGGGAATTTAGCGACGGAACAGCTCTTGGTGATGTACCATGGGGGCCCTGGTTGAGGGTGTTGCGGGTCCGACATGTCACTACCTGCCTGTCCGCGAGCAGACACAATATAGATAGCAACTAATCCCGCATGGACGATGACCGAAAGAATCGGGTACCAGATGCGGAGGACGTGGACAGGGGCTTTGACAATAAGGAAGAAGACGCTGACAACAGATATCACCAGGTTGAAGTTTGTAATGCTATGATTGTTAGCTATTACAGTCTCCGATGTGTCCAACATCAATCGCAGGAACAGAGAGGACCTACAATGAGCTCCAGACCATAGGGACATGGTAGGATCGGTAGTTGGCCGCTGCGTAAACGAGTTCGTCCGGCGCACTGTTGAAGCCGTTATCGGCTCCGTCCTGCCAAAGTTTGGTTCGGTATAGGTCGTGCGATGCGATTCCAGTGAAGGTCAAAATGACAATCGTCACCGGCAGCTCGATGGCCATCAAAATGTAAAAGAGGTTGTGATTCCTCCAGTTTCGTGAGATATGCATGATGAGGAGAGAACCTGCGTCGATACTCTAGATGTGTGCAAGTGATTCGTCGTTTCCACGGCTGCAATGCGACGTTGGTTGATTGACTGGTCGAGCGTCCGTCGTGCTGGTCGATTCACACAGGTAGGCGAATGGCCAGGCCGGCTGGCTGTGAGAGTCTGTCAATACGCACGCATCGGACAAACGAACGCCAACACCGAAATGAGGTAAAACCGATAAGCGGATGTCGCAGAGAGTACGCCAGGAAAAGCTTGGGACAGGATCAGCCGGGAGAGGGCGGCATAGATATGGCGCCCGCAGGAGCAAGCGTGCGGACCAGACGTCGTCTGGTTGCGGACGAACGAGGCGAGAGGGGCAGCACCATGGCGACCAAGAGCAAGGATTAGAGGAGAGGAGACAGCCAAAATGTTGCCCAGAGATGCGTCTGGCCAATGCTTGTCGTCCGGCAAGCGCCAGCGTCAGCCGGGGTCCGGGGCGTCATCGCCAATGAGGCGCCAGAGACCGCAGGACGGCTGTCGGTCGTCACACGCTAGACGGTGTGATAAACGGAGTCGATCTGCATGATCAAGAACACCACTTTGGCTTTGCACCGCAAGTGGCGGACGCCCAGAACTCGTCGGGTCAGTACAGGGGCGAAGCGCCCGTGTGGAGATTATTGTCGAGTGTGATGTCTGTCGGCGTGTTGTTGTGACTGCGCATACATATGGTAGCACGAATCCGACGATTGATGGACCCTGTTATGGTAGTCAGACTATTCGGGGTGACAGATAGTCGTACTTCTCGCATGAGTGCGAATGGGCGTCTCCATGAGATGGCATGATGGTTGAGTAGAGGAAGAAGAGAGAGCATTGAAGAGAAGAGAAACTCGTGATGCGGAGACAGACGTCATCCGGGGTTGCGACGGTCGCGCAACTTCAACTTCATCCTCACCACCCTCCGGACGCCTGATTTCAGAACAACATAACCGCCGGGACAGATAGAACTCCATCTTCTTGCACATCTCTCCCGACTTAGACCCATTGGGCCCGCCCAGCAGCCAACTCTATATGCGACCACCTGCGCTCCGACTGCTGCCGCGCCGCCCCATCCCCCGAGCACTCGCAACTTCGCTCCAGTCGCAGAGTCCCCAATTCCCGGGGATCCGACGCCAAATGAGCTCTCCCACTGGCAAGAAGACCTCCGTCCCGCATGTAGTGCGCACCGCAGCCGAGCCGCGACAGAACCGGCTATACAACGTCCGGCTGTCGTACATCGAGCAGGCCAATCCCACCGTGCGACTCCTCCACTTGACTCTGCCGCCCCAGGTTCAAAGCCTTGAAAGCCACGAAGACCCGGAGGTACGGTTCTATGTTTGTCTGTTTGTTGAGTAGAATCACGCCTTAGTTCAGCTGATAACCCTCGCAGTCCGACCAACCTGAACCATTCACCTTCCTCCCGGGTCAATGGCTGGATGTACACATCCCCTCCGTATCAGTCGCAGGCGGTTTCAGTATCACCTCCACGCCAGCAGACGCTGAAGCGCTCCCGTCGCTACAGCCAGCGCCGGAATCGCTGGCGGTCGATGACGAGGAGACTGGCCTGCCACCGCTGGATCCACGCGGAAGAACGCCGTACGTCGAGCTGGCCGTACAACACGCCCCATCGAATCCTGCTAGTGCCTGGCTCTGGCGCCCCAAGGAGGAGATCCTGGGGAAGGAGTTGAGTATCCGTGTCGGCGGTAGTCTGGTGTGGCCTCCATCCGGCGTCAACCTCGGGGAAATCCGCAATGTAGTCTTCATTGCCGGGGGGATGGGAATCAAGTAGGTCCTCCTGAGTCGTTCCCAAATCTGGTGACCTACCAGCGACGAAGGCTAAGTTTTACATCCAAGTCCCCTGATCTCCATGCTCTCGCATCTGAGCAACAGTCCCGATGACGGTCCGTCCTTGCATCGTCCCTGTAAAATCCATTTCTTGTATTCCTCTAAGCTGCCGGAGGGGACGTCGACGGAGACCGCCATGGATCAAATTCCTTTCCTTCCCCGTCTCCGCCAGATCATTCGTTCTCATTCTACATCTGAGCGGCTACAAATCTCTCTCGATCTGTTCCTCACTGGACTGCCTGCGGATTCTCCAGTGTTACGTGGGCCTCCTTCGGACATAACAGTTCATCCACGGAGAATGCACCACGATGATCTCCAGTTGGCTCTAGCTGGGCCAGGTGGCACATTCAAGCCGACACAAACGTTATGCTATATGTGCGGCCCGCCCAGGATGACAGATGAGTTCATCCCTTTCATCCAAGATTCACTTGGTCAGAAGGAGCATTTGTTCTTCGAGAAATGGTGGTGATATAAATCTCCACCTCTGCCTTATGCTATGCGATCGGTGAAGAGGCACAGTTACAAATTGTAGAATGAGATAAACTGTTATGGAAAATCTTTTCGTTGTTCTTCAAAATATCCTCCTGCGACAAATGCCACGACACACGCCAGGAAACAACCTATACAAATTGACATATAAAAAAGGTATAAGAGAGATATATGAATGACGAGGGCCGCGGAGATGAGATAGTTGCTTCACCGAGGTGACAAGGTATGAACAGCGGTAGGTAGATAGATCGCGAATTCGACCATCCGCTCAAAGGCCAATGCCGAAGGAAATGAGATCGCCAATGCGTTTGCGGAGAACGATCGAAATACGAAACTCCGATTCAAACCAGAGCTCAGCTGTTCTCTTGTGGTCCTTTCACAGCACCACCGTCAACGATCATCATTTCGTCGATTTTCGCTTCGGTCTCCCCAAATTCCAGTCGCTTGTATGTCACGACTCTTCCGGAGTTCATATCAAAGTCGAAAAACCGGATGCGTCGAATATAGCCGCCGTAGCCTCCGTAGCCACCAAAGCCTGCACCACCACCGTAGCACATCCACAGCGAAGGCTTCTCGTTTTGGTCTTTATTCAGCATGCAATAGTCATTGACGTGATCACTAAAAAAGACGTTAGTCAAGCCATTTTACTGCAAGCACATGCAGGGTAACTTACTGTCCCGCACTGACAAACAAAATCCCCTCCTCCTCGAGCGCATCTTTGAAACCCGAGTTAAATCCGGGAGCCGTCGGTGCTTCCGACCAGTTGCCGCGGTAATAATTCTGCGGATCACGATATTCGGGTAACGGTATATGAATGAATGCCATGTTCATGTGCATGTATGTATACTCATGGTGTTTCGTCTTGAGGCTCTGGGCGGTGGTCTTGAACCAGCGAATCTGGCTGGGCTTGATCCAGTCATAGCCACGGAACTGGCGCTCATCCGGAGAATACGAATGGGTGTCGAGGAGGTACAGCGTCAAGGCGGAGTTTCCAGTCGTTCCACGGCCGAGGACTTCCACAATGTAATTTCCAACTCCATCCACCTCTTCCGGACCAGCCGATGAGAGTGAATACGGAAGATCTTCGAGAATCTGCATCGACTGCTCCCGGCTGAGGTTCCCCTCGTCGTCATGGTTGCCAAAGATAGCTGCATACGGGATCTTGCGATCGACAAGCAGCTTGACTGACTTGAAGATCGCACTTTGCGCATCCCTGGAGGTTTCACCGTTGACCTGGTCACCAGTGAGGACAACCATGTCCGGCTGTTCCTCATCGAGGAGTCTCTCAACGAACTCCAAAGTGCGTGGATCGGCCTCGCACTTCTGGCCTGGGACAGGCTCGATAGGTACCGGGTCTCTGCACGCACCGAGGCCGGTACTCAAATGCAGATCGGCCAGCTGCATAATCTTGAAGCGGCCATTCTCATTAATTCTGGGGACCGGCTTCTTGTTCTTGGTGGGGTGGCCCCTTCGAACACTGATGCGAGCCTCCGTGTTTTCCGTCCGACTATCCAACAGCAACGGGGTATCCTTTACTTCCCAGCCAGCTCGCGGGTCGACAGCGTCGGCGCCGAAAAGAACGTCGATTGCGGTGATAGCCTTTTGCGAGTCACTGGCGTGGCGCTTCGCTGTGCGCTTCAACCAGATACCCCCTGGTCTTTCCTCCCATACGCCGCCATCTTTTTTCGACTCGTCAGTCGATTCTGGTACGAGACGGCTTATCTTCAGGTCGATCACGACCTTGTCTGATGATGATAATTCCTCTTCCTTTTTGTGCTCGAAGTGGATGAAAGCACTGGATGTCCATCCCGTGCGGAGATACAGGTCTTTCTCCACGACAGTCCAAGACTCCGAACGCGGCTTGCAGTTGGAAAAGGGGTTGATAGAGGAGCATGTGACGACTGTAACGTCCGTGATGGCGAAACCAGAGTAGTGGGAGGGAAGGTGACCGTGGATGGAAGCGGGTAGTACACGGAAGCGATTATCGAGAGTTACGACCAAGATGAGGATAAAGAACGCGACCAGAGCAAGCTGTACGCCCGCTCGAACCTGGTGGTAATTACGCGTTAGTGACGGACAATTGGAAATAGAATAGATGCGATATGACATTCAGGGAGGGTCATACAAGACGGCGTGTCATGACAACTGTGGTAGATCCCCTTGGTAAGTCGTAGATAGGAGTAAGGCCGGGTGCTCAAGCATGATGGGGACACCAAGCCACTTAAATGTAGATTGGAGGCTCACCACAGAGAAGACCTAGCAGCAGGTCATCTCAGGGGCCTATTCTTGAGAAGAGGAAATGTATCCGATGAAGGGAAATCAATGGAGAAGAATGCTCCCCCGTATTTTCGAGGGCCTGTCTTTCCCTCATGCGGAAGGCGGTCGATCCCTGGTCAATGGGGGCCGCTAACCAGTTTGAGGGCTGGGGCCGTCTGTCACGCTATACCTTATTGGGAAGTATTAATGGCATGTCTATCCTAGAATCACTAGATCTAAATCCATTATCATAGACAACATCTATCTTTAGGGCCCATTCTGAGCCACCTGCTTGGCCGTCACTTTTCCGCTCAGAATATCTTTCGTAGTAGCGAGGATGGACGACCAGTTCTCGAAGACGGTGAATGGCATTCCCTTACGTTCACAGAACGTGACCAGATCTGGAATACTGTTAGAGTCATATAATGGCAAGCAATGATCACGAACTCTCTCACCGTTTCCTTTCTTCGCAAATAGGAGATCCGTCTCGGCTGCAGCAGACAAGTCGGAGACACCATCTCCCGCATAGAGGAGAGTCGGACGCACACCGTCCGGCAGCGCCGCGTAAGGTTTAATCTCTAAGGACTTGTCATGGCCAAAATGGCTGTCATCGTGGTACTTGATCTGCCAACCGCCCTCGGTGTTGATGTCTTTGCCGCCCCGGCTCTCGACGTCGTTCGCGACAATGTGCAGGTGATCGTCCGGCGTGTTGCCCAGGAGGGACTCAAAGAGCGCTCTGATTATGGGGATCATGCCCGACGACAGGACCACAATCGGCACATTGTTCTCCTTGGACCAGTTGTAGAACTCGACAAAGTGGGGGTCCAGCCGCATGTTCTTGCGAAGTTGGTCGATGCACTCGTTGTAGGGGGTCTTCACGCTGTCCAACATGTCACGGAAAGCGTCACTGTGGTGGAGGAATAGGCGATCAGTCAAGACGTATCGAGCGGAGGGGAGGGAAGAGTGCTAGATACCGAAAGCTACTTTTGCCTTCCAGGACGTCGAGGTTCCCCTGGCGACGTTTTTCGCGGCCATATCCGAGGTTATCAGTCTTGTAGAAGCAAGAGTCAGTTTGATGTGTGAATGCGAAGGTGGAAAGGTTATACCAGAAAGTCATTGCTGTCTTGGAGGGTGATGGTGCCATCAAAATCGGTGAAGAAGATGATTTTGGGGTTGGTTTTCATGTACGGGAGGGTGGAAACGGTCATGGCGACGGTGGACAGCGAGAAAGACGACGTCTATCGAGGGCAATATGCGACTGGAGGGGTGAAGAGGTCAGCAAACTGCGACGCCCTGGACGCTTCTGCGGTCCTCATCCTGTTTGTTCACGCTGCCCCGCCGTGGGGGGGTGGACCGTTGAATGCGGCGGAGCGGAAGAAGCACTCGATTAGACATACTTGGGGAATGGGAAGGGGGCCGGATGTTGGCCTGGACAGAGTGAGTGAATGAGGAAGGGAGAAAAGAGTAAAAGGAGAACGGGAAGAAGAAGAAGATGCGCGGGAAAACATTCCTGGTCGAAGGAACAAACGGATGAATGCCCCGCGACGTCGCTAGGCTCGATCTGGAGCTAGACTAGTCAGGGCAAAATGAATGATTTTCCATCAATAGCGAGATTGATTATGTATTGCGAATCCAATGGTCGGTTGGAGATGTATACATTGTAGAACAACCATATATATTTAAAAGGACATAATAATCGGACATGTTCAATATAGAATGTTCCATTGAATATTGTATTATTATTGCCCTATTGTTGTACGCGACAAATTTTGATGGATCCGCAATGGATGATGTTTTTTTATCTCGATTCCATTTTTGATCTTCTCCATAACTTCAACCCCAGCCGACCAGCCACCCCGTCCCCCATCCGTCGCCTCAATTGAATGGCGCGTCTGCTGCAATCGTTGCGGCGAGTCCTGGGGCTCTCCTCGTCCTCCGCACCGTCTCCCCCGGTGTCCGTCTTCCCCAGATCGATCGATACCGACTTTTCCTTCTTCCGCGGTCAGTCCAGCCATTGACCACTCCCACAACAAGAGACGCTCTCTAATCTCAATTGCGTCCACAGAAGGCGATCGCGCCGTCATTCATGGGAAAACTCCGACTCTGACCAAACCGCTCCGTCATGGCCACAAGACCGACCTCCGACGCGGATCCCTCCCGCACGACAGCATCATCGGCCAACAAGTCCGCGATCGAGTCCAGGCAGTAAAGGGTGAGCCTGTCGCATAGCCTCAACTCCGGAGGAGGATTACTGGTGCTGACACAAACCGTCGTCGCAGGCCCCGAATGCCGACTCACGCTCCCCACCCTCGATGAATATGTCGCCCTGACACCGCGTCTGGTCACCCCGGTATGAACACCGTCCACACCAGCCCACCACCACCGCCCCGGACAAACCAGCTAAGCCCAAATTTCCCGGACAGATCTACGCCGCCGACGCCAACCTCATCGTCTCCCTCCTGGACATCCACGTCGCCCCGCCAGCAGCAGACGGCGACCCGAACAACCCCCCTCCGCTGGAAATCCTTGAATCCGGCACCGGCCACGGCTCCCTCACCCTCCACCTGGCGCGCGCAATCCAAGCCGCAAACCCGACTCCTCCGCCTCTCCCGACCCGCTCGCAGATCCAGTACCTCCAGAACCGGCCCATCCGGCCGGACGAAGCAGAAGACCCCATCTCCAGCGGCACAAAACAAGATCCCCCGTCTGCGCAGCACCACCCCACGGCTCCAGACACCAGAGACTCCGTACAGCAGACCTGGGACGCCTGGCGCGCCCAGCGCCGAGCCGTCATCCACACCGTCGACGTATCGCCCAAGTTCTCCGCACACGCGGAGAAGATCGTGCGCGGGTTCCGCCGCGGCCTCTACGCCGGGAACGTGGATTTCTACGTCGGCCACGTCGAGAACTGGATCGCGCAGCAGACGGCCGCCCGAAAGCCCTCCCCTTCCACCTCCCTTCTCTCTCTGAAACCAAAGGCCGACGCTGTCGCCCCGTTCCTCTCCTATGCCATCCTGGATATGCCTTCGGCGCATCTGCGCATCCCGCACGTCGCCCCCATCCTCAAACGCGACGGCGTCCTGGCCGTGTTCATGCCGAGCATCACGCAGATCGGCGACTGCGTCGACCTCATCCGTCGGCAGGCTCTGCCGTTCACCCTAGAAAAGGTCGTCGAGCTTGGCGCTGGCATCAGCAGCGGGCGGCTGTGGGATGTGCGGTTCGCCGTGAAGAAATCCCGCGCGGATCCGTCGTCGTGGTCAGAGACGTCGGACAGCGAGCAGAGTGCCGCTGACAGCGACACGGGTGAAGTCGCCCCGGCCCCCGAGGAGGCTCCCAAGGGAGACGATAGTGTTTTGGTCTGTCGCCCGAAAGTCGGCTCCCGTATTGTGGGCGGCGGGTTTGTCGGGATTTGGAGACGCATTGAGGATTCTCCGAGGCGCTGAGTGCTCTTGCTTGGATACCCTTGTAATATAGCCTGTACGATAAATTAGACTTCGATAATGTGTGAATATTGCATGCATGGCTTCACAATCAGAGAGTACATCTATTGCAGCCTGGTTTCAATCGAAGAAGAATAAAACATACACCTCGTTACTACCTATCTGCCCAGGCGATCGAACCACCCAAACATACAAAAGAATAGCTCTAGATAGAGTTCGCAGTATCAAAACGCAGAGCAAAGTCCTAGCATACCAAACCAGAACTGCGAGGAGCGAACAGAGCATCAAAGCACAGGAAACAGCCACGCCGTTGAAACTAGGTACTTTCCAAGATAACAGCAAGGGACACAATCGGACGAAAGCCCTTGCACAGCAACGTCAACAGCAAAAAAATAGACTCACACAAGAATGTTATAAAAAAAAAAAGATAGGCATGGAAGCAAGCGGGACATCAAACGCAGGACAATGAAGAACACCACAGACACGCAGTAAAGGCCCCCAAAGATTCCGAGATAACAAGACAAACCGGCTACACAAACACCAGTCTCATAAGATTTCGACATGCTCCGTTTCCCTTCAGCTCCGTTGCGGTCCAAAATCCGCCTCCACAACCTTACCCTTTTTCCCTTTAACTGAAAACTCCGCAAATAATGCGATATGATCACTAGGAAAATGAAAATTCGGGAACCCGGGTACCTTCTGCAGATAATCCTTGTCCACCTCGCCCAGTAACGCCGAAACGTGAAGTGTATTTGATGTGTACCAGATGTAATCCAGGATGTCCTTGAAGTCGGGCGTGTAATTCGTAAAGCTCAGCTCGCCGATAGACCCGTATGCCGACTTGAGCTTGAAGGGATGGGTCATGCCGACCCGACTCAGGTTGCCGTACAGCCGTTTCTCCAAATCCGGATGCTCTTCGGTAAGCCGTCCGTTCGCGATGAGGTTGTAGGCGGCAGAGCCAGGGGACGAGTTGAAATCTCCGCACATGAAGAGCGGGATCTGGTCCCCACTGGCGTACTCCATCGATGGCGCGGGCTCCGGCTGGTTCTCTGATTCACCACCACCTTCGGCTTCCGAGAAACGGAACGCAGTCTTGTCGGTACATGGCGGCCACTTGGCGTATCCGTCGGACAGCTTCGTGATCTCTTCCATGAGAATGGCGGTCTGAATCAGCTTGACGTCTTTGAATGCGGGATCCCAGTACAGATGAGCATTCACGACGATGAACCGCGAACCCGTCAACCGGTTTTCCAAGAACACGACGACGGCGATGTGATCCTTCTGCCAAAGTCGGTTGTAGATGTCATCCTGGCCCTTGGCATCCGGTCTCCGGACCGCGGTCTGACCGAAGTTGATCATCTGCTTGTCCAGCAGAATGAATTTGCTTCCCTTGAAGAACGTCGCGCAACCGTCAACGTTCTTAGCTTCCTCCTCCTGCATACCCATGGCCCTTCCGCGAGGCCAGTACACTCCCTTATAGTCGTTGTACGCCAATTGCTCCCGGAAGAATCCGTTGTAGCTACCTTGGTCGACTTCTTGCAGGCAAACGATGTCCGAGTCGTGGGACCGTAGTTCGCTGAGAATGAGTTCTCGCCGGAACTCCCAGGACAGGGCACGAGACGGGGTATAACCAAAGTGGGAGGAGGTTGCTGACGAATCACACAGGGCGTTATGGGAGAGGACAGTCACTTTCTCGGTGGAGCTTGAGGTGTCATCGAGGATCACCCAATCTCTATCCGGAGGGGGGAGGTGAACTAAACCTGGCGTTAGCGTCTCTTGGTCATCTCAAGAACCGAGGTCAACGAACCTGGCATTTCTTCTCGGAGATATCTGATGAGAGCCTTGGTCCCTTCCTTCATAATCTGGCTTTTGAGGATATCGTTCAAAGGATTACCCTCAATACCTAATGTATCCAAACGGTAAAGGTAACCCATCTCGTAAGGAAGCGTGCGGATATTGTTGTCGAACAGGTACAGCTTCTTCAGGCTCGTAAGCATGCCAATTTCTTCCGGGAGTTCTGTGAGGTCATTGCCCGACAGATCCAAGTGCTCCAGTTTCCGCAGCTGTCCAATTGTCTGGGGGAGCGCCTTCAGCTTGTTATGATTCAAATAGAGCTTCTCCAGGAACACGTAGTTGAACAACGACGTTGAGAGTGCACGGAGTCCCTGGCCGCCGAAATCAAGGGCATGCCAACCCTGCCGCGGCTTCGACTTCGTCTTCACGGTCCCGTTCCGGTTATCGGTACCATTTTCTTGTCCGTCAGGCTGGCTGGGAGCAATCTGGATGCCTTTGGTCTGCTGGGCCACAGCGCGAGCGTAGTAGTGAGGCGAGCTTGCCTGCCGCGACTCTGCCGCCAGCTGCAGCTGCTGTTGCCAATGTTCATTCATAGACTCGTCAATATCTTCGTCAACGTTAGCGTGAGCCCCATTTTGCATGTGGCTCGGGGTGAAGTGTGGGGTTGCAGCGGCCAATGCCCCGCTCGAGAAGTTGTGCTGATGAGTGATGTTGTGGGTAGCTTGGTTGTGGTGCGCGTGATGGTGGGGTTGCTGAGCCGGGTGATGGTGACCCTGAGATTGAAACTTGGGGATCTGCATGCCAAAACGTTGATGGGCCTGGCCGCCGTTCATCAGGACATGTTGGCCTTGGTGGGTCTGGCTGTACATGGTGAAAGGGTTCAGGGCGGCGGTCGCTTGGTTGAGAGGGGGAGATCGAGAAGGGGAAGGGGTGTCGTGGCTGTATTTTAGTCTGCCCGTCGGGGAATTGGTGCCGTTGCGGACAAGGTGTCGTTGCTGCTGTGTTGGAAAGAAGAACTGCCCGGCCCCAGGCTGCTGGAACCTGTAGGTACCATCTGCCATTTAACGTGGCAGATGAGACCGAGGGGGGAGAGTTTGAGGGGGGTTCTCGGCGATGGCGAGAATCGGCCACACAGGATCCAGGGTAGGAGTAGCTGTGGTCGTGATGGTGGAGGTGGTGAAGGTAGGCGAGAGGAGAGTCGGGGATCGGATGCGTTCTCGCCGTCTCTTCAGCATGGGGTCCTGGAGCGGAACCACACCGAGTGTCAGGCTAGTCCGAACTCACGACCGTAGCAGGCCCGATTAGGGTGCACCAAATTCGGCTCCAGTCGCAGCTCCAGACGCAAATCGACGGATTAGCAGGGTCGATAGCCGGGCGATAGGGACGGAGATTGTGAGGAACGAGTCACCGAACCGACAGACAGCGGTCTGGCGAGGAGCCTGCAGATGCCGTGGACGGGTCGAGTAGTCCCCCAAGATAGACAGGTCGGAGGGGATTGAGTGAAGCGCACGGGGGAATGTGGTGGAGAGAAGGATCGAGGGAGCGGGCAGGATGTTGGGAGAGAGTGCCTTGTTCGTCTTCCTGACGCAGTGAAGATGGTTTGCATCGAAGGCGGGAGTTGCGCGGGTCACGTGAGGTGGCATCGGCGGGCATGATTCGCCGCCCGACGGGGGAGCCAAGACTGCTGGATTCGGCACCTCTACTCTGAGTATATCCTGACTATCTTTCGACCTCATGCATCTCCGTCCTGGGACTCGTTATGACGATGTGTGGTACAAAGTCATCTTAATCTAATTGATCCTTTTGCAATATAGGACCATACTCCTGTGTCCTCCGGTCGGGACCCATCTCTGGGTCATACCTTGACATCACAGGCTTGCTACATAAGGAGGCCTACCAGGTGGACTTCCCATACTCCTCACACAATCTCTTCATGGAGTGCCTAGTCCACAAAAATCTCTCAGAAACTCCTGTTTTCTGCTGCATTCCTGGGTCCTCCCTCTTGTCCAGTTAGCTGGGTTATAGACTCCCTAAAAAACGGCACCAGCGATCATCCGCCCTGGATGTTGTACAACATGCCTGGGAAGAAGCTGCATAGTGTCTGTCCTGTGGCTCAACAGCAGCATGCCAAGTTTATTATGAAACATGTCTCGAGGCTGACCTTTCACAGGACAGATGTCTTGGGAGTCACGCAAGGAGAGGACCTCGTTGACTGTCAAAGCAATGCAGGCACCGAGACTAGGTAGGTACCTACGTGTGACTACAGTACCTGGCACCCACTTCCTTGTCCAATGAGTTTCCATTTACCTATTATCCCATGATCCGAGCCCAAGTGAAGGGGGTATATATATAGTAAATGTGTTCCGAGACCGGACAAGATCACGTAAAGGAAATAAGAGAAATGGGGAGGCGACAGAGGAGAAAGACCAGTCCAGTTCTCCGTATCGACCGAGTACCATTGCATACACACGACGAAATGTATGGTAGCCTACCTCGGTACCTACTAGTAGTAAGGTAGTAGGTTGGACGGTTAGAGCGCAAGGTGTCCAGTGACCCTTCGCAACTTAATATATACCTTTAAGTACTCGAACACTCCAATCATCGAGTCCAGTGGAGGATTTCCAGATGGTCGGGGAGAAAGTGATGTGCACCCATATTGGACTAAACAGTCCCCTGCATTTCTTGGCCTACCGACTATTAATTCTCGGGAGAGCTGGCTACTAACTAGGTATATTCTCATGATTATTGTTCTTGTCATACCTACGGGAGTGCCTCTCCTCAGGCCAGCCCGTGACCCGTGCCGGCATGTACGGAGTACCGGGGACCGCTACCCGAGATGACGATGCTTTGCACCTAAGTACGTGCGTCCCAAGGTTTGCCTCCTCAAGGACATCATCCCACCGGGTCATGATGTCAAGACCCGCCAGTCCATCATGAAGCTTCTACAGCTCGACAACAGTAGGTATTGAACGGTAATTTTGCCTTCTTGATTGCCACCTTGCCGCCCGACTAACCTGATCGGAGAGTAGTGTGGCCCAGCCACGACGGGGACTATGGAAGTGTGTATTGTACCTACGTTAGCCTCCCCTGAATAAAAACGTTGGTTGGTGAGCGGCATTCATCGTGCGCGGATGGAGTCTGCGTCCCCACTCGCTGACCAGCGCCGTTTCATTGTCATTTGTCCGTAATTTCGAGGTGATTGTTCTCCCGGTCATTCTCCCGTCGGACAATAATGCTAGTATTCTTTAAGCGTATTGTTTCCCTGAAGCTAGGTATGGGCATGGGGTCGACCGCGAATATGCGTAGGAGGCTAACTCAATCAATGTCTAGTACCTCACCACTCAGCAGACAGACGGGTCCGTGATGGATTAGGGAGGCTTGAAACATCAGCATCATTACAAGGAACTCCCTAGTCGTCAAACGCACAGAGAGAGAGTCCAGTCCTTTCCATCCATGGATCGAGAGGCGTGAAATGATACCTGTCATACCGACAGAAGTACAACCCTCGCGGAGGCGAACACCACAGCCGCAGAGACAACGGCTGAAGAGGTCTGTCCTCCGGATCAATTCCGCCACTGGCGCCTGAACTGGACCATCAGACGAGGAGAATGGGCGACACACCAAAGCAAAACCCAGTGGGGAGGTAAGTTCCCTAAATCACGACTAGTTGGTTTAGTAGTAACCGACTCGACGGATGGAGTCCACCCGGGGGGCTCGAATCGTTCCGGATGAAGTGGAGTAGCAGAAATACCTAACTAACTACTCGGAAGTGAGTACTACTAACACAGTTAGTAGTCACCTAGTCCCTAGGGGGGAAGAAAAGAAAGTCCTTCTGGGTTCTCTCTATCGATTTTGCCCCCTCTTCCTCTCTCTCTCTCTCTCTCTCTCTCTTTCTCTCTTCTTCCTCTCTCCCTCTCTCTAGGTACTCCTCTTCTACTGTCCCATGGGTCAATCTGGATCCTCAATTCCGGTTTCGTCCTGATAACTAGAAAAAAAGACTTTTTCCTTCTTGGTCTCTTTCTTTGAAACACCCGTGCATATATACTTTGACTCTTCCCCCACTCGTCTTCTCTTCCGCCGTCAACTTTTTTTGCTCCCCTGTCGTGCCCCTCGACTTCCACTATATCATCGGTCTTCCGGACCTCGACTCGCCTGATTGTTATTGTCCACGGGCTGGATTTCCGCCATGATATAATGCTCTGCTGAAATTTTCCGGATTTTTTTGGTCCACTGTGTTCTGGTCCCGCGCATGTCATATATCCCGAGGATGCATGCAAACCCTTCCCCGCGGAACGATCGATCCATGAGAACCACCACTGTTTAAACCAACCCAAAGGATATGGACATGATGTCGCCGGGTCCAGCATCCTTCGCTCCCGCCGCAGCTTCGGGCTCCGACCTGCACTCCACCATCAGTTCCACCGGCCCGATTTGGGCTGGCACGTCCACCTCCTCTCTGACCTCCCTCCATGACTACTCCAACTTCCCTCTGATCCGTCAGGGCGATCGCACCTACCTCCGAGACCCCGAGAACCTCTATCCGCTCCCATGCGACCTTCCCGAGATCCACCGCCAGACGCTGCGCTCGCTCATGCTGCTGCGCGTGTTCGGCGGTCCTTTCTGCAACCCATATCTAACCGAGCAGCCGCCGACGCGCGTGCTGGAGATCGCCTGCGGGTCGGGCTTGTGGTCCGGGCTCTGCCACGAGCACTTTGCGCGCCAGGGCCACCGGAACGTGGCCTTTTACGGCATCGACCTGGTGTCCCTAGCGCCCGATATGCGCAAACAGGGTGTCAATTGGCATTTCAAGCGCCATGACCTGCGGAAGCCCAAGCTTCCCTTCCCGGACGACTTTTTCGACTTCGTTTTCATCAAGGACGCCGGCATGTGTCCGTCCAGTCCTACCATCCAGGTTTCTGGCTTGAGTGAACCGCTGCGCGTGCTCAGGTCCGGCGGCGTCCTCGAGCTGTGGGATTCCGACTGGGTGTTTCGCTCTCTTCTGCCCAATCCGGCACCGGCGCGCAAGCTGGCTTCGCGCGAGCAGGACACCGCCGACGCGACCGCCACGTATACCTTCTCGGCGGCAACGCCCTTCACAAACGTCCAGAACAAGTTCCTGCGGGACTATAACTCCTGGGTTGAGAAGGCTTTCGATCGCCGGAAGCTCACGGCCATCCCCTGCGCCACGATCGGACTCTCCTTCAATTCCGAGGTGGATGTTCTGGAGAACGTGGACAGTCGTCGCATCGCGATCCCGCTCGGCGAGATGCGCTGGGAACGCGACGGACAGGGCAAGGACTCGAGTGGCAATGCGCGCAAGCAACTGACGCCGGAACAGCTGTCCATCCGGCGCACGGCGCTTCTCACTGTCATTCAGATGATCGAGGGCATGGAACCGATCCTCATGGAGGCCAGCGGGAAGAGTCGGGATGAATGGAACCGGTGGTGGACTGCCATGATGGCCGATGTATTCAAGGTCGGCCTCGCCAACGGAGAGTGTCTAGAAGTCAGTGCCTGGTGGGGGCGGAAGAGATGACCGTCGGAATCTTCCGAAAGATATGATAGAAGGATGTGGTGTTTCGATGAACGCAACAGAAAAGCAACAGCAGCAAGGCAGAAGAGACCATTGCTCGGTTTATATTGGTGATACCCCTCGATTTGGACTGTTATTCATTTATCCCTTTCTTGTGTATATTTGCTGGACATATTGATACGGCCTGATATGATGCACGGCATCGAGCTTAATTGTTTTCATAGCGCTGTTTCAGCGTACGATATCGCTTTAAATAGTACCTGATTTGTCAGACTGGTTCATTGACGATGTAGGAAGTAGGTGAGAGGAACTTACAATGCTTCGATCTCTGTCAGGCGGATAATCATTAGCCTGCTCTCTTCCGTTCCAGCGACCCTCGGGGAACAGGACATACCCTTTTTCACGAACTCGGCCCTGGCAATGCCCTTCCGGATCTGCTCATCATCGTTCAGATGCGCCTGACTGGCGAACGCTTTGTGGAGACGGTTCCTGAAATATTCATAGCCTTGCGGGTAGTTGCGCCCGAGATTGAGCAATTCTACCGGAGTCAGCATCTGTCGCGCGGCAACGAAATCAGGGAAGGAGAACGTGCCCTTGTAGATGTTGATGACCTGCCGACGCAGCTCGGGGTTGGTCATTGTGGCTCCATTCACTGGTTGCTGTGGTGGGGAGGTTTGGTGTGCTGTAGTGGAAGAATGGCGGTGGTGGTCGCTCGATGGAAGTGCGGCTTTCAGCGGATGTCGGTGACGTTATTGTTGCGCGGGACAAACAAGCAGCTCGGAGGTGTTGAGTACAGAGGATTTGAGGCACAGTGTTAAGCTAGGGGCTCTACTGCTGATATTACCTGTTAGTAATTGTTTGTCTTTGCTCTGGTGGTAAGTTGACGAAGCTGCCTCGACGCGATATATATATATATATATACACCTGGCCAAGAGTGTAGATGTGTCCATGGGCCATTAGACTGACTAGGTACCTTGCCTTATGGGAGATGGGAGATCAGTATTCATCGACCGTACGCCGAGAGTCGAATAAGACCACGAGATTCTGCATGAACCGATTAACCTCTGATCATTGATGAGGTGAAGCTCGAGTCAAGTGTTCTGTAGGTAGTTACTGTGCCTATCCGCCTGCAGCGGGTGGGGTTAGCCGAAGTCCCGCCCGCATTTGGCCGGAGTTGATAAAGCTCCGGGGATACGCATGTACTGCCATAACTCCCTATCCTAACTACACCCACCACGATCAACAATGAAATCCCTCCACGCCCTCCAACGACCACGCCTGGTCGCGCTGCCACTTAGCTCCTCGTGCCGAAATGCGTGTCCCTTTTCACCCTCCATCGCCCACCGGAGCGCTCATACCTCGGCTACAAAACCGACACCGCGGAAGCCTCACGAGATCGACCCGCGATGGCTGTCGACGACAAAACAACGCATTGGGCGATGCATGATGTTCGGGCTGAAGCCACCGCAGGTGCGCGAGGCGGGGGCGATACTGCAGCAGCTTGCGAGGGACTGGCGCGAGCTCATCGCCGGTAGCGAGGGGTACCTGACGGATACGACGAGACGGGGGCTGTTCCGACAGAATGTGGCGTGGGGAGAGATGGTATGATTGTCAGTCTGTTGTTGATGGGGGACGGTGATGCTAATGTAGGGTTCGTCGCATGGGTGATAGGACTCAATGGTGAGATTGACGTGATTTCCTCCTGGACTGTTTGACTGACTTGTTGATCAGGGTACGACCGTTCGCACGCCCCAATGGATCTGCACATAAGCCATTTTATTGAAATATCTCTAACTGTTTATAATTGTCAGGCCACGTCAACAACGTCACCTACGCCCGATATGCCGAGACCGCCCGGGTATACTTCATGCGCAACTATGCGACGCACATCGACCCGGCGCACAAGCAGGAGTGGATGAATCTTGTAAGCAACAAGGGCGTCGGGGTCATCATGCGCAGTCTGAAGCTAGACTATAAATTTGTACGGCCTGACTAGAGATCCCCAGGCACGACGGCTAGTTGCTAACGGCGTTATCACAGCCCATGACCTATCCAGACAAGGTCACCGTCTACCATAAACTGGCACATTCGCCGTCGGGCCCGCATGCTTCGCAGTACTCGCTGTACCTCCAGGCGATGGTGATTTCCGAGGCGCACCAGCGGCCGGCCGCGCGCATCCACGAGGATCTGGTCACGTACGACTACCGGCTGGGGAAGAAGACGGCGCTGCCGCCGTTTCTCATGGCGCAGTGCAAGGCGACGTGGGAGCTGCAGGAGCAGGCGAAGAAGTTGTGGCTGGAACGGATTCTCGAAATTGAAGCGAGGGTGCGGACGCTGGAGGTCGAGAGCTGGGACCGGGAGGATGCGGTGGAGGATACCGGAGGCCGGTAAGGCTTACGGGGACATTTATTTTCGTTCATTATAGATATTACTTGCATATGGCTGGTTCTTTATGAGTCCTATGAGCGCTTGACCATGTATGGGCTATGGACGGAGTATACTCGGACTGAGCTCGCTACCTGTGATACGCCTCGGTAAGAGAGCTGTACAATACTAGGTCTAGTACCGTGGCGCGGTCTTCTGTCCGAGCCAAGAAAAGCTTGCTCATCAAGTGGTCCCGTACCTCGGTCGTCTACAAGTAACGTATGGCAGGGGATAGGAATTCACAGTAGGTCCTTATTGCGCGGTATAGTGTATACAAGGGTCCAATCAGGCACCAACAGATTCACA
>NT_165927.1:1037170-1178493 GCF_000149615.1 Aspergillus terreus NIH2624
CAATGGTGATAGCATGCGCAAACCTGATCCAAAGGGAATGTTCCGCAGATCGGCAGACTACCTCAGAGGAGGCAAGGTAGGGAGACTGGGAGACTATCCATGCCATGTGGACTAGCAAATTCTTGGGCTTGTCAAGTATGTGCCTGGAGGAGTTACCCGACCGTCAACCACGGATGGAAGAGGGCCTTACCGTGAGGAAAAGAGAGGCGTTAAAAGAGAAAAGCAGGAAAAAGGTCTAGATCGTGGTTATTTGATCCTTTTACGTACTAGGGAGTACGCAAGAAATTCCAAACTGTCTGTTCTGCAGGATCTTACCGGGTTACCCAGGTAGTTTTCCTTAGGTAGTACTTAGGTAAGGCCAGGTCGGCTCGGCGCCCTTTCTGGGCTTGGCTCGGGCTCAAGCCGAGTTGGAGTCGCCCGGATTGGCGACGATCGCCCTGCCGGTGTCCAACCACCGTTGGGCTGAGCAAGTTGGAGACAACAAGTGGTATTTTAATATAGAGGGAATACACAACAATGATCGACCGTTTACATCGACTCCCGAAAGTCAAACCGACCGACCCTCTGCCAAGAAGAAGGGTTGCCAAACGGCTCCTGCATCCGACCGGCTGGTCTCCTCAGGTATGGTGGATGCTCGTCACCGCATGGGTGTCCGCTGGAGACGCAGGTGCCAGGGTCCAAGAGGAAAGAATTGTGCAGATTAGGGCGACGATGGTGCGAGAGAGCTCCATCATCTGACAAGGATTGCGGGGCACAATGGGCAATCCGTCCTGGTTGAACCGTGAACACGAGTATCCTTTTTAGGGCATCCAGGGTTGATCGTCCGGACTAAAACCAACTAAGATGGATCCCTCGTCCCATTCCGACTGCACTAAAAAGCAGTTAGGTGGTCGTTTGCCCTTTCACCTGACAGTCTGCATGCATATAGTACCGAGTAAATCATGACGCTGGCCTTCTGTGCCTATTACTCCATCCTCCGTACGATGACAGAATCAAGAACCCGAACAATGGCCATTCTTCTTAGACGGCGAGCATCTCAACGGCCGTCTCGGAAGGCAAGGTCAGCGATGATGTGATGGTGGAGTTGCCATCCACCCATCCGATCGTATCGTATTGTCAGGTATCATACAAAACTTACAACCTGTACAGGACTATCGCCTCTTTTGTACTAAACTTCCATACAATATTAGATACTACCTACCTAGGTACCTTAGGTAGGTACTAAGTACTCTACACATAATTGAATAATCTTCACTCCGTATACCTAAGTTTTACATGTTTCGGCTTATCTTCCGCACCATGGACCGTTCCATCTAAATTAGGTGGCTGCGGCGGAACTTGATTGTCTGGGTTGCCTGGCTCGTGTGGCTTGGACCAGCGATTGATTACACCTCTGCTCACCACAAGGCAGTGACACCCGGTCCGGGAGATCCTTCAGGCGTACCCTAACCAACATCTCCAAAAGGATTAGCTCCGTGACAATATCGGGGGTTCAAACCTTGACGGGAGACCACCACCGAGGACCGCAGGAAAGGAACCATTATTCAGCCTCTGGGGTCCTGCCGAGACCGCAACTTAGCCGAGCATGTGAAGCTCAGATCATAAGATAGATACAGTAGCTATCTGATGGACTGATAGAACGGTGCAAGTTGAATGGACGGAGCGTGTTCTATATCTCGAGTCTCGCGTCACAAACGGCCTCCAGGTGATGAATGTGCATAGGGAGATCGTGATTGCTGGCATCTCCCACGCTCACTGGTCGTCGCCAGATTACTCCGTGCAGCCGTGAGTATCTCCCGGTCGTGCGACTCACCCCATCTTTCCACTCGCCCTCTGTTCATCCGCCCTAACGGTCAGAAAACCCCGCAACGACGGCCGACCAAGGAGGCGATCGTCGGATCGTCAGCCTAGTCCGGGTTCTTGCCCAGCTTAGATCCCAGATAGAGCACTTCCCCCCCTCCGGGTATCTAGCGGGTGAACGTGGACGAAAGGAGGGGTAGAGATGAAGATGATCAGAAGGTTCTTTGTTCGACGGGCCTATCATGAACCGACTTGATGGTAGTTGGACGGGGACACGTAGCATACTGCTGACGAGTGGGTGTTGGATGGCCGCCTTTTGAACGAGAGTTTGATTTGAGATCTGAATTGAGAAGGAAGACATTATGCGTCAGCATCATCGTCTCGGAGGATATCTTCAGTGTGAAATGAAGTCGGTGAGATGGAGGGGTACTTGTATGTGTATGGATGTCAATGCAATCGATGCATTGGCGGGCGTACTTCGCATTTCCAATTGAATAATGTCGACTACTCCGTATAGTCTGGAAGTGATTGGAGGAATTAAAGGATTCTAAGCTGACGAAGCTTACTTACACAGGCTCTCATACCTATCTGAAAGTGCATACTTGCATCTACACGCCATTGGGCTGAAGATATGGAGCCCCGGATAGCGACGAGCCTTTAGAAGAAATTACCATACCAACCATAAACTGCTACCTAGGTATAACTACCTTACCTACCTAACAGACCCAATTTAAGATCCAACCTTGGAATCTGAGAACATCCAAAAATAATCCCCCAGAGCCAACCGGAAGACCGCGTCCACTGGGTCGGTCACGTATGAAGGGAATCTGACGATACTTTACCGCAGATTCATTACCGCCGGGCGTACCACAGAGTACCAGTATCGTACTATTGCCTGCCTCAGGCAGCATCCTCTCTGTCTTTTTCGTCTATCCAAAAGTCTACCTCACCTTTTTCCCTTCTTCTCTCTGACTACTGCCTGATCAACTCCCTCTCTCTCTCTCTCCTCCCCGCCACCCTCTTCCTCCTCCCTTTGAGTCCATCCTCCCTTTCTCTCCTTCTCCTCCATCCAGACTCTCCCTTCCTCGACTTCTCTTCGTCACTCCTTTCATTCCCTCCCTCCCACTCCCACCCCCCGTAAATTACCCTGTGTTACATCTCCCCTCTCTCCATCTCTCTCCCCTCCCCTCTCTCCCCTCTCCACCTTCTCTACACTGTCTCCGTCTCTATCTCTTCGCCTGGTCCAAGTCCTTGGCTATCGTCCGCCAAGCTGACTCGGACCTGGGTGTTAGGCTCCCTCGTCCATGCCACGTTCATCGGCTACGGCTAGGAAGAGTCACAGCAATCGGCATGACAATGGTGTTGTCGGTTCCGGAAAGAAAGTGAGCAAGCAAAAATCCAATGGACATCTGAATGGGAATCACGCCAACTCGTCGACTCCGACTTCTGGCCCCTCCTCGCAAGTCGACTGGCCCTCCTCGCGTTCCAACAGTGACACCGCCATCCCCACCACTGCCGCCGCCGCTGCGAGGCTGAACGGCGCGACGGAGAATTCCAAGGACATACGGGGCCATCTGAATGGATACGCCAAGGGTACATCGGACATGTCATATGGTCAGGCCAACGGCGCCGTCCCGCAGAATGGGTGTCTGCCCGGCGACGCCGCGCGCCGCACCGAGAAACCCGCGACCGCTTCCAAGAGGTCCGGCTCCAGTGCCTCCGTCAACCCGCTCCATCTCGCCTCGACCATCCTCAAGTCTTGTCCCATGTACGACACGATCGCCATCCTGATCTTTCTCTTGCAGCTCCCGCCGATGGTCCTTACCTTGGTCCAGTTCTTGTTCGCCTCCTTGACGTTCATGCCCCCCAGTGGCGCCTCCGCCGGCTCCTTGACTTCCAACTTCGATATCTTCCAGGGTCCTGCCGGAACCCCATCGCTCGGGACCATGATTGCCATGGATGGATTCTGTCTGCTATTTTGGGGTCTGTTCATGTGGACCTGGGCTCAAAATTTCGCTCTGGATCTCGCCCATGTCCAGGTCGCCATCACGCTCGGTGGAGGAGGTTCGGGCAAGAATGGAGGCGTCAATGCTCTTTGTGTTGGGATTGTCCTGGTTTTGCATCTGATTCGAAGTAAAGGGATACAGGATTTTGTGATGGGCCACCTTCTTTCCGCCAAAATCATCAGCCCCGACCTGCTGTCCCAATATTCTCACCTCATACCCGCCGAGTTCCGACGAACCGAACCCCAATCCTCTCCGAGCTGGATCCGGAGTTTGCTTGCGGTTCACATTCTGGCCCAGGCAGGTACCGCGATGGCAAGACGGTCAATGGCCAAAAACCGGGCCCCCGCTCCGCCGCGGACCGGCAAGCGTATAGATACTGAAGCATCCGCCGGTTCGCAGACGCAATTCGACTCGGCGTTTGAGTCGGGGGCCAGCATGTCTTCATATATCGGGCCTGACGGCCAATTTATAACACCGGCAACACACAAGGATGGTAGAGATAGGTTGATCTCGGCGAAGAAACGCAGGCGACAGGCTAATCAGGTCCGGAGTCGTCAACCCTTCTGGGCTGCACTCGCAAGCACGAAGGTGACGGTGATGAGGGAATATGAGCATTCAAGGGCTCTGTCGAAAACTGCTCGAGGTCTGACGATGACCGAAGATGATCTTCAGGGTGTTTCTCTGGATGACGGACTTGTTTGGATTACGGATGTGGACAGCTCGACAATCCGATTCGCTGCCGGCGACTTTTCGTCCCCGGACGATGCCTCCGGGTCGGGTGTCTGTGAGACCGGCCGCTTGAGTGACGATATGGAGCCGTTTTACGTCTGTGTGAATGGTGCTCAGTGGGCGACTGCGACAATTTCTAAGGTTCCGGACGCGCGAAAGGGCACAAGTGCAGTGCACTGGCGGGGTGAGATCTCGGGTCTTGCACCGAACTGCGCATACACCTGCTCCTTCATGCGGAGTGATACTGACGAAGAGATCTGCGCCATGAGTGTGAAGACACCTGCCACGAGTGACGCAGAGCAAGGTAAGATGCTGCCGTTTCCATCCTTCATCCCAAGTGCTGATGATGTCCCCCAGTCTCCTCCATCTCCGCTCCGCCGCAACCCACGTATCGACCGTCGTCGCCCACTACCACGCTGAAGAATTCCATCATCAATGCCGAAGCCAAGCTGAATGAGAAGCGCTCCCGAATGAAAAAGGCGAAGAACGATCACAAGCTCGTGGTATCTAAGATTCGCAAAGAGCTGGAAAACTACAATCATCGCCTCCATAGCGGAACGGACGAAAACCGACAAAAGCAGCGCTCTCTACAACTGGAACGGAATATCAAGCAAACCGAAGAGGCTACCGCCGCTCTTGGGGAACAGCTGGACAACCTGGAAAATATTCCTGAGGAGGAATTGGAAGAGTGGACCATGCAGAAAGCCAAGTACGAGCGTGAGTTGGAGCTGCTCAACTCCGTCAAGGAGGAACTCATTGCTGCTCGGTCTGCCGTAGCGCGTGAGGTGTCTTCGTTGGAGTCGGAACTGAACTCCACGGTCCAGAGACGGGAACGTCTCCAGGGCCGTCGTACTCGGGTCAATGAACAGTACGAACGGATCATCTCAGCCAACGCCCAGGGTCTCAACGAGCGGGAACGTCGGGCCGCGGAACAGTTCGCTCGCGAGCAAGATCAAGCAAAACTGGAAGCAAACTTCAACGAACAATTGGCAAGCATCACCCAGTCCATACAGGAGTATCAGTTGCGCACCAACCAACTCTGGCAACAATCCGCTGCGATCGAACAAGCCATTCAGCAGCAACAGCAGCAGATGCTCATGGATTCTGCTCCCTTGACTCCGGAGGGCAACCTCCCTGGCACGAATCCACTTGGCGACACCCCAAGCTTAGCTCTCGCTGGCCTGACGACGAGTGCTCCTAGCAGTCGATCCCTTCTCGGACTCAACTTTCCGCCGCTGAAGTCGAGTCCTCTCCAGCATGCATCGTCTCTTGTCGGCGCTACTTCTTCTCACCCTGCCAGTCCAACGCAAACCCCGTCGTACCTGCAGCACTTCCCGACGTCGCCGCTTGCCAACGCCAGCTCGCCGTTCGACCCAGATTTCGTCTATCGGGACCGTTCTTTCTCCAACCGATCCGGCCGCAGTAGTCTCTATGGCTTTGATCTGATCGATTCGAGCCGTCGTGCCCCGTTCCAGTTCGATCTCTCCGAGGCGGCCAGCGAGAAGCGGAGAAGCTCCGGGTCGGAAAGCAACGGGCCCAACTTGGGGCTGCGACCCATCTCCAGCCCGTTCCCACGGGCAGGTAGTCGTGCAAGCGGCAGTGGGAGTGGTGGAAGCGGTAGCGGAAGTGGCAGCCCCAGCTCGGCCGCGGGTAAAGGCATCTAAGTGCTGTCGCCATCGTGACGTCTCGTCGTGTGGTGCGGATTGCATGCGTTGTTCCAGTTTTCTGCTTCTGTTGGTACAAAAAACTCATCTTGGCGCTCAAGTTCTGATGGATATCTCGGGTCCCTTGGTCTCTCGCAGCTGTCCTGAGGCTTCATCCTGGTTTCTCTCGCCTGTGATCAATAAATACATCTTGTGTCCTTGTGTAGAATTGTGTCGTTTACTAGACTCGACGTATACTTTTGGATGTGTAGATGAGTAACGTAGCTATAGCCGTGATCCATCTAGATGTATTGCTCGGCAATGATGTATATCGTTTCGTGCATTGGAGTAAGGTATCTATATACAAGCAGGAACAAGTCATCTATGTTTTATGGTACACTAATGTGACAGTAGCCGCCAGACGCCGCTCAACGGTAAGATGATACAGAGATGCATTTTATGCCAGCCAAACAGACCCAGTCCCAACGGTCTATATTTCGTGACCCATAGCCCAGAAGCGGGTATTAGCGTACGTCAAACAGAGATCAGCGGCGGCTGTCGTCGCATCGCAGTCGTGCAGATGGTCGCCGGACAGCGCGCGGACCACCGTGCCGACGACAACGGTATGATCGTGGACTCTGATACTGTGGGGATGGAGACGACACTCAAACACGAAGGGGAAATCCACCGTCTCGGGGGTCTCACCCCCCACGGCCTTTCCCCCTTCTGCCGTCATGTTCCTTCGGCGAAGAAGCGGCAGAGGGCGCGGTTTAAGCGGGCCTTCTCCCGACCTTAAGGCCGGCACATGCGGCACGAACTCGAACTCCCCGCCACCGGCGACGATGGTGAGATTATGGTTTCCGCGGGCGAAGTCGCGGGCCAGGGCGGCGGTGGCGGGACGCGGGGCGAGGAGATGCACCAGGAAGCGGCCGGAGGCCTGCAGGGCGGCGAGCGTCTCCGACGGCCGCTTGACGTTGAACGAGACGACGGGTTCGGGGCTCAGCGTGACGGTGTTGAGGGACGAGACGGTCATGCCGCGGAAGGCGTGGGCGTCGTCCGGCTGCGTGTCGTGCGGGTCGGTCGCCGTGATGATGGCCACAGGGTACGGTACGCGGCGCATCAGCAGGCGCACTTGATCGGAGAGGGTTTGCGTGGGAGAGTCGGTTGGGGATGTCGGTGGTGGTGTTGCGGGCGCGGGGCCGGCGGCTTTCGTCAGGGTCCTGCGGGAGGGCCATTGGAGGCTTTGCAGGGTGGGGAGGATGGTGCGGGTGTTTCTGCCTGGGGGAGACGGTTAGCAGGGGCCTGATATGTAGTGCTGGAGGGTGTTTACCGAGTAGTTGACCTGCGACTCGACTGGCCGCACCCGCAGGCCGGGTGCAGAGAAGCCTCATCCCGCCGGTGGAAGAGACTCACGGAAGGGGAGAAAAGACAGAGGTAGACGTAAAGAGATAAACCATCCAAGACGGGCCACCAGTCATCCTCGAAGACGCCGTCCACATCAGCAGTTCTACAGCGGGCATTCTGCGAGGACATGGACAGTAATAGACGTGCGGATGATGCGCTGGAGGATCGGGGGACGTTATAAAAAGCCGGGCAGGGCAGCGCTTACATTAAGTGCATCTCCGAGCCGCCAAATTTCTCTCTGCGCAGAAAAAGCACCAACACCTGCCATACGACCAATCCATTCTCCAGTCTCTGTGCAATTGCCCTTTCCAACGTTTCCTGATCCTCCGCGTCTCGACCAGCTCCCTCTGCTGTCGGCTTCATGTCTCTCGCCACGCCCCTCCGCCGCACGGCGGCCACCACCGCCCGTGTCCAGACCTCGACGACTTTCATCTGCTCGCAATGCCGACACGCCACGCTGCTGCGCCGGCCCAAGCGGCCCTACACCTTCACGCAGCTCATCACGCTGTCCGACGGCAGCGCCTTCACGCACCGCACCACCTCGCCCGCCCCCGTCTACCGCTCCACCCGCGACACGCGCAACAGTCTCCTCTGGAACCCGTCGTCCAGCAAGCTGATGAACGTCGAGGAGGACGAGGCCGGCCGGCTCGCTGCCTTCCGCGCCAAGTTCGGTCGCAGCTGGGATGCCAACACGCCCGTCGAGGGCGAGACGGACGCCAAGACGCCGAAACAGGAGTCCAAGCAGAGCAAGGACGATGCCGCCGCTGCTGCCGCTGCCGCCGCGGAAGCCCAGGAGGAAGAGGATAATCTGCTCGATCTGATCAGCTCGTTCGGACAGGAGGAGCAGAGTGGGGGTGCGTCGGGGAAGAAGAAGAATTAGTGCTGCGCTTGGGTTGTGATGTTTGAAATCGGGGTGTTGCGTTTCTTGTTCTGTACATGTACAATATGTGGAGTACGCATGATGTATTCATACTTGGAATTCGGCTTGGGAATTCGATACCTCTTTGTTCTATGTTGAGCTTTCGGCGTAGGCGGTGCGTAGTCTATGGATGGTCTATGTGGAGGGGAAAGAACCGCTGGATTTTGATTACGGGCTATACTAGTATAACACTGGTATTCGGATTGCATCATGCGTGAGAAGGCACTCCTGCGCCACATCATACAGTAATGAACGATCAAATCGCTGGAGCAAATATGTGAAAACGGGAAAGGCGACATACAAGTGCACTGGGCTTTCTTTTATACAGAACAAGGCAAAGAAAAAGCCGCAAACTCAGCACACGAGGGAATAGACTAGGCATCTTCTGCGGCCGCGACGGGTGCAGTTTCGGGGTGTTCTGGCTGTGCCGACTCGGCGGGAGCATTTCCAGCGGCCCCTGGCGCCGCATAAAACGGATTGCCCTCATCGCCGGCATCCAGTTGTAAGAGAAATGTCTCCCAAAGCTCGATCAGCTGGATGCAAATTAGTAAAGAGTCTACCGAGTGCGTATGGGGTGAAAATAGAATGTAATCGGACAACGTACCTCCTTCTGAGCCTCGACAGCGCTCTCAAGGAATGTCTCAACACCAGACTTGAAATCTTCCACCTTCTCCTTCTCGAAACGCTGCAGCTCGTTCCGCATCAGTCGGCCCATATCTTCGAATAACAGCCTGGCCTGGTGGACCTTCCTCTCGGCGTCAGCCACATCGGCATTGGCCTGGTTGAGGCGGTCTTGTTGCGTCTTGCCCTGCCGCAGGAGCTTCTCCTGCGTGTGTTTGCGCTTCTGCATCTCCGACTCGGCCGCATGCCAGCTATGGAAAGCCTTTTGGCGCTGGGAGAAGGCGGTCTTGACACTTCCAATTAGACGGAGGTATTCGTCAATCGTGATCCCCAACGTCAAGACGTCCTGCTGCGCCTGGCGTTCGTAGAGCTCCCGGATTCGGAGCTGAAGGTCCGACAATCCTTCCAGCGGAGTGGAGAGAGCCGGGGATAGTTCGACAGCGGCCAGCGCATGCAGCGAAGTCGAGAAGTCACCAGCGGCCTCGGCAAGTCCCTTTCGTTGCGCAACCACCGTGTCAATAGACTTCATCAAAGCCTTAAGTTGATTCTCCAAAGCATCCAGGTATATCTTCCGCTCGTGGAACCACTGCAGGAAGTGTTAGTGTAACAGGACCAAAGGCCTTTAAAAGTCAACTTACGTCGTCATGTTCAACAAACTTCCCACCTCCACCAACGCTAAGACCGAAGGAGCTAAACATTCCCTTGTTTTGGCCTAGGTCTGGTTCGCGGTTCTCCTTGTTCTTGACGTCCAGGTTGAACGATTCGCTCTCGAGGAAGATCTTGAGATCCCCGTCATGCTGAAGAATCGGGTGCGCCGCAATTTTGTTCAGCATACGTTCCAGCGCGGCTCGTCTAGATTCAACGAAGTTGGTATCGAACCGACCAACGGCCTGTTTCTCGGGAGGCGGAGGCACGACGACGCCCGGGTTGTTGTTGTGCATGGAATTATACAGCCAAAGAAAGTCGCGGTACCGACGGCTGACCGTGAATTCGGGTTGCCGATAGGCCTTGGACGTGGTCTGTCGAGCGAGTCAGACTGGAGCGAATGCATGGACATAGGAGCGGCAAAAGAGAAACCTACCTTGGTCCTTACTTGGTATACAATATGACTGCTGGTCAAATCCCCCACCTTATGTGGATCACCGACGGTGATATCAAATGTCGGATTGGCAGCCTTCTCGACACTGATGCTGGGCTCGGACTGTCGTTTTGAACTGTCTGCCTCACTGGGGGGTTGCACCGGCGGGGGGTTCCTAAGCCCCGCACCATCTTCCTCCAAGCTCATCGGATCGGCCATTCCAGCAGCGCTGGAAGCCTGCGACGTAGACGACGTGGGCCGCACATTTCGCCCGGCGAAGGCCTCCTTTTGAGGTGGCGTGGGAGCCTGATCGGGGGTGGTGGGACTGGTGTCGCCAGCTTTGTCGCCGAGCGGACCCAACGGATCGAGGGTATCATCAACGGCTTCCAGTTTTGTCGCTTGTGCACTGATCTTGCGGGTGCCCCGGGGACCTCGTCGTACGGGAGAGCGGACGGTGTTGGAGCTCGGCTGCTGTGACGTTTGCTCGGGAGCTGCGCGGACGATGCGGGTTAGGAGCTACCAAAACAACGTACGAGACGGGGAGACTGGACGGGAAGATCTGTCACGTACCGGCCTCGTGCTCTCCAGACCCCGAGCCATTATGATTCCCGGATGATTGCGAGGGTACGTCTGTTGGGGATTGCGGGTTAGCGATCGCACGATGATGGTGACGCGATAGCAGCAAAATGACTGCCTACTTACCGCCCCACGGGGAGTCGCCTGCGTCCAAATCCATGAGAGCGGAAGATGAGATGGAACAATGGGAGCGAATGAGAGAGACGAGAAAGAATAGTGCGCAGAGCGAAATTCAAGAGAAGAGGAGGAGGGTCGGCGGAGGAAGAGGGAAGAGGATGAGGAGTAAGTTGAAGTTACTAAGTTGGCCTGGATGGACCGACCGATCGATGATCCGCCCCATTGCGCCCGGATTAGGGTTCCCCCGCCAAGCTATTCTACTATATCCATATACCCAATTTTCTGTTTGTATAGACATTCTAAAATCATTTATAGTGTATTATGTTCATCGTGACGCATATCTCCAAACATCATATCCCCCGTAGACTCCCCATCCTGCGAAAGGCTTATTTCACCCACGGAAGGCCCAGCTTGTGCATCTCCACAGCCAGCTGGAAGAGATAATCCAAACTCTCACACTGGGTTTTGGCTTTGGCAACATCATCGCCCCAGACGTAGCTATCCACGAGTCAGATCATCAACTCTCAAGGATCTCCAGAAGGACAACAACTTACATTCCGTGTCTCTTCACCAGCACCGCATAAGTATCCGGGTTCTCCTCCATCGCCTTTTCCAAGCTACCGGTGAGATCCTCCTCAAAGGCAGTGTTTTCGATGATGGGGATGCGAAGAGTATCGTGGAAGCCCATCATCCCCTTGCCCTTGCCACGGGGAATACCCTTGATCTGCTCGATGTTGCTAATCTCGAAGTATCCGCCGGGTCCCTTCTCGCGCTCAACCAGCAGCGTCACCAGGACAGCCCACTGCGAATGAGTGTGGATACAGCAGCCCGCGCCACGTTCGAAGGCCGCCAGAAAGAGCGGAGTGCAGGCGGAGGGTTTCAGATCCAGAGGTTTGCGAATGTACTTGCGATCGGACGGGGGGTACTTGGGAGTGGGGAACTCGAGGACGAAGATGTTATGCGGTTGCATCAGTTCCTTCTGCACACCCGAGGGAGCGATGAAGATGTGATCGCCGCGACGAATTGAGGTCTAGCCATGGGATTGGTGAGAATTGTTCATGTTGCGACTGGCAGAACACCGAATGAGGCGCATTTTCTACTTACCCCTCCACCCGTTCCGGTCACCCAGCCCCAGTTGTAGAATTTGCGACACAGGTCGGGGATCATGTTGGCGGGGTGATCCGGGTCGGAAGACTGGACCAGATGGTCATTGTTGTCTTTCTGCGTAATCTCTTGCGACATGATGGAGGTTTGGGGGAATGGTGAGTTGTGGTGGGAGCGGGAGTGGGTGGAATTGTTCCAGAGGGAAAAAAGAAGACTGGCGGAAATTGGATGGATGCACGTGCGGGGAACCGTCACGGAGATTGCGTCGAACCCGCTTGGGACGGGAGAACGACACGGTTCTTATTTAATCAACAACAATCAAACAATAATACGACTGATAGTGGAGCAGAGGTTCACGGATATGGAATACAGGTACATATGAAGTACATTCCAGGATAAGGTTAATTGACATCTGCGGAGGACTACATGGGATTCAAGAATCAGGGGAAATGGAGTTACAATCAAATAAATATTAAATTCTTATAGAGAATGACTGTCCTACAATAACACATCAATGAATAATCCATCAGAGGTACATTCATACTAAGTACTAGTAGTGTATTCCGTAGTAGTATGGTGGCATCGATGGAAGCTTGGAGAAACCGCCCACTAAACCCGAACGGGTAGAAGAGGCCACCTTGAACTTCCCAGCTTCACGCATCGCATAAAACCATCCGTCTCTCCCACCCCTTCCCTTCCACTCCTCTTCCCTCTCCGTCTCCCTGCCTGTGTGGTTGGCCTGTCATCTCGCCGTATCCCCTTCCTCGACCTTCAAGGACGGTCAATTGACTGCTTTCCTTCCTCCCTTCTCGTCTGTTTGTTTTCTTTTCTTTCATTCCCGCCTGTCCTACATTGTAAAGGACTCCCAGCCGCCATCATGCGTATCAACGCAGCCTTCACCTCCGCGCTGGTCTCCTCCGCCACTCTCATGGGCTATGCTCATGCTGAGGAGGCCGACACCCAGCCCGATGCTACTACTTCCCTGGCGGAAAAGCCCACTTTCACTGTATGTACCCGCCAGCATAGGTCTTCTCCGCATCTCCAGAACTGACGCGCTATTCCCCATTCAGCCCACCACTCTGAAGGCGCCCTTCCTGGAACAGTTCACCGATGACTGGCAAACCAGGTGGACCCCCTCTCATGCGAAGAAGGAGGATTCCACGTCTGAGGAAGACTGGGCCTACGTCGGTGAATGGGCCGTGGAGGAGCCCACCGTCCTGAAGGGGATGGAAGGTGACAAGGGTCTTGTGGTCAAGAACCCTGCTGCCCACCACGCCATCTCGGCCAAATTCCCCAAGAAGATCGACAACAAGGGCAAGACCCTCGTTGTCCAGTATGAGGTGAAGCCGCAGAGTAAGAGACTCCCCCAGGAATGATCCGATTGATCGATTGATCCTAACAATGTCCTTCCTACAGACTCTCTCGTCTGTGGCGGTGCCTACATGAAGCTGCTTCAGGATAACAAGAAGCTCCACGCCGAGGAGTTCTCCAACGCCTCCCCCTACGTCATTATGTTCGGTCCCGACAAGTGCGGTGCCACCAACAAGGTACATTCCCACGCCGAACAGCAAATAATCCAGCAGCTTTGCTGACAGCCATCAGGTTCACTTTATCTTCCGCCACAAGAACCCGAAGACTGGCGAGTACGAGGAGAAGCACCTCAAGGCTCCTCCTGCCGCTCGTACCAACAAGGTCACCTCCTTGTACACCCTGATTGTCCGTCCCGATCAGTCGTTCCAGATCCTCATCGACGGTGAGGCGGTCAAGAACGGTACTCTGTTGGAGGACTTCAACCCCCCGGTCAACCCCGAGAAGGAGATTGATGACCCTAAGGACTCCAAGCCTTCCGACTGGGTTGACGAGGCCAAGATCCCCGATCCCGAGGCCACCAAGCCCGAGGACTGGGATGAGGAGGCTCCCTATGAGATTGTTGACGAGGAGGCTACTATGCCTGAGGACTGGCTGGAGGAGGAGCCCACCAGCATCCCCGACCCTGAGGCCGAGAAGCCCGAGGACTGGGATGACGAGGAGGATGGCGACTGGATCCCTCCCACCGTTCCCAACCCCAAGTGTGCTGACGTCTCCGGATGTGGCCCCTGGTCCCCGCCCATGAAGAAGAACCCCGCCTACAAGGGCAAGTGGTCTGCTCCTCTCATTGACAACCCTGCCTACAAGGGTCCCTGGAAGCCGCGCAAGATCGCCAACCCCAACTACTTCGAGGACAAGACTCCTGCCAACTTTGAGCCCATGGGTGCTATTGGTTTCGAGATCTGGACGATGCAGAACGACATCCTCTTCGACAACATCTACATCGGTCACTCCGTTGAGGACGCTGAGAAGCTCCGCAAGGAGACTTTTGATGTTAAGCACCCCGTTGAGCTGGCCGAGGAGGAGGCTCTGAAGCCCAAGAAGGAGGAGACCGGAGCCACCCCCAGCGTTAGCTTCAAGGAGGACCCAGTCACGTACGTCCGCGAGAAGGTTGACTACTTTGTCGGCCTGGCCAAGCAGGACCCCATCAACGCTGTGAAGCAGGTTCCCGAGGTGGCTGGCGCTCTCGGTGCTCTGCTCCTGACTATGGTTCTCATCATTGTGGGAGCCATCGGTGCCAGCAGCCCGGCTCCCGCTCCTGCCTCCAAGAAGGGCAAGGAAGCGGCTGGATCGGGCAAGGAGAAGAGTGAGAAGGCCACCAGCTCTTCTGCCGATACCGGTAAGGGCGGTGCCACCAAGCGGACCACGCGCTCCTCGGCAGAGTAAATGAAAGAAACGAACAACACGAACGACTGTTCCTGAAGGGGAACAACGCGAGTGGCACTCAGCAAGAAAGAAGAAAAAAAATACCCTAGGATAAATTCCAAAAACACCGAATTTCTTTTATTCCCCGTTCATACCTCTTATTTTGGCGCGATCTCATGGATCTCGTTGTTTCTGCGGTAATCGAGCTGTAGGGGGAAGACTGTGAAGGGGGCTGGGAAGGAAGTGATATCCGATTGAGGGAGTTTGTAAAGTATGAGCGATGCAATCCAAAATTTGCAGTGGATCATCCGTCTGAGTCTTATAAACATAGTCGATCTTCCACAATGCCTCTCATACTTAAGAAGAATGATGATAGTAATGCGATATCGGAATCACCTGCTGCAAGGGAAGTCGATTACCTCAATCGGTCCTGCGCGCGGTTATTGCAGGTAGTTGGGGAATCCCGTTCCGATTGGCGCAGAGCACCGAGCGTATCTCGGTGATGGACCTGCCTGTTCGGGGGAGGGAGCGATAATGGAACAACACCTAAACGATGGACTCCTCACGGTACCTCGCTTTATAACGCTTCCCATCGCCACTCTTCTCTCTTCTCCCCTTCCTCCCCCAATTTCTCTCCCCATTCAATTATTACGGGTCTACTCTCCCTGTCTTCTCTTCACATCTCCCTCCCATCACCATGGCCGCTGCTCGTCGGTCCCTGGCGCGTTCTCTCCCCGCTCTCCGCGCCGCTTCTCCCCGCACCCCTTCGGTGGCCACTCTCCCCGCCAGTGCTGCCGCTTCTCGCTCTCTCACCACCGCCTCCTTGTCTTCTTCCCGGTCTGTAATGGCTTCTCACAGAGCTCTGGCAGCTTCTGCGACCTCGTCGCAGGTGGCAACCCGTCGTCTTCATGCCACCGCCCAGCAGCTCGCCCCCGCAACTACATCCGCGGCTACTACCGCGACCGAATACCCGACGGATCACCAACCCATTGCGAATCCCATCGATACCACTAACTTCATCGACAATGAATTTGTTCCCTCCAAGGCGACCACCTGGATTGACCTGCATGACCCGGCCACCAACAACCTCGTCACTCGCGTCCCTCAGAGCACGGACGAGGAGCTCCGTGCCGCTGTCGAGTCCGCCCAGAAGGCCTTCCCAGAATGGCGGGCTACCAGTGTGATCGCCAGACAGCAGATCATGTTTAAGTTTGTCAACCTGATCCGTGCCAACTGGGACCGCCTGGCTGCCTCCATCACCCTCGAGCAGGGTAAGACCTTCGCCGATGCCAAGGGTGATGTTCTCCGCGGCCTCCAGGTTGCCGAAACCGCCTGTGGCATCACCACTCAGATGACCGGTGAGGTTCTCGAGGTCGCCAAAGATATGGAGACCCGTAGCTACCGGGAGCCCCTCGGTGTTGTCGCCGCGATCTGCCCCTTCAGTAAGCTTCCCCTGACCCGAGTCTGCCCGGGTCCGAGGACTGTCTGGAGTTCTCCGACGCTAACCGCCACCCCCAGACTTCCCCGCAATGATCCCACTGTGGTGCATCCCCATTGCCACCGTAACCGGTAACTGTCTTGTCATGAAGCCTTCGGAGCGGGACCCCGGTGCCGCCATGATTCTGGCCGAGCTGGCCAAGGAGGCTGGCTTCCCCCCCGGTGTGATCAACATCATCCATGGCTCCGCCAAGACCGTTGACTTTATCCTGGACGAGCCCGCCATCAAGGCCATCAGCTTCGTCGGCAGCAACCGTGCGGGTGAATACATCTACACTCGTGGCTCGGCCAACGGTAAGCGTGTGCAGGCCAACCTGGGTGCCAAGAACCACGCCGCCGTGCTGCCAGACTGCAACAAGAACCACACTCTGAACGCCATTGTCGGCGCCGCCTTCGGTGCTGCGGGCCAGCGCTGCATGGCGCTGAGCACGGTGGTCACTGTTGGAGAGACAAAGGAATGGCTTCCTGAGATCGCCGAACGCGCCAAGGCCCTGAACGTCAACGGCGGTTTCGAGGAGGGCGCCGATCTCGGCCCCGTCATCTCCCCCGAGAGCAAGAAGCGGATCGAAGACCTGATTGCCAGCGCCGAAGCGGAAGGTGCCACCATCCTTCTGGACGGCCGGGGTTACAAGCCCGAGAAGTACCCCAACGGCAACTTTGTACGCGGCCCTTCTCCACGTAGCAAGTCTGTTTGCTAATCCAATGTCTCTAGGTCGGCCCCACCATCATCACCAACGTCACTCCCGATATGAAGTGCTACAAGGAGGAGATCTTCGGCCCCGTCCTGGTCTGCCTCAGCGTCGACACCCTGGAGGATGCCATCGACTTGATCAACAAGAACGAATACGGCAACGGTGCGGCCATCTTCACCCGTTCCGGCCCGACCGCGTCTCGCTTCCAGAAGGACATTGAAGCCGGCCAGGTCGGCATCAACGTGCCCATTCCCGTCCCTCTCCCCATGTTCTCCTTCACCGGTAACAAGAAGAGTATCGCTGGTGGTGGTGCCAACACCTTCTACGGAAAGCCTGGCCTGCAGTTCTACACGCAGCAGAAGACGGTGACCAGCCACTGGCGCGGTGAGGATGCGGTTAGCACCAAGGCTCACGTGGTGATGCCTACTCACTCGTAGGGTGGAGGTTTAACATAAAACGCAACAAAAAAGATACATGTGGTGTTTTGGTTTGCTTAGCGTATCGTCGAGAGTGATTCTGTGATGTTTCGTCTGAAGCTGATTATGTGTATGTGGCTATATAAGGTTGATATCCTAGGTTGTTAATGGATCAGATTGCAATGTCCCAGGTCAAGACTGAACTTGAATGAAAAGGAGAAAGATATCGTCCTTCAATTGGATTACGCTGACAACGAGCGGATAAACTAGACTAAGAATATATAAAGGTATGACTGTCCTGGCAACGTTTCAGAGCCGAGAGTGTTCTATAGGTATATCGACAGACCCCGTGCCATCCTTCCTGACGTGTCTACCTAGTCGTATTGCGAGCATGGCCGGCTATGTGAATCATACTGAACTCACATGATAATCTCGTCCTCCTCCGGCTGCGGCTGCGGGGGAATGTACGAGTAGATCATGCGGGCCATCTCGTAGGTGCCGTTGTTGGCAACGACGATGCGACGACTGTAGTAGCGTTCTCCATTAACGATCTCAAAGCCCCAGATCTGTCCAAGTCAGTGACCAATCCAAACACAAGGGAGAAGTTCGTCAACAACGCACCTGCTCAGCAGTCCAGGTGGAGTCCAGACTCCGCACATAACTCTGCAACCAGAGACCTTCGCCTTCGCCATACTCCTCACCGAGATTCTCGACGATCCAGCCGTCGCACTCGCTGCCATCCTTCAAGACCTCGCCGTTCAAGAACTTCTTGATCTGCTCGTTGTCGGTCTCGGTTGCCCAGTCATGGTTGGGGCGGACCTTGCCGTCGGCGCTCTTGGATCCACGGAAGAACTTGGACTGACCCTCGACGCGGCCGAAGATGTGGTCCTGGTGCTCGCGCGTCTTCCAGTCGGTGGTGCGGTTCTCGGTGGTGCCCTCGATGCCGCCGGTGACGTACTGCTTGATGTCGATATGCATGATCTTGGGGTCCTCGGAGTCGGCATACTGCTTCACTTCGGCGGTTATGTAGGCGAGACTGATGGCTTTGCGGAGGAGCCAGCCCATTCCTTGCTGTGTGTCGCGAGCGGGGTTAGATTGGTTGTTGTTGTTCGGGCTGGGGGCGGATGGGCCGGGGGAGGTACCAGGCTCAGAAGTGGATCGCTGGGATCGGACAGGTTGTAGTCCTATGCAGGCTTGGTTAGTTGCGACGAAGGACATGCTGTATAACCCCGCATGACGGGTGGAATTGGGGGACGCACTATGGTCCAGCTACCGTTCAGGTTCTTGATGGAGGCATCTGCGGGGGCGGCCATGATGAGGGGTAATGGTGGATGTGAGATGAACAAGGGGAGAAGAGAGCAGTATAGGAGTAGTAAGGTAGTAAGGAGGATGAGTCTGGGGAAGCCTGGAGAAGGGCGATAGTGGTGATGATGAGCGTCTAAATAATTGACCCGCCAGGGGAACCCCTCCGCACTTGCCCTTTTGGGAACGGCACCGAGGCTGTGGTCCAGTTCTCCACCTGCACGTGTTCTTTCTTTCTATCCATGGATGGACTATCACATATACACACTACCACTTCCCTTCAAGTTGTTTTGTGATGATCTTTGGCCTGAAAACGCGCTGGTGGAAGATTCTCTCCAAATCAAAGGTCCCATTGACTGGAAGTTCTGCTATTCTGCCCCAGCTCAATTTGCAGCTAGCGTTCCCTGGGGGCGGATCTTGCAGCGTCCACCGATTATCTCTAGTGACTCTGGACCCGGTGTCTTCTCGGACGCCTACCTCCCTAAAGCCGACATATTCCTGCAGGCCTTGGAGACCAGGGAGGGAGTTAAGAAAATGGACATCTTGAAGACAAAGTCTCAACACGAATGCGGCAGTCGATCCAGGACCGCAGTGCATGGTTCATACTGGCATACCGTACGGTTTCACCGGTGGACTTTATCTACTGGGGCATGCTCGATGAATATTGTTGGGCACCGGGAAAATCTATAGTAGAGAGAGTACACAAGCGCACCACGAATGTCAAAATTCACTCAGACCGAGAGAAGTTTGTGCAGCTGAAGATCCAACAACTTCAGGAGTACTGCTACTTTGAGCTTGGAGAGGATATACAGGTTAACTACGAAGAAGAGCAGTACCGTGAGCCTGACAGGAGTTGATCTGAATGTCATGGTAAGCTCAAACCAGAGGTTGGTCTCTTACAAGGGCTAATGGCTGTATTGTGGTAATCTAGGATGGCGCAGAGAGGTCCCTGATCTCGAGTGCTCTTGGCTTCTTTATCTTAGGATTCATGACCTGCCTCCTTATCAAGCGACATATTTCCTGACTGCAGCCTCTATTCGAGGTGGATCTTTATCTCCTCGCAAAGATATAGGCTGCGTACCCTTACAGTCATGTTTGCTCCACTCACTCTGACGGGCAGAGTAAATAGCTCTGGCAACATTTCATCCTGCACATGTACACCGGATGACCCTCCGTGGAGAGAGATATTTCCCGAGAGCCCTTTACCTTGATACTATCAAATAAAGTCCGTCCATCGAATCAGTAACCAGGGAAGCAACGGCATGAGGAAGGAAAGCCTCTCAAAAAATACTGGCCAAATTCCACGAGCTCTTTGACACAGCGTATGAAGATGGGTACCGCGCCTGTGTTCCCTCGTTGGGATGGAGTTCAATCTCGTCCTTGAATTAAGTGTTTCGTTGCAACAGTAGTAGTAGCTTATACGTTCCTCTGAGCTTCACCCTACTGAAGTACCGCCCACTAATCGACGCGCGGTATCTTCTGGACAGAAATCATCTTAGATTGTTGCTAATATACCAGACCTACGAGGCAAATTTGGTACAGTGAGGAGTAGTTCTACCTTTTTGTGCCTGAGGCATACACAGACCCCTTTCACGTGCCGCTATCAACAATCGACCGCCTCAACAAGTAAATACGCTCTCCCAGTACTTCCCCCATTCAATCCCACCTCCCCGTTACACGTCCTGGAAATGGCCTTCAATAAGAAATATGCCGGTCTTCCAGATTTGGTATGTCCCGCTCTCCAGCCGTCCTCTCTCCACAGACAGCCTGACCGATGGACCATGGTTGTTGATTTAGGATCTCG
The DNA here is from genome assembly GCF_000149615.1 of Aspergillus terreus NIH2624. NCBI lineage: Eukaryota > Fungi > Ascomycota > Eurotiomycetes > Eurotiales > Aspergillaceae > Aspergillus > Aspergillus terreus. Next base: position 1,057,612 of record NT_165927.1, read on the forward strand.
CCCCGGATATCTACGAAACTCCTGACCTGACCGACGAAGCTTCCACCCTTCCGGTTCGCTCCCATGCACACCATGAAAGCTCCTCTAATATAGCCTAACGGATCCTTTCTCCATCAGACAGCCACCATCCGTACCGCTTCCAATGCCGACGATGACGCTGGCTCCAACTCCGACATTGACCGACAAGGCGTGAACGCAGACGAGGCTCGCGCTCATTTCCTCGGCGCCACCGTTGACGCACGCGACGTGAATTTCTCAGATAGTATCGCGACGAAACGGAAAGCATACCGCAGCAAGAGTCGCCGACGGCGCCGCGATAATGGCTCGGACGAGGCGGGCGACTTCAGCGACAGTGAAGATGAAAGCCTGGAGCGGAAACTGGCCCGTCTCAGGAGAGAGGTCGCAGAGTTGAAAGATGAAATGGCCTCCCGACAGCCGGAGAATGAAACTGCCGAGGCCCGTGTCGATGGAAAGGAGAATGTGGATGATGGCGTTCTAGAGTTGAGTCGCGCGTTGGACAACCTGTACGCCTCTTCCCGAAGTGTGTCAGGACCACACTCCGCCGCGGCGGTGCTCTCCCAGAAGATTGGCTCCGAGGCACCTACAGCAGTCCAAAAGCCCGACGGACCAGTGAAGGAACCGGAGGCGGAGGCGGCTGCTTCTGCGTCATCCACTGGCGTGTTAACTCATGCAGCAGCGTTTGACAGCCGGCTGGCTCTGGTTGAAGCTGCTATGGGAATATCCAGCTCCTCAAACCCCTTCATCACGGACGGTGTCTCCGATCCAGCGCTGCAGCCCGTGCTCCCAGCTCTCGACCATCTCACATCCCGTCTTTCGACCCTCATGAACATCCTCGTGGGCCCGTCCCCTGTATCGGCTGTGCCAACGATGGGATCCGCCCCGCCTTCCACAACGGTGTCGACTCCCCACCTTGAGACCTTATCTGCCCGCGTCCGGAAGCTCACCGCAGACACGGAGGCTCTCGCATCTGCGCGCAAGCGTGCCGTCGACGCGGCTAAAGCTGCTCAGAACGCCCGGATTGCGTCAGCAGCCCTTGAATCCACGTCCGACATGTCCGTTTCATCTGCTGCCACAGAGGTTGATCCTGCGGCGACGCAGCGCGACGAACAAGCTACGAAGATCCAGGCGCTGTACGCCACTTTACCCACCATCCAATCTCTCCACCCGATCCTTCCCAGTGTGCTGGAAAGACTACGCTCCCTGCGGGCTATCCATGCGGGGGCTGCGCAGGCATCCGAATCGCTCGATGAGCTTGAAAAACGGCACGCGGATATGGCGCGCGAGATTGAGCAATGGCGAGAGGGTCTGACCGTGGTGGAAGAGAAGATGAAGCAAGGCGAGACCGCGCTAAAGAACAACATCGAGCTCGTCGAACCGTGGGTTCGGGACTTGGAAAAGCGCCTCGACCGTCTGGGAAGCAGTGCGTAAGAATGCAGTTGGTGGAATACCCAGGTCTCATCTTCCTTTTCGTGATCTACAGCGGAAAGATTAATGAATAACTGTACAGCCGTCTAGCTAGTATAGATGAAGTAAATGATTGGGTTTGATTTGGCCACACTATTTGTTCATTGCCAGACGATATTCAAATTCACATACTGTGCACTAATGAGTTACTGCATCCAAAGCTCCTCAAGTAGTACTTTCAGCTATCGCAAAAGACATCAGAAACCATCAACAGCTGCAGCAGCATCAAATTGGCATTGACCCAAACACTACGAAGCCGTATATACAGGACTGGGATTGACTAGCAGAGCTGTTGGCTCTGGCGTATAGTTCATTGCATACAATCGTATAATGCAGCCCTAGTGAACACTCACCCCTGTGTTGGCTACATCTCGCCGGAGATACGTCTCGCGCACTGGACAACCAGCGTGTTTGAGGATATCCCATTCTCCCATCCCACGGTCCTTTGGAGCTTTTCGAACACCTCGTCCACCGCCCCCGATGATTAGGTTCCCTGGTCGGTAGTCCTCATTGGCCTGCATTCGCCGGATGGCTGAGACGTGGATCTGAGCATCAGGGGGAATGTCGCGCACTTCGCCCCGGGGAAGAGGCCATCGAATAGGTTTCCACGACCCATCGCCCTGTAAGTCCATCCGCCGGAATGGCAGCCATTCCATGAGTTTCCAGGAGAGGACGGACGTTGCGGGTAGCCCCTGCCCCAGCTGGAGACAATCGTGTATCTTTCCATCGGTGCTTGATCTCCGGAGGGCTTGGTGGAAGCGGGAGTCAGTGCTACTGCTGCTCCCTCTGTGACTTTGCTGCGCTGGGTCATCCACTCGGGCGATCGGTTCATCTGGCATGCAGTTAAACTGACGCATCTTGACCGGATTGAATTGTAGTCCTGCCGCTTGTGCTTCCTGCACCATCCAGACCAGCGGTGCATGGCTCAACGCCCAAGATTCGCCGTCGTCGAGTTTCCAGCCCCCTCCTATATCAGCATGGCATCCAGGGAACCACACTTCTTCGATATCCTGTGGAAGATCGCCTTCCTCCTCACCTGAATCTGAAGCGCTGTTATCGGCACTGACGGATTGCGCAGACTTCTCTGTTTCATCTCCACTGTGTCGCGAGGTGTTACGAGAAGTCGCTCGCTCTTGGTGAGTGTGGCGGCGATCATCGCGCATGTCTCGACGGCGCTTGGGGCGGGATGGTCGGTAGACAGAATACTCTAGAGATGCATTCTGATCCCCCGCACCGGGCCTTGTCTCATGATGGTGATGCATATGCAGATGATGTCTCTCGAGGTGTCGACGCAGCCGGGACTTGTGATGTCCACCGCCTGTCGGTTTGACTTCCGAAATCAGATCTTGACGGAATTTAGCGCGTCGCTCATCGATGCCAACGGCATGACGGATCACTTTGGCAGACGTCCTTGCAGTGTACGGAAATTTACTGCGCTGCATCCATGCGTTTTCGAACCGTGGCACGCTGTTCACAGTGTCAAACAGCCCCAGGAACTCGATCTGCGTCACTGGGCGGCTGAAGGTCTCTCTGAACGCTGTCATGTAGCCATACAGCTGCTGCTTCTCAGTCTGATAGTCCTTGGAGTTGGTACGCCGCTGCTGCCACTTGGCAAAAGTCTTCCATGCGAATCGGACCAGCTCCTCATTGCCCATCTCGAGGAGCCCAACGTAATCGAGCATCTCCGCGAGGAACCGCGCCACATAGGCCCCGCGGCTGAAGCCGAAGAAATAGATCTTGTCGCCCGGGGAGTAATACCGCATCAAGAACTTGTACCCTCCCATGACATGATCGGCAAAGCTAGACCCTATGGCGGAGTCCTTGGCCTTCAGGTACGCAGATTTGACCCTCTGAATAGTGCCTGCATCTGAGAGCGACCGCGAGGTCACATAGGTGCCGATTCCCGGTTGATAGTAGTGGTACTGGTTGACGCCGCTGCGATCCAGCATCTTGAACCTTGGGTGAGTTTTGCTGCCAGTAATGAAGAGCGATCTATGGCAGGACATCGCTACTTACGCGAAAGATTTTTAGCACGTTGCTATCGGATTCGTCGCCGTGGAATTTGTTGCCGGTCCCATCGAAGCACAGGACAAATTCTTTCGGACCCGTAAGGTCGCCGGGATACTCCATCTTGAAGATGAGAAGTCTACTGGCAGATCTAGCGTCTCGGTAATGACAATTGCCTGTGGCCTCGAGCTTGTCTGCTTTCCTGGTCACGCATGTGAACCGCCATGATGCTTATATGGCCAAGGGTGCTGTCCATGCATCGGCATAGCGAAGCACGTAGACAGCCATCAACCACGGATCTGGGCATCTGTCGCAACTCTAAATCGAGACTGCGACAATGATGTATTGTTTGTGCTACCCTAAACCTCGACGTGGGCGTGAACAGGGTTTGTTTTCCTCCCGAGTTCATGAGTTAAACGGGCGTTGTCTTCTGCCGGCGATGCCGAGAGAATGGAATCTGATGTCACGGCTCGAGGTTAACTCAGCTCCACCATGTTGTTTTGCACGCAAGCGGATAGAATCCTATTGTTCGGCTCCGTTCCATCCAAAGCGAAAGCTTGAGTCGCACTATGATAGTCGGAATCGCCGTGTTCAGCTGTCACATTGGCTCGTGACCAAGATATGTCATGGTATGCATCATCCATCGAACCTGGGATTCCCTCGTCGTCAGCTGGCTTGGTACTCGGCCTTCGGGGTTGCATGGTGTGCTTCCAACGCCATGGACATGGAAGATGCTTGGCCAATATTTGCTAGAGGGATGGACTTATAATAAGCTGTCAACCGCTCCCTTGGCTCGGACGTCTTCCAACGACATACTCTCTCGACAACACATACATACAAATGATTGAAGATCCTCAGACCTAGTCTGACGTCTCATCAGAATGAAATTCAACCAGACCACAGAGGCTGAAGGTAGTAACCCTCAGCTTGTGGTTCGCGGGCGGACGCCAGAAACTGAGCCTGCTGGAAAGGCGTCGATCAACCGGGTCAGTTCGCCGTTGGTGAATGTCGTGTCTGCACCACCTGTCAACGAGAGTCCCCCCATGAGTAATGGGGAAAACGAAACAAAAAACACAGTCCACAACATCGAGGAATTGGAGCAAGAATCTCAGCGCCCTCTTCCGAAGGAGACCGGCGATGGCACTTACGTCGAGGAAGAGACGAGCAAAAGCACTTTGTGGCAGGACCTTCGACGACTGGGCATTCAGGATGTCAACACGTTGGCTTCAATGATAAAGACTGAAGCCACGGGACAGTATATTGACGATAAAACCATGCTCATGGAGCACATCATGCAGGTATTCCTCCCGCATCTCCTATTCGCAGGATCAGACTGACACCCGTCTGTGACAGCTCGTCAGCAAATTCCCTGATGGCTCCAAAACCCGTGAGACGTTGACCAACCTGTTTCTCAACGAGCTCTGGACCTCGTTGCCACATCCGCCTCTCTCGTAAGTCCCATCTCCCCGTGACCGGCCCATGCTGATGTCCCGCAGATATGTCGGCGACAAGTATGCCTATCGCAGTGCAGATGGGTCCTATAACAATCCAACGTTGCCGTTGTTAGGCGCGGCCAACACAGAATATGCCCGATCCATTGCACCACGCACCGTCCGGCCCAACAGCCTCCCGGATCCCGGTCTGGTGTTTGACAGTGTGTTCGCTCGAGATCAATTCCATCCCCATCCCAACAGAGTGTCCAGCATGTTCTTCGTATGGGCGTCCTTGGTCATCCATGGTGAGTGCCCTCCAACCATGTCCATCATTATCTCCGCTAAAGCGACCAGATATCTTCCAAACCGGCCACCCAGACTTGAACATGAACAAGACGTCCTCCTACCTGGACCTCTCGATCCTGTACGGCGATACACAAGAAGATCAGGATCAGATCCGGACATTCAAGGACGGAAAGTTGAAGCCTGATAGTTTCTCCGAGCCACGGCTTCAAGCTCTACCCCCCGCGTCCTGCGTGATCCTAGTCATGCTCAACCGGTACCACAACCACGTCGTAGAACAGCTAGCCATCATCAACGAGGGTGGTCGATTCACCAAGCCCCAGACCTCCAAAATGGACCCCGAACAGGCCAGGAAGGCATGGCTGAAATACGATAACGACCTATTCCAGACGGGACGACTTATCACCTGCAGCCTCTATATCAACATCACGCTGTACGACTACCTACGCACTATTGTCAATCTGAACCGCACAAACAGCACCTGGTGTCTGGACCCTCGAGCCCAATCTGAGGGCCAGAAACCCATCCCGTCTGGACTGGGCAACCAATGCTCCGTGGAATTTAATCTGGCCTATCGCTGGCACTCGACCATCAGTAACAAGGACGAGAAATGGGCCGAAAAGGTCTACAAGGAGATCGTCGGAAAAGACGGCGAGGAGGCCAGCGTGTCCGACCTCCTTCTATCAATGAAGAAGTTTGCCGGAAACCTCGGGCACGACCCCGCGCAGCGCACATTCGCGGGCCTCCAGCGCCAGGCGGATGGCATGTATAGAGATGAGGATCTCGTGCAGATCTTGACCAGCGCCACCGAAGAGGTCGCCGGCTCGTTCGGCGCCCGAAACGTGCCCAAGGTCCTCCGGTCGATCGAGATGATGGGCATAGAGCAGGCACGCAAGTGGAACGTGGGTTCGTTGAACGAATTCCGCAAGTTCTTCAAATTGAAGCCCTACCAGACTTTCGAGGAGATCAACTCGGACCCTGACGTCGCGGATGCACTCCGCCATCTCTACGATCACCCGGACAATGTCGAACTGTACCCCGGGATCGTGGCCGAAGAGGCGAAGGAGCCAATGGTCCCGGGAGTGGGAATCGCCCCGACGTATACAATCTCGCGTGCTGTACTATCGGACGCTGTGGCCTTGGTCCGTGGAGATCGGTTCTACACCGTATGCTTCTCCCTCTTCTAGACTATGAATACTGCTGACTTTGTCTCAGGTGGACTACAACTCCAAGAACCTCACAAACTGGGGCTTCGCCGAGTCCCAGTTCGATCTAGGAATTAACCAGGGCTGCGTCTTCTACAAGCTCGCCATGCGCGCCCTACCCAACTGGTACAAGCCCGACTCAATCTACGCACATTACCCCATGACGATTCCTCCCGAGAACAAAGTCATCATGAGAACGCTGGGCCGCGAGAACGACTATTCCTGGGACCGCCCGGCCTATATGCCGCCCGGCATCAACGTCTGCGCATACCCCAATGTGTGGGGCATCCTGAACGATCCCACATGTTTCCGTGTCACCTGGGGAGACGCAATGGGAAGTATCTTTGGCAAGCCGGGCCTCGACTTCATGCAGTCAGGCGACAGCCGCATCCACTCCAACCAGCGCGTTACCATGGCCAGCGCACTGTACCGGGAGCACTGGCAAGAGCAGATCAAGTCCTTCTACCTCAGCATCACCGGGCAGCTGCTGAAGGAGAGGTCCTACAAACTGGGCAAGGTGCATCAAGTCGACCTCACCCGAGAGTAAGCACTCCCCCCTTACACACTAAACTCCCACTCACACATTCCTCCAGCGTCGGAAACATCGCCCACGTCCACTTCGCCGCGGACATCTTCTCCCTGCCGCTCAAGACCGAGAAGAACCCGCGCGGCATCTTCACCGAGCACGAGCTGTACGAGATGCTCTCAACAATCTTCACCTACATCTTCTTCGACGACGACGCCCCCCGATCCTTCCAGCTTCGACGCGACGCCCGTGCCGCAGCCCAGAAGCTGGGAACAGTCGTCGAAGCCACCGTCAAGAGTACCGGCGGCTCCGGCTTCATCTCCTCGCTGGTCGACAGCTTCCGGTCCCCCGGCAACGCCGCGCTCAAGGACTACGGCGTGCACATGGTGCGCCGCCTGCTCGACAGCGGCCTCGACGCCGCGGAGGCGACCTGGTCGCAGATCCTGCCCACCGCCGTCGTCATGGTCGCCAACCAGGCCCAAGCCTTCACCCAGATCATGGACTACTACCTCTCGCCGGCCGGCGCCCAGCACCTCCCGCTTATCCAGCGCCTGGCGCAGTACGACTCGCCCGAAGCGGATGAGAAGCTCCTCCGCTACTGCATGGAGGGGATGCGACTGAACGGGACGTTTAACCTCGCCCGTGAGAGTCTCACCAACGCCGTCCTGGAGGAACGCGGTCGGAGAGTCCACCTCACGCCCGGTAGTAAGATCCTGCTTAATATCGTATGTCTATCTTCCGTCTTCGTCCCGGGGCTTGAGTATTAACAAGGTATAGGTCGAAGCTAGCCGCGATCCAGACGTCTTCCCGGATCCGGATGAAGTGCGTCTCGACCGGCCCATGAGCGCTTACCTCCACTACGGAGAGGGTCCGCACATGTGTCTCGGCCGCGAGGCAAGCAAGATTGCGCTGACGGCCATGATGCGCGTCGTTGGACGTCTGCCTAATCTGCGGCGCGCGCCGGGACCCCAGGGCGAGCTGAAAATGGTCCCGGGTCCAAACGGGTGTTACAGTTATCTGGATGAGGATGAGACAAGACTTATGCCTTTGCCGACTAGTGAGTCTCATTCGTACTTTGTAAGGGATGTGCTAATGTGGACATAGCTTTCAAAGTTCATTTCGATGGACCGGTTTAGCGGTTTCGTATGAATAGTATATGTCTGACGGCTGTTAATTAATGTACACTGTGATTATGATTTCGTGTTGTATACAACTGCTTAATCTACGAACATGGTACAAACACTCCGTGCATGATACATAACCGCGATAGTATAACACGGCAATTATCGCGCAGATAGAGAGATAGTGGAGCCACCCTGTTATGAAGCTCCCAAGTCGTTCGTACAGAAGTATATTACAGACTACCCTCATCAAACCCGTCGCAGGATCTTGATCTTCGGCTCCATCCTCAATTCCACCCACCACCCGCGAGTAACGACTCGTCTCGCAAACTCACGGCCCATCTCGAATAGTCGCACTCCACGGTCACCGACAAACTTCCCCAGAACCCGTTCCTCGACAGCACCAGGGGCCTCATCGCCCGGACGGATGATCCTTATCCCAGCGAAACCATCAACAGTCTCCACCTCCTCCCAGGCCCCGGGAGAATCAGACAAGGAGACGACCTTTGCACCCTCGCTAGGCTCAACGAGTATGTAATCAAACTGGTGCCAGAAAGAAGGCGACGCCTTGAGCTTCTCGTCTTCTGTCTTATCGTACTTCCATGTCGTCGAGTGGTCTTCTCGCATGGAAGTAGTTGCGGTTTCATCAGAGAAGCCAGGCATCTCCAAAAAACGTGTCACGCCAGTTTGACAGGCGAGATTGCCCAGGTACACGGAGATGTGAGGTTTCGTGTTGTGGGCACGAGTATGCAGAGTGTTGAGGGCGTGAGCACCCGGGTAGTTGGCCGAGGAGGCGGGGAGGAGGATGAAAGTTGAGCAGACGAAGGAGATGAACGTTGACCCCATCATCGCCAGGGAGAGAAGACGGTATATGATGGATTTCGCGCGGTGCGTCCAGATATAGGAGGATCCGAGAGCCGCAGCCGCAGTCAACGGGGGGATGGCGTAGACTATAAACCGCCATTCCTTGTGGGGCTGGATACTGAAGATGGCAACAAAGGCCAGTGAAGGGATCAGTAAGTATGCAACCGCAGGTCGGGTCGACGGCTGTACGAGGCCGAACGGAACCGCAATCAGATAGGTCACGGGGTTGAGGAGGAGGCGCGGGATAGCGTTGGCAAAGTAGAAATGCCAGGGGTGGGTTCCCCAGGCCGATGCCTGACCGGAGATGACGTTGAATTTGAAAGCGGCCAGTTCTGGCCACAATGGAAACTGTTGCCAGAAGAACGAATCCACCCCAACGGTGATGCTCAATCCGACCAGAAGGCCGATGACGCCCGCGGGGATGATCTCGCGGGCAATGCTAATCCGGCGAGTGGCAAGTAGGAAAAGGGTGTTCGTGGCGAGAAATAGAGCCAGCTCCGAGCGGTAAATGATACCCGCGATTGTCAACAAGCACAGCGCATTCCGACACCTCTTCCTGTATACGCCCGGGGCGAGAGGCTCGGGAAGGAGGTATCGCAAGGCTAAGGTTGTGATGCCAAAGGCGAACATGTTGGACAGCGTCCGTGAGGCGTAATAGATGATATGGAATTGGCTAGCCTGGTAAACAAGGTACCAGATTGCGGTAGGCTTCCCGAAAGCCCGTCGCAAGCCGGAAGCGAATGAGAGTAGGGATAGCGCATTGAAGAGACCCAGGATAGATCGCGCTAAGCAAGAGTCAGACGTATGCATCTTATGACACGCAGAGCCTACGAGGATATCGTACCTAAAGCTTGTCTGTCCACACTCTCATTCAACCAGAGAAGTGGTCGCGAGAGCGTGGACAACATGACCGCACCGACAAATGTCCGAGGTACAGCCCCGGGAAAGGTAAAATGATCATACTGCAACCTGAGTGTCTCGGACACATTCTGAATTGGGATACCATAGGACAGGATATCATGAATAGCTTGAATATGAAAAGACTCCTCTACCTTGGTGTACGGCGCAACATCCAAGTGGAGGAGGACGAGGGCGGGAATGGCGATGAGGAGCAGCAGATAGACTAGAGTATTCGGTCAGCCACAGTCAAGAGAACCAAATTATGCGCTTAGTACCTCCATCGTCGCTCCGCATCGTGTCCAACAGAGTACTCAGTCGTGGCAATGTTGGTTGACAACGTGGAGTTGTAGACGTACTACAGGAAGCTTTCCCCACAACACGACCTTACCTTATCGACCCGGAACAGCAGGCGGTGAGGCTTCTTACCATCTGTACTTCCCGCATCGCATCTCCGTCTCCCCGTCTTCCTCTCTCCTTCGTATCTTCCTTCCGCCTCCTGACCAGATCTTTTCCGCCCGTCAAGATGTTCTTCTTCGGTCTGGGGAAGCTCTTTTACACCCTGGTCCTTATCACCAATGCCATCGCCGTCTTGTCCGAAGACCGCTTCCTCGCCCGAAGTACGTCCCTTTCGACCTAACTCCACCCTGCGAACGATCACCACTAACTTCTTCTCAAGTTGGCTGGGGCCGTACACAAGCCGATCCGGCGTTTGGCGCAGCATACGATAGTACCAGTGTCAAGGCTAAGTCGATCAATCTGATCGCTAGTGTTCGGACAGTGATGCGAAGTACGTCTCCGTCGGTCCACGGTAATCATCGATTAATGCTGACATTCCCTTCTCCAACTTTAGTACCCCTGATCGTAATAAACACAATAGTGATTGTGTACGAGCTTATTCTCGGGTGAAAACCCCTCGCGTCAGCCCCCAAAACGAACGAAACAATCGTCTTTCATGCCGGTCGAAATGGATGAGGCCAGATATGTCCATGAGTACAGTCATCTTACAACACATTCTTCAGGACGCTGAAGACCTTGGTTGATTTGCTGGGCTTCCATAATGATCGGATGTGCTTGTTGATACGGGCTTTGCGGGATTCTCGTTGGCACGGATGCTGTGCTGGGCTCTCTCCCACTCAAGGTCGCACCGTGTGGTATCCCGACAGTCATGTTTGCAGTACGACTTTACGAATCGCTTTGTATAGATGTTTGACTTCATAGCCCTGGTGGAGCGTAACAGCCCACTCCATATCAGAATAATGTACAATCTGGACGTACTCGACCACTTCTATCAGTTATGCGTTCAATCACTCCATTCAATGCTGTGCACTTGTTTAATACAGTCTATTGTGGATCAAGGATGACAATTCAGAGTAATAAGACAGGATATGCATGGCACCGGGACGAACCATTCCCTACATTCATAATGCTCACTGCTTTTTGTTCCCAAGATCAGCTCATCTTGCCAAAGTTCGAACAGCAAAAAAAGCCCTTCCCATGTGCGGTGTCACTGCTCTCAAGAGAAAGTAGAAAAGATACACCCAACGCCTCAATCGCCCAGCTGTGTAACCCAGACACAGGTATCACAAGATTGGTCGAGTCAAAAGGGAAAAGGGACTCAAACCCAGAAATGCAAGAAAGGACGCAAACAATTGGCTAAAGCGAGCATGCGAGTCGAGGTACATGGAGCATTGAAAATGACGAAGAAATAAACATGATTCAGATCCGATATGCACTGTCGTTTCCTGGAACATGGGACCCAAACAGGGAAAAATTGATGATACATCGAAAATATGTACCGCAAAACACGTGTGTTGTATATGCATGGGGAAGAAGTCACTGGAATCTCATGAAAGGATGCCCAAAGATTTCTTTCGGAGACTAAAGCTCCTCCATTTGCCATGGCCGGGCTTGTCTTGTTTAGGATCCTTATTGGCATCCCGTTCTTCATCATTCAAATTGTGCTTCTTGGAAAGGCGGGAGGCTCCGGGCTGCTGATCACTTGGCGGTTGCTGTTCTTGCTCTTGGTGCTCGGATGTCACCACAGTGTTGTTGAGCGGAGGACTATTGGGATCTGGCACGCCAGGGTTGCTGGACGATGGGACTCGAGTGTCCTTATCCTTGCTGAGTCGATGACTGAAACTCTTGCTCCCTCGCTTGAGACGGCTTAAGCCATGGCCAGACCGCCCCGGATCCCGGTCCTTCTGGCCCTCCTGGTTGCGCCGATCCTCATCCGCCTTCGACGCCCGACTCGCTTCGAGGGCAGCTTTCAGCTCCGCATCTTCACGTCGTTGGTTTTCTCTGGCTCTAGCCTCCTGTTCCTTGCGGGTAGCCTCTTGCTCCTTGCGGCGTTGTCTCTCTCTTTCTTTCTCTGCGGCTTTTCGTTCCTTTTCTTCTTTGGCTCGCTCCTTTCGTGACTGGAGATCACTCTTCTTAGGGCTCAGGGGCATGGAATGCGTTTCCGGGATTGGTGGGACAGGCGGTGCCATCGCAGGTTTTGGAATGGAGGGAGCGCTGTTTGTATCAGTATGCTCATAGTGAGTAGGTAGCGAGGGAGCAGTTGGAGCGCGCTTGAGGCTGTTGAGCCGATGCGGTTCATCGTGCGACGGTATTTGCGACGCACTATGCACCAGACCCAGGGCTGGTGACTGGGCAAAACCATTCTGTTTCAATGAATCATTGGTCTCTGTCGTGGCTAGAGCCGGGTCCATGTTCTCCTGTTCTTGTTCCCGGAGAACAGCTTCAAGTGTAGTCTCTTGGTAAAATAGGACGTAGGCACAAGCGAGACCTGGTTTGTCGCCAAAGAAGTTGCGTACATAGTTCTTATCGACCGGCTCCACCATTTCATCGTCGAATAACAGCCAACCACGATCTTGCGTTTTGATAATGGCAACGTAATGACCATGATACGGACCTCCGCCGATGTGGACCACCACAGCGTAGAGCTCGTACAGCCGATCGGGATCTTCCGCATCATCTGTGGTGTTGAAAAGCCGAAGGTGATACGGGTACACTACCCGATGAAACAGCTTTTGAAGCCGTTGGAGATCCTCGGTGTACTTAAAACGCTTCAGATGGAGAGCCAAAATCCGAGGTAATCGTTTGATCTTCATCCTCTTCTCAGCTTCCTGAAGACCACCACAGTTATCGCAGTGAAACTTGTTCCTCTCGCAGAGCATTTCTTCGGCGGAAAACTTCCTCAAACAAGACGTGACGGACGAATGCTGCTCCAAATCCACAGACAGATCCAGGAAAACCTCATCTCGTTGGGATACCTTTTCGCATGTAAGGCATTGGGTCTCCGATGTCAACGTTCCTTCAAACAACTCGTGTACCCATCGTGTGGTGTTGGGCGTCTTAGACCCCGAACTGCCCGAATGTTCCACAGATTCGGAGCTTTCGGCAGGAGGAAGGCTCCTCTCCAATGAGGGCTGTTTCAAAGCTTCGGCTTCCACGTTTGCAACAACTTCGTTCAGCAACAGATTCAGAAATTCATGGGCATCCTGGTGCATGGCGGTACGAAACATCTCGTGCTCGCGGCGGAGAACATCAAGAAAATGCTGTGGTCGAACAATTCCTATGCGAGACTGGCTGCCCACAACGGACTCGAATAAGTCTTTCAATGAGGTAAAAAGCGATTCGGACATGCCGTAACTGGGGGCGTTATTCTTCGTCTCTAAAAGTGGAAACGTCTGTAATGCCATCTTCTTCTTGTATTCGGGGGAGTCTTTGTCTTCGGGCTTCTGCGGTTGGTTGGGCGGTGCCCCAGGGCGCTGGGCGTTGGCCGCCTTCTGCTTCTCGGCCTGGGCCTCGGCTTCTAAATGCGCGTTTGGGTTCGGATAGCGAAGTGTCTCTGCCAATGCAGCCGTCAAGCTTTCTATGGGGGTCCGGGTGGGATAATTGATCACAGCTTCGCGGAAAGGGACCGAGTAGTAGAGACATTGTAATATCGAGTTGCAGTAACTGTGGTAGGATGCATTAGTACCTTGGGTTCCGACCGCGGTCTGCGCCACTCCCCGTCCGATACGAAAAAGCTTACCAAGTATTTCCATACTGAGGAAAGGAAGGATGTCAGTATCGGCCAATATCATAATGTCGCAGTGACAGTACTCACATTCTCCATTCCAAAAAACTTGTCACTACCATCCTCTCGGATCGCACCCATGTCCTGTAGCATCTTCTCGAGGGGCGTCATCGGAGGTGGCGGGGGTTCTTTCTTTGCGGGAGTCGCCCCGACCGAAGGTGCGGTGGCGCCCTGGGATATGGTCAGCGTTCTGTCCCTGGCAATGTAATCCTCCCTCGGACAGGATTTCTTCTGAGGGTTCCTCTATCCTCATTCACGAATCGCGGAGGTACCTTCCCCACATTCACATATGGCCGCAGGACCAGTCGCGATATCGGTGGTGGATGAGACCCAAGAAGGGGAGAGCCGAGTCAGCCGTGACCTACCGCATCTCGTCGGAAGCTCCTGAACAATGACCCCATAATGGTCACCAGATGTCTTAACCTGTCAGCCCAGCTTCATCTGGCGACGGACAAGGAAATGAAGCCGGCCCCGAGGCCGCTGGATAGGGCCGCAGAGGAGTCGGTTATGCAACGCGCCAGTGGGCAGAATGCGACGACAAGGACGGTCCGTGGGGAGAGGAGACGAGGCGACTCAGGTGCAATGGCGGCAAATCGGATAATGGACGGAGGCCGCTCGGAACCGTGGAGGAAGGTAGCGAGAACAGTGGAAGAAGACTTCAGTCTGATCCGACGGTGGAGGAGAGCGAGACTGTCGGTCCGCGAGAGTCCGATATGAGGGAAGGATGAGGCGTTGGAGGAGTTGGAAGAGGGCGAGGCAGAATAATAATAGGAATAATGGGGCGGGAATGTGAACGGGCGGCGGAGTCGAATTGTGGGGACGATCCGAAGGCAGAAAAAGGGAATTGAACCAGCCGATTTGGAGAGAGGAATAAGGAGATAGAAGACAGTGGAGAGAAAGGAGAATTCGAGAGGTCAGTGAGGATCGGAGAGAAGGGGGGGAAGAGTCGACGAGAAGGATGAGAACAGGGACACGAGACGGAGGGAGCGCAGACGAGCGAGGGGAGAGGAGGAGGAGATACTTCGGTCGGTAAGTTAAGGTACATCCAATCGTGGTACTTTCCCTCAACGCGGTAATTTACTGGCTGTCGGGGGCGGGAGCGGGTCCGAGCGAGAACAAGCGGAGAGAGATTGACCGGAGACAGTGAGGGGAAGGGCTTATTCTTCGTTTATGATTTATTTGAGAGAATATATTCAAAGAGAAGATGATGAGGGCTATTTCCAAGAGAATCATCATGTTATAACGCTCAAGATGACAGCCTAGTCGAGGCGAGTCGATTATTAACTTCCTGGGGGTGATAAGACCGAAGGAACGCGGAACCTTCTAGGCAGGTACTGTGAGGTACCAACCGGTGTACCAGATTACCACCACACCTTGAGGTCCTGCTGACTCGCGTATCGACGGTAACAGATATCCCACGTCAGATGCTCTTAAAATATAACAATATCACATTTCCTACGATTATCGTGTTCCCCTCTCTACAATAATAATAATAATCATCATCACAATCTAACCACCGGAATGGTACAGTGGAGCTGTGGCGGAGTTGTATGCGCCAGGAAGATGGTCGTATCAGGGTATCAAGTTGGATGGATATCAGTACGTCAGTCGGTCCCGTCCTCCACATTCGATCAGACAACCGGTCTGAACACATGAGGGGTGGAAATAGACCATGATGGAAGTCGTCCGAGATGGATTTAAGATCACTTAAACGCCGCCCTCCACCTACCCTTCCCTCCACAAGTAGGATCTGGAGACGCCGTGGAAGGTGACGAGTTCAATCCTTTCACTCGTCATTAGTAACACCCGCATGCAGGTGGTCGTCTATATAAACAAATAACATTGGAGAAAGTAGCCTAGGGGGTGGGGAATCTGGTACAAAGACCAATCCGATGGAGGGTATAGCTGTCATGGGATAAACCAACTGGTCGCCATTTTGAACACGGCAAAGTAACCCCCGGATAAAACGCGCCAAATTGACCCCAGTCCAGGCTAGTCGATGTGATATTGGCCTAGAGAAAAGGGAGATGCGAGAAGGTGATTTGTTGCCAGCCCAATGGCGCTGGATTAGCTTGATGGCGGTAAGACACAATCCTGGTGTCTGCCTGGAGGTCTGTCACGGACTCGATTGATCAGGAACGACAAGAAGCCGTCACCAGGTCTTGGACAGAGGTAAGCAACGCCTATCTGACCCAGCCTCATGAATCAGACTCGGTCTGCGGGCGGAAATCCTCGGGAGGTTGGTTCCAGGTTTCTTGCGCATGGGGCGGTGGTGGCGACAGGAATGGGAGGAGAGGACGGTCCATGCTAAAGCCTAGAAGGGACGAACGGGTGAGTGATTTTTGGGAGATGAAGTGAAGACGGCGCTTCGTCCAGCGCCATGGCGTCTCTCTTGGCGACTGTATAGTACGGAGTACAGGTATGCGGGTATTACCTGACCTGCCTTAGTCAGTATTTTATCCCACGCTAGGCCGGTCTCCCCCACGTGGACTGGAACCAATCGTATAATTTATAGCTCTTCCCCACATCGGCCCATCTCCCCAGTATTTCCCGATCGGGTTTCTAGCGCGGTAATCGTGGGTAAACTGACATCGTGTTTGTTTCCGGTTTGGTGCTGAGATGCGTTCAAAGGTGTCGAGACGATGAGGTAGGTAGCTAGATGGGATGACCGCCGGTCGAGGCATATCCATCCGCGATAGAGAACATAAGGGCAGCGGTCGTACAGAAAGTCGGTCTCTCTTATCACCGAAATAGAATTTCTCCGAATCTACGCCTATGTACCTGTCTGAATCGAGCCTTCAGGACGCTAATGCGGACTGTCAACGTGGTGTGACCTTGGGTGAAATGGCGTTGATCTGGGGAGATGACGGGTGCTGGGCGATCCCAAAACGGCAATGATAACTCGAGAGATCCATCCGCTAGGGAAGCTTCAGTACTGTTGTCAGAAATGTGCAGCGTTTGGAAACTGTCGGCCTGATGAGGTCGATATTAAAGTGCTGATGCAGATAAGATGACTCCTCCTCGTCCCCTTCCTAAGGTACGTAAGGTACTACTACTACGGTATCTACTGAGGATGCATACTGGTACTCTCGGATAACACGTGATGTGCCCTGGAAGGAAGCCCTAATTACCCCTTTAGGGGAGGGGTCGGAGAAACGTTCCCCAATAGGCAGGGGAAGAAAGGGGCCAGAAAAAGAACAGCAAAAACAACCTCCCAAAACAACAAGAGAGAAAGCCGCCAAACAGGCACGCGACGAACAAAAACCACCGTTGCACTGCATTCTCATGTGAATGCACTCTCTGTCCTTTCGCATCATCCAAGGGAGTTCTCGTCGGGTCCCGAGGACGAGCCCAACAGTGTTGTACCGGGCAAATCTGCAACAGAGGATCGATGACCCCACCACCACCACTACCTTTCTTCGTCCGACTCATATCATCCCCCACCATCAACCTCGCCGCCACTACCATTCTTCCCCTCCACCCCTCCCTTCCTCTTTCTCCTCCTCCGCGATAGACGCCACCATGCCCAAGGAGAAAGCCCCTTCGTTCAACTTGAAAACCCCCAAGGGTACCAAGGATTGGTCCGGATCCGACGCCCTCCTCCGGGATCGCATCTTCACCACCATCGCCGACGTCTTCAAGCGTCATGGTGGCACCGCCCTCGATACCCCCGTCTTCGAATTGCGCGAGATTCTCGCCGGTAAATATGGCGAGGACTCCAAGCTCATCTACGACCTGCAGGACCAGGGCGGCGAGCTCTGCTCCCTCCGCTACGATCTGACCGTGCCCTTCGCCCGCTGGCTGGCCATGAACCCGGACGTCCGCAGCATGAAGCGCTACCACATCGCCAAGGTCTACCGTCGGGATCAGCCCGCCGTCAGCAAGGGCCGCATGCGCGAGTTCTACCAGTGCGATTTCGACATCGCCGGCTCCTTCGACCCCATGGTGCCCGACGCCGAAGTGCTCAAGATCGTGACCGAAGTCTTCGAGGAACTGGGCTGGAAGGGCCGCTACAGCATCAAGATCAACCACCGCAAGATCCTCGATGGCATCTTCGAGGTGTGCGGCGTCCCCACCGAGAAGATCCGCCCCATCTCCAGCGCCGTCGACAAGCTGGATAAGATGCCTTGGGCCGACGTGCGCAAGGAGATGGTCGACGAGAAGGGCCTCGACGGTGCCGTCGCCGACCGCATCGAGACCTATGTCATGCACAAGGGCTCCCGCGAGCTCCTCGACCGCCTCCTTACCGACGAAGTCCTCACCGCGAACGCCTCCGCCAAGGCCGGTCTCGACGAGATGACCCTCCTCATGGACTACCTCGACGCCTTCGGCGTGCTTGACCGCATCTCCTTCGACCTTTCCCTCGCCCGTGGGTTGGACTATTACACTGGCGTGATCTACGAGGTTGTGACGGAAGGCTCCGCGCCGCCGGCCCAGACCGGCGCTCCTGAGGCGCAGAAGGTTCAGAAGTCTGGAAAGAAGGACAAGTCGAAGAGCGGCAACCTGGAGGATGACGACCGCTCTAACGACCCCACCCTGGGTGTCGGCAGTGTTGCCGCCGGTGGTCGCTACGATAACCTCGTGGGCATGTTCCTGCCCAAGGCGCAGATTCCCTGTGTGGGTGTATCCTTCGGTGTCGATCGCATCTTCTCCATCACCAAGGCCCGCATTGAGCGGGAAAAGAGCGCCGAGGCGCTCCGCAGCAGTGAGGTGGACGTGTTTGTCATGGCCTTTGGTGGTAAGGGCTTCAACGGCATGTTGAAAGAGCGCATGAACGTGTGCAAGACGTTGTGGGAGGCCGGTGTCAAGGTACGTATTCCCTTTGTCGATACATAGCAGCCCTTGTATTTCAAGTCGATGAGCTGACCACTCCAGGCCGAGTTCTCGTACAAGCTGAAGCCGAAGCTTCCGCAACAATTCAAGGCTGCCGAACAGGGCGGTGTTCCCTTCGCTGCTATTCTGGGCGAAGACGAACTTGCCGCCGGCAAGGTCCGCATCAAGGAGATGGGTCTCGAAGAAGGCCACCCGGAGAAGGAGGGTGTGCTGGTGGATCTGGCCAGCCTCCCAGAGGAAGTCAAAACCCGTGTGGCGAAGAAGCGGGCTCAGGCCAATGTGTCGGATGTCACGCAACAGATGGAGGGTCTGAAGACGGATGCATAAACGAGCTACGATAGAACACGCGACTTTCAAAATATCGGAGGGTTGGAGATAAAAGTCGGGACGGACAGGCAAAAGAACAAAACAAAAAGGCAAGACAATTTCAATACCCAGTTTAGATTGCAGTCTTCTGTTGGACAATGTGATTTCCAAAGTTCAGTGGATATAGTAACCTCCATAGCTTCTCCACCCTCAACTTCCTCCATAGAGTTGCACCATGAAGGTATCATAATGGTCAGTTATTGTGTATCCTCGGCTTGGCTGGTCCACCTTGACGGTCCCTATACTTGATTACCAAGACAAACCATGGATGAGACTTTCCATAATTTGATCACTAATATACATCTTACTCCTATTATAACAACTACAGTACATAACACAGATGCAGAACGTAGAGATTCATACAAGCCCACATCTAACCCTGAGCATTTCTCATCAAGAACGACTTCACAAATGGTACGCGGTCGATGACATCGAGACCGAAGCTCCGCGCCCATGCCACCGGGTTCTGTCCAGGCACATTGTAAAGCTTGTGCAGGATATCGCAGGCCCCGCCAATCTTCGCATTCGTGGCCCACCGATCCGCGGTGTAGTGTTCCAGGCTGAGGATATCACCGACATCCATTCCATGGTCTACAGCATACTCAATGCTCTTGGCCAGCGACGCCACATCCCCCAGACCGAGGTTGAGACCCTGGCCGGCGAGCGGATGGATCACATGGGCGGCGTCACCGACAAGAGCCACGCGCGGCGAGATATACGTCGAGGCGTGTCGAAAGCGAAGGGGGAACGAAGCCACGCTTCCTTCCTGGACGCCATTGACCATCGGCGGGACGCGCGAGAAGTCCGTGTGCTTCATGCGCCAGGTCAGTTCATCCTCATGGGGATCTTCCGTGGCTGTAGAGGCCCGTTCCATGCGCATCATGTATTGAAGATCGGTCATTGAGAGACGGAAAGCGGCGTTGACCATGGCAATGAAGGCCTTTGGAGAAAGCGATTTCAGATACGCGGCGTTTTCGACGGTGGTCGACCACACCAGTGTCGCGTGATTCCCGGGCAGCGGAAGCAGGGCGATAGGGCCTCCCAGCGAGGGTAGAAAACGCTGATATGCGGTCCTCGTGCCGATGGGGAAGGTGGGAGTCTCCGGGTCTGCGAGCGAAAGGGTCGCGACAACGCCGTGTCTGTTGTAGTCCCAGCCGTCGGTTGCGATGTCTGCGAAGCGACGCACGGGGCTGTTGATGCCATCTGCACCGACCAGAAGTCTGGCTGCGATTCGGGAGGGTTCGGAGGCGGGGGCTGAGCCCGTCGGGGCGAGGGATAGAACAGGCCAGGCGGACAGGTTCGGTCCATCGGGGTGGTCGGTTCCGTTCTCAATGGACGCGACGGTGGTGTTGCTGAAAATCGACAGGTTCTCGTCGCCTGATGCGGCGATACGTGCTAGCAGCGCGCGGACCAGGTTCGCATTCTCGGTCATGGTAGCTACGGTGCGGAGGTCCTCGAACGGGGAGGTTTCCATGGACCAATCGAACGAGATGCGCGAGTCGGTCTCGCCATCCCATACCTGCATCTCCTGATATGGCTGGACGCGACTCGTGTCCAGATGTTCCCACGCGCCGATTTTCTGCAAGAACGAGACGGAAGAGGGGGTCAGACTGCTGACACGGTTGGAGAAGTGGTGGGCATCCTGGTTCCAAGAGCGGGCCTTCTGTAGATCCTGCGTTTCCACGAGGGCTACTCTCAAATTGGACGTAGCGGGAGACGCGCCTATATGCAATTAGTAGAGTCCCAAGCAGACTGAGTCAATTGGACTGAAGGAGGGTAAGTACGGAGAGCAGCGAGAAGCCCTAGACCAGCTGGGCCACCTCCGACACAGACGACATCGTAGATATCCGGGACGGAGTTGGACGGAGACTGGGAAGTGAATCGCCGTCGGGATAGGGCATTGCCCGACCGACAGGACGGACAGACATACGGCCGGAGAGCCGACCGAGCGAGAGGCCGCATGATGAGGGATTGAGAGAGTGGGCGAGGAGGGAATGATGGTGCTGTCGGATGATCCAACAACGGTGGATTTCGGCGAGAGCGGCATGGTGCAAACAGAGCAAACAGAGGATCGCATGACTTCACTTTTACTTCTAGAAGATCGAGAAGAATAAGACATGAAGACATTCTTATCATCTCGACTCGCCTAACAAACTATCCATGTAACCCTACCTAACAAGAAACGCCATCCCCGAATCGGTACCAAAGCGTTCATTTATGATCAATCCTCTCTTAATGGCGTGTACATGATCCAGCGAGTGAAGAGATCCAAAGGAGCCGTCGCCTCTCTCTCGAAGCTATACAGCTTGGATTGGCGGATCACCAGCCGCTGTCCATCCATGGAAGCATAGAAAATCCAGCCATGCTGGGGAGCCACAAAGGACACCAGCAGAAGCGGGAATCGACGCTCCTTGGGGAAAGCAAGCGGATACTGCTTCAGCCACTCCCCCCGATCCTCAAATGCTGCCTCTTGTTTGTCTTCGCGAAGATTCAGCTGGGCGGATCGATTCATCATGCCCGATATGATGGCCTTTAGCTCGCCCATCTGCATCTAGCCATCATTGCCGATGCTGTGCTGTACTGCGAAGATGGTGAGGTGCGCAAAGGTGGACACGTCGTTTTCCACTCGGTCTCTCCACTCGAGGATCGGACCTGTATCACAGCGTGTAGGGCGAGCACGGGACGGGGCGATGAGCACGAACGGTTTGTTGAGCAGGAATGGATGTGGAATGCTTCAAACCAGAATCAGGCAAATCTGGAAGGCAAAATGTACATGTTTGGACAGAGCATTACGTACCTGGCGTCCCACCATCCGATTTTATTGGCTAAGTTCAGGATTGCCATCTCAAGTTCGCGGGGACCTAAGCAGGGCAAGCCGACTCTGGCCGCGTTGCAGGCGCAATCATAGACGAAATCCTGGACGTGGCGAGGGCCGCGTCGGGAATGAGACGAATAGTCTTTGAAGACCAGGCAGCCCTTCAGAGGTCCTTCTTCATACTGGGCGCGATCAATGGGATGTTCGTCTAGTGTGGCCTGTGGTAGGAGTGACAAGAGAATTGGTGAGTTAGAGGTTGAATTGGCGTCCGGGGGCTCCTCCAAATTCAGGTCTTCTCGACGAATTCTCCAGGCTAGAAGAAGGTTGTCGTCGGTTCGCTCATGTTCTGTGGACTCCACAGTCTTCCAAAGCTCCTGGAGGCGGCGGCGTACAGTGCTAGGCCGGGCGTTGAACATTTTCGCTGTCGCCGATTTAGCTGACATGGGAGAAGATGAAGATGTGAAGAGGGGTGAAGGTTTAGTTGGCCGCACTTTTCTGTCACTTCCGACAGTCCAATGGAACAGGTCTTGCTTCCTAATTCCGTTCTGTTAGTTGCATACTAATATTAGAGGCTTGTTACTACTCTAGATAGAGAGGACTAGCGAGTGACTGCAGCCACCTAAGTCGTACAGCGTGTAGATTCACCAAGTCTAATGGTATAACTGTTAATGAATCCTATGATCCATCTCAGAGGCATTGTTAATATTTAGTGTACTACTCCTTCCCACTTCTTCCTCTTCTGACTCCTTCTCCCCTTGACCTTTTTCTCACTGCCTGCCACCCCACAGGAGTGGGAGCATGCAGCCAAAGGTGATGGCGTGCTCCATACGCCTCTCCAAGCCTCTGAAAAGATCCACTCAGCATCCAAAGCCACGAAGGCACAGCTCCTCAATACAGAGCCCTGTGCTCGGCGTCGAAGGATCCCTCTGAGTTCAATGCAGCAGACCTGCTAGGAAATCAAGATTTCCAGCACTTACTACCACCGGTATAAATGGGAGCATTTACCGGAGTTTCTATTCAGATCCAAGAGATCATAGATTGATGAGGCAGTCAACAAACTGCGCTTCAAGCTGTAGATGAGCAATCGGTCAACAGTAGTCTGGTGAATCTGCTGCGGATTGAGGAAAGTGGCGAACAAACAGACTGGAGCTTGTAGCCATCACTGATGGCCAGCTACAGCACAATCAAGATGGAAAAATCACTTGCACACTAGAGTGCAAGCGTTCTGCGCGCAGTGAGCATTCACTCTGTTGAGATGCAAGAGGCCTCCCAAGTTGTTGCATAGGTAAGACATGCCCCAGCTATTTGTGAGCTTTGGAACTGATAGACTAGGAGAGTCTTCATTTCGCAAGACGGCACAGAAGGCTACCTTACGTTCCCGAAATTCGACGACCAGTGGGTGTGCTGGGACCTAACATTTAAGGGACGAGATGATTTTGCTAACTATTAGCTTGCGTCCCTGGCGTTCTGTCTCCGCCTGGGTTATTCAGGTGTTCAAGCTGAACCGAGATCACATCGCCTTGTCCCCTAGTTCTATTTGGGGCAAACATTCTTCCCGGATAATATGGGCTTTGGTTTATCAGCGAAAAGTGCCAAGGCACCTGGAGGTGCTTATAGTGTATTATCGACCGCTACCCCTTGTATAGTCCATATCTGGTTCGACAGTTATCTCAGATACTCACTAACCATCAAGTTTATGCTCGAGTCCGTTTAACTATGACTCTTAATATTCTAATATAGTGCAATTAATCTCTCTCCTACGTGGCACTGACCGAAGAATGCATCTCGATCATCTCGGTGTTTACTTGCCAGGAACTAAACCTGAACTATATATAGTCCACCAGCACATTCCATCAGCCCTAAGAATGCCCCCATTCCGATCATGCAGCCGACATCCTCCTGATCGCCGCTACGAGTGGTCTGGAGAGAACACTGCCACCTCAGCATGACGCGGTTTCACTCCGCCACCCTCATCAGCGGGGGGCGGCTGCAACGCTTCTTTGTATTTATAGATCTACACGGGCTGATTCGCCATGCGGCCTCCCGTCATGATTGTCCCAGCATCACCACGGCCGCCGACATCTCCACGGCTCTGCTCTCTGCGATCGATCCATCCCCCAAAGCTAGGCTCTAGCGCCAGAGAAGAAGGAAGAAGCTCCAGCTCCCTATGGCGTCTACATCCACCTCCACTTCCACCTCCACCACCTCCACCGCCGTAGCAACCGCTACAACGGCCACAGCCACAGCCTCTACCGGCGACACACACCTCCATCTCAGCGCCAACTTCGCCCACAACCCGCAGACCAAATCGCCCCCCATCGGCTACGACCACGAAGTCTACCTCCAGCTCCTCGCCGGCCGCGAGGGCGCCGTCCAAAAGACCCCCAACCAGATCTACCGCGAGGTGAGTTTCCCCGCCGGACGGCTGGTGTAGGCAGCAAGGTCTAACAGAGACAAACCCAGGAACGCGCACGACGTCGCACGACCCGCGCGCTCGACCCGGCAATTCTCGATCCGCAGGGGGATCCGAGTCCCGTCGACTTTGAGTGTGCCGAAAATCAAGGCGTCAAGGAGCGGTTGCGCGGGTAGACTGGAGGTCCTGGGTGGACATCACTGGCCGATACATACACTTGTTTTCTTGCATTGAGAGCGGCCTACGATATGCTGGTCGAGAATACACCGCACGCATTGTAACTTACTAGTACTCCTGTTGCTACAGAGGTATCAATCTTGTCATCCGGAATGACAATAATAGAAACATTTATCAAGTCGAGTGCAAAGCCACACAAAACAGAAAACAAAGTCACAATCGTTCATTTCATGTCAATGCCCCTACGGCCCAGCGGGATTCTCGTCCAGATCGCCCTCCATCTCCGCAATAAACCGCTCCCACGTGTTCAACACCCCCTGGTAGAACTCGATATGCTTCTCCGCCAGTGCCCCCAGCGTATCCCGGAACTCCACCGCCTTTATTCGCTCAAAGTCCGCCACTTCCCGCACCACCTCCTCGTCGAACATCTCCGAGGTCGTCTTGGCCGACTCCACCTCCCGCGTCAGCTCATCGATGCGAAGCTCCAGCTTCCGCACCCGCTCCCGCCGGGACTGCTCGTGGTCGACGCCCCGCATGTCCTCCATCTTGGAACGGATAAACGACGCCGGCGACGACGTGAGCGGGTTCGAGGCGTAGTACGACGACGGGTTGGTGGCGAGGGAGTCCCGCTCCGCGACGGCCTTGTTCCGGTAGTCGACCAGGGCCTCGAAGTCGAGCTGTTTCTGCTCGCGCGTCTTCAGCAGCGACTTGAGCGATACGATGTACGCCTCCATGTCGCGGAGGGAGCCGAGGTAGTTCTGGTCGGTGTGGTCTTTCAGCCCCTTGAGCCCGCGGCCCGTCTCCTCCACCGACGCCGCGAACACCTGCAGCGGCACCTCGACGTCCGGCTCGAGAGGGACAAGCTTGCGGAACTGCGTGGCGAGGTCGTTGTAGTCTGTCTCCAGATCGGACTCGCGCCGGGCCACCCGGGCCACGATCTTCTCCACATGGTTGAGGTCCTCATCCAGTTTGTCCGCCTTCTCGCGCACCTCGATGAACCGCCGATCCGGCTTGTGCACTTTCGTGAACGCGTTGACAAAAGTGTCGGTGAAGTTGTCGAAGATGCCCGGCACGCCGCCGCCTTCCGAGGTGGTGCTCGTGTTCCGCGAGGAGTGCAGCCGCATGTGCGCATTCCAGTCGGGCGACTCCAGGAAGACGGCGAGCAGCGGGGCACGGCGGAGCACGGGATGCAGGGTCAGCCGTTTGAGGAAACGATGTAGTGACCAGGCGCGACGGGTGGTGAACTCAGTGCCAAACCGGTCCCCCCGCACGTATTCCATCTTATGCTTGTCCGGTAGCGGCGGCACCGCGCAGGCCGGATACTCCCGGTAGAGCGTCTTGTATAAGAAGTAGAAATCTGTAAAGCGTCGTCGCACGGTGAAGTCCGGCTTCTGGAAGGACTTGAAATCGGTCTGCAGCATGGTCGCGCGGTCAGCAGTTGGACAGAAAGGGTCGCCCTGGCCTGGCGGCCTTGGATCAAAAGGAGGCGCAACTCACATGTGTAGTGACCAAATATGAGATGTATGCATCTTTTGTACCGTCGTTCTCCTTGAGGGGCGAATCCACCTGGCATTCTAACATGCCGTCGCCGATACCTGCGAGGTCGACGGCGTCGGCCAATGGCCCGGCCTGAGGGGCGTCCTGCGCGGAGCTCAATCTCCGTTTGCCATTGACATCATGGGTGGTTGCCGGTGACTCTTCGGCATCGGTGCCCGATGTCGTTGGACGAGAGCTTTCGCTCCCCGCATCATGTCTCCAGGAGACGTTGTCGAAGTCGTCGTGCTGATCCATCTGGATGGGATCCGGCGGTGTCGACAGACGGTGTGGGGCGATAGGGTTCTCTAGTTCGGATAGTCAAGTCGATGTTGAAGATGCGAAGACTGGGTATATGAATGGAGGTTACAGGGTCGAGTAGGGGGTGATGGGGGTGGTGGGTGGAGAGAGTGAAAGAGAGAGTGGAGAGTAGGAGAGATGGTGGAAGCAACAATGAGGAGCAGCAGCGGCAGTTGGAGAAGCGCCCAGGCAGCGTCATCATCGCTTCCCCGCCAAGACGGAGACACCGCGACCACCGAGCTGGCTGCGTGCAGTGGAATGTGGCCGATACATTCATCTCATTTAGAGAATTACAGGAGAGTGACAAATATTGTGTAGAGCCTTTAAATATAGCTTTGTTGGTCTGTTTTCGAAATAAGCCTATATACTCCATCCTCTTGCCGGCCACAACAGACATAAGCCATACAATGCCTTATGCGAAAGGCGGCTGTGCCAAGGCGTATACGAATTCATCCGCGAAACCAGAGCCGCTAAATATCCGTCAAACAAAACTTCAACGGGCATATCGATAGAACGGTCATCGGTGCTGATCCGAACTCGTCCGACCTTTTCCATCCCCACTATCCCGATCGTTATAGGGTTCCTCTTCCTCATCGCTGAACAGAGGCTCCTCGTCGCTCTCCCCAGCAAATGCATTATACAATTCGCCTCCCCGGCGGTGGGTACGGCCAGAGACCCCGGTCATCGCATGCAACTCGTCCTCATCCTCGATCATTTCAAAGTCGTAATCGTCGCGAGGATCGTTGCGCTTGCGTCTCCGGCGCACCACCTGGAAGTATACCCCGAGGGCGATGCAGAACACAATGATGGAGCCAATCGCGGCATATATCCAGGCCTGGGTTCGTTTCGAAGCGCCAAAGGTCGGGAAGAACGACGGCAAAAAGCTGTCCGACGACGAGGTGGTCGAAGGGGTTTCCGAAGCACCCGACCCGGTAGGCTTGGTAGGAGATGGAGCTTCCGTCTCCCCGGCTGGCGCTTCCGGAGGCGTAGTAGGCTGTGCAGATTGGTTGGGCTTCGGCTTCACCGGGCGATTGATGGCATCCGTAGGGGATCCAGGAGGATCGGTCTTCACAGGCGCCGGCGCAACGCTCGTAGTGGCCACAATGGCGTCCTCGATGTTGTGATCGTCGTCGTGCTCATTGGGTAACGGGTGGAGTGGCTGTTTCGCGCCGTCGATAGCCTCACCCCACAGGTTGAGTCTCCAATCGATGAACTCTCCCACATGGTCGTTGACGTTGGTGTCCTTCACAATCACAGTCCACTTTCCGACACCGGACTCGCCCCTGAATATTGAGTTAGCATACAGACGGTAAACACTGCGCTGTGGAGGAGAGAAAGGACCAAAGAGAGACTAACCAATGGGCAACACTCATGAACGTCCAATCGACATAACCCGTATTCTCCTCATCAGGCCGTCTGGCCGTGCTAAGGTGGCTCACCACGCCGTCAGGGCTGCGCAACTCGACGCTGAGATCGCCGCGGCGCGTATGATTGACGTTCATGGTCACAGTGACATGTTCGAGCCGTTCCAGATTGGCATCCTTCATCATCGTCTCGGTCACCTCGTACGAGCTGGCCAGGCCTTGCTCACCCTGCGGAATTTTGTGCAGCACTCGCAGCCAAGGGGAGTGGAACCAGGCCTGCGGTTTCACCAGCTCCCACGTCTTCGCTTTCTGGACCAGAGAGTAAGCGTCGACCTTGCCAAAACCCCAGTCATGGCTGAACTTCCTCCCGCTCTTCAGGATCTGCCAGCTGCCATCGTCCTCATGCACAGGGACAGCCGTCTCGACCATGAGATACTGCGCATCACGCCAAGTGAGTTCGGGTCTCGCGCTGAGGGCGAGAGCGACAGTGCCCGCAGCAAGAGGACCAGCTGCGGAGGTACCGCCGTGATACGAATAGCACTTGTCGGTCCCGACATCTGTGGTGTGAATCGCATCTTTCGCGCCACTGCTGTAGGCAACTACAAGCTGGGCGGAGCACGACTCGGAGTAGCTGGGGTGGTTGCCTTCGCGATCGATGGCACCAACCGTAATACTGTAAATACTGTTGGTATATCCGTCAAAATTGCAATTGTCATCGAACGACGCTCCGTTTCCGGCAGCGAAGACGAAGATGGAGCCTCGCCCACCGCGACCTTTCTGGACACCATTCACCATGGCGCGCTTTATCAGAATGCCGGGTGCCTCCATGGTCTTGCCATCATCCATAGGGCCCCATGAGCACGAATAAATGTCATTTTGCTGGTAGCCAAAGTTGATCGCCGCCGCTTCGTCGGTGTCGTCGATGGGCTCGGACAAGATGCGGATTCCGGCAATCCGACTGTCATAGGCCACACCCAGTCCGCAGACATCGTTCCGTGCTGCGGCAATCTCTCCCGCACACCGGGTGCCATGCTTGTCGTCACGGAGACGAGGTCTTGGCTCCGGAACTCCCTCGTTGAAGTCGTAGGAACCCTCCGGGAAGTAATTTGGCTTCAGATCATTGCTGTACATATCCAGTCCATCGTCTACCACCGCGGTTGTCACCCCGTTACCGGTGATCCCATCTAACCAAACCCCCGTGACATTCAGGTCATGACCGACTTCGACGGTATTGTAGAGATGCCACTGTCCGGTGAATATGGGATCGGTAATCCCCAGAGACGATGCGACCTCCCTCTGCGTGTTGGCCGCATCGGCATTCTCCAGCTGGGTATCTATGGGATCGCGTATTTGATTGTTCGGCGGAGGGATGCGTTTCTGCAGTCGTTTTCTGGGGGCTAGCTTTTGGGACCACAAGATACCGCTCAAGCCGCCATCGTCGCCGTCTGAAGACCCGGCGAAGTCGACACCGCCACGCCGAGCCAATTTTCGGCGCACGCGCGCATTTTCTAACAAGGTATCTAGATCGGCGCTGTTCGTTCTGGGGATGGAAAACGTATGGTGGTGTGGGAGTTCGCCTATGGGGCCCTCGTGGCGGGCGCCGAGCTGATGAGCGACGTCGGCGGGAGAAACGGATTCGTCGAGATGAAGGGCGAAGAAATCGTGGGTCTCGTAAGATCGACGGGGATGAAGAGATGCAGTCGCAGCACAGAGGAAGCCAAAGGCTACAGCTGCGCCACCGACAACACGCATGGTGGAGGTAAGAAGCCCCTTCTCAGGGCGGCGAGTTGGGGACAGATAGGGCCGTTGCCATGTACGGGACTGAGGAAGGATATCGGGCGGAGGAAAGAGGGGGAGGGGAGGAGAGGGGGAGAAATAGAATTGAGAGAGGAGCAGAAATATTTACAATGAGTTGAAGAGCTGCAGGAAGTTGGGGGACGTAAGGAAGAAGCAGAAGAAGAACGAGAAAGCGAGACGGTTTAGTTGGTTTGGATGAAATTCAGGCCACCGCATCAGAAAGCACGGGACCTCCTGATCTGCCCCGTCGATCCCCCTTCTCTCCATCCACTTTTTCCTCATTATTATTTTGTTATTTACATATTTCTTTAGGGGTTGTGTTTCTTCTCGTATGTTATTCAGGCCTCTTTCGGGATAGTTCCTTTCACTTGTTGTATGAGGGATTATCGGACAATGAATGCGTTGCCCCAATAATCTTGTCTTTCCGTCAAAGGCCACTTATATAGTACGTACTCCGTAGACTCATCATTATCACGTCTAGATATCTAACATCGATCCGCCTTTTGTGTAGGTAATACGTTGTGTACTACTTACTGTCTGCCTAGGTACGCCGTATTTAATAGGTTTAGCAGATCCAATGAAGAATTATTCTTAGAACACATGGCCTCGGACACGAGGCTCCCGTACAGCGCTGACATAGTACCTTGCCAGCTAGCTAGGTACATCCCTTGGGACTACTTAGGTATCCATATGGTTGTCATGGACATGAAGAAGAGATATGGATTGACAGGATCGACTCCTGCAAGGAGAACTGACGGCTGAACACCCTCTACCATGTCCATGCTCTATCTAACGTTAGATGCGATGCGATGTGATGTGATGGAGTGGACTATGAACTTGGGTTAAACAAACGCGGCGACTCAGTTTATTTCCTGATGACGTTTCTGGATTTCATAGACGACACTGAGTTCAGCCTGGGTGGCTAGCAGTTCTGGACAATAATATCGATCTAGAGGTGCAACGTACGCGTCGAGGCGGTGGTGATTTGGCACGGTCAATGCCGAGGACTCGACCATTGTTCTCCTAGGAGATTTCGCCTAAAATTGATCGGAGCCCGAGAACCGGACGAGAACTCACTAGAATAAAAAATAATAGGAGGAGAAGCCAACCCAATCGGCTGAGCGGCTGCAGGGGAAAGAAAATCAGGTCGAGTGGGAGAGGGCTGGGCTGCTGCCAGCCACCGGCTTAATCTTAGCCTGACGACGACGACGAATTCCATCGCCCCCGATATAATCGTTCTGCCTCGTTCTCTTCCTCTTCTCTTTCTTGACATCATTCATTCCTCCCCTTCCCACACATTTCACCGCGAGGAATTCTCCATCTCGTCTTCTTATCGTGTCGACTGCCGGTCAAAGTAGTCGCCATCCCATCTTTCTTGTAGTAACTATACTCCGCATCCTTCCCCCACTCTCCAGGCTCTCCAAGATCCCACTCGACATTCCTGGTTATGAGTGTTCTATGATTGATCGCATCCCACCCACCTTCTTTTAATTATTCTATTACATTTATCTTTTTATAACGGACGTTGTCTCGCTATCACGACTGTCAAGACGATCCGAATACTGTCGATACCTCCAAACCCAACGACCAGCGACGAAGTTACGAAGTATATGAGTAAGTCGGCTCTCTCGCTCGACTGTTTCTGTTTCGCATAGATTCTGCGCGCAGATAACTTCCCTCGAACAACACTAATCGACTCCCCAGCATTTAGACGAACCCAAACACTTCCCGATTCTGTACATACTCGCCTTTAAGATACCCCCCCGTCACACGTCGCAATACACCAATCCAAGCACATGGCGACTACGCGCATTCGCAACCATACAGGCAGCAACCCCACTCCCTCACAGCCTCCCATGAATGGGGCGTCGTCGCACAAACGGCGGCAGTCGTATGCTATGGACGACGGCGCGTACATACCCAGGGCTACGCAGCCTGCCCGCACCCGCTCTGTCTCCTACCGACATGCGCAGCCCGCACCCCCCGACCAAGATCCTTCGCGCTCCTTCGCGGCACGGGCAAAGGACCTCCCTTCTAATGCGGATCTATACGGCATGGATAAGCCCTTCTCTCCGGAGCCGCCAGCCACCCCGGACGGATATGGCGCTTTTGAAACCGTCAACCAAAAACAGGCACCGCAACTGTCTTCCCCTGTAAATAGTCTGCCTTCACGGTCTAACACCGTGCGCTCTACTTCCGATCAACGACACGACTGGGCTTCTGATCGATCGCCGCTCCAGAAACTTGAAGTCACCCTAAATGGGATCAGCAAGGAAGAAAAACGTGCACGGGTCTTAGAAGCCGAAATGAAACTGAAAGAGCGCATGGCCCGTGAAAAACGTGAAGGCAGCACTACCAACCAATCGCCGCAGCGGGCACGTTCAGAGCGACCTACAAACCCTCCGGTCATTGTGGACGCACCGAGCAGTATAGACTCGCGCAGACCCAGTGCACAGGAGAATGCCACCACGACTCGGAGTCACGCGCCATCCATGAAGTATGGGGTTCTAGGGCCCTCGAGTGATAACCATGCAAACATGCCGGCGATGAAGATGGGGCATGTTCCAAGGCGGTCCGTGCCAACGAACCATCGCGCCGCCAATGGCCTCGACGCGCCCTGGGCGAACGAGAGTATCCCATCGCAGAAAACTGCTACCAAAACCATGACTATCTCTCAAGCTGAGCCATCAAGAAACCCTTCCGCAATGACCCAGCCTGGACAAAACAGAAACGTTCTTGCCCAAAATAGGCCTATACCACAGGACGACGGAAGGAAAGAGCTCACCAAAACAGCTGGCCTACATCAGCCCGGGGTGATGGCCAGTCTCAACGTAGATCGGGATATTCACCAGCAGAGCGCTCCGATGGGGCCTCCGAGCGATATCCAATCCACCAAGCCGAAACGGCAAACCGTCTCGTTCAATGTTCCACCACCCACGCCGCCTCCTCTTTCGGAGTGGAAGACGGCACCAGTGGCCAGACTAGGTGTCTCGGACTTTGATTTCCAATCTATTGATGTTGATAAGAGCACAGCTTGGTGGGAAGGGGGATCAAGCAACAATCGACGGCGAAGCAGGGCCCTTCCCACCACCTATCAAAAGCCCCCCGCCCCGAAATCAACAGGTAAGCAATATCAAGATGAGGCTACACCAATAGTCAACTGACAAGAAACTGTCATCAGCAAACAAGCGATTTCAACCGCAGATATTCATGAAGTGCGGTCCGCTTCTCCGATACGCAGGGATGAAACGCGTGCGGATCGATGGACCGAACGGGCCATTCGATAAGGAGACATGGAGAGGCAGTGTGTTGATTGTGACGAAAGATTCACGCTCGACCTATGAGCCGTCGCCTAGTCTGAGACTATTTTCCCAGCCTATGGATCTCCTTCCTCCTCCGCCGGCGGAACTCAGTGGCGAGGATGCTCAGCTTGCGCCGGAATATGTCGACCCAACGGCCGGACTCATGAAGTTAGGCCGAGACGGCAGACCTCTCTATGTCAAGCCTGTCGAGCACACAGAGGAAGAGCTTGATCTGTCTTTCATTGAAAATGACGATGGCGTCTACGAGATGTCACCGAGCATCATGGACTACAGCAGTGGAGGTATCAAGCAGCCCATCCCCGCCAATAGAGTGCACTCCGTGGATGGAGAGGCCACGGGTGTCTATAAGGAAATCGCGGGTGCTCGTCTCTATGCTGACCCCGGGAGAGATGTCACCTTTTGGCGATTCAATATCGAGGTTGAACTGGGGCCGACCCAGCAGCGGGTGGCTTACCGCATCAATCAGGGCCCAGCATTGGGATTCTGGGTACCCGCCCGAGGACAATCGATGAATATCATGTTCCACACATGCAATGGATTCAGTCAGGGGGTTGACACGAACAAATTTTGTGGGCCAGACCCTTTGTGGCGTGACATACTCAATGAGCATCAAACTCGCCCATTCCATGTCATGTTGGGAGGAGGCGATCAGATCTTCAACGACAGGGTCACAGCCGAGTCCAAACACTTCCAAGATTGGATTCGAATTAAGAACCTCCATGAGAGGTACGACGCTCCATTAAGTGCGGAGTTCAAGGCCGAATTAGAAACGGGTTTCCTGGAACACTATTCAGCTTGGTTCTCGCAGGGGCTATTCTCCCTGGCCAACTCACAAATTCCCATGGTGAATATGTGGAATGACCATGAGATCCTTGAAGGGTTTGGCTCGTATCCGGACGAATTCATGGGCACGCCTGTGATCTCAGGCCTGGGTGGCATTGCCTTCAAATACTATCTGCTCTTCCAGCATCACAGTGTGCCAGAGGAAACTGAGTCGGACGAGCCAACCTGGCTGCTTGGTGCTCAGCCGGGACCGTACATCAATCAGCGAAGCCGAAATCTGTTCATGTCTTTAGGCGACGGGGTAGTCTTACTCGGATTAGACTGCCGGACTGAACGAATGGTAAGCCACTATTCCCTGGGAGGACCGTTCAGTGCACCATGCTAACGGAAGAACAGAGTGACGAGGTCCTCAGTGAACAAACTTGCGATCTCATCTGGGATCGTTGTCACCGTGAGATTGTTCGAGGGGAAACTAAGCACCTGATCGTGTTGTTGAGCATTCCAATTGCCTATCCTCGAGTGGTATGTTTTGATGCTTGCTGCAGTGCTCCTGCATATCCCGCTGACAGCCTCGGCAGGCGATGGTCAAGAATATTCTAAACAGCCGGAAGTCACTGGGCAAGGCTGGATTGTTCGGTGGTCTGGTGAACAAGAGTGGCGGCAAGGTCGAGATATACGATGATCACTGGACTGCCAAACACCATAAGGCCGAGCGAACCTATCTGATTGAAGACCTTCAAGATCTTGCAGCAGACAAATCGGTGCGGGTCACCATCTTGAGGTAAGAATGCGTTACATCCCTCCAAGGAGAACCGACTCTAACCACCGTAGTGGTGATGTTCACCTCGCCGCGATTGGCGAGTTCTACTCAAACCCCAAGTTGAACGTGCCTAAGGACAAGGATTATCGCTATATGCCGAATGTTATCTCGTCGGCCATTGTGGATATGCCGGAGACCGAAATGATCTCTGACACGCTCAACCGACGCAACCGAGTGCACCATGTGGACACCAATACGGATGAAGACATGATCCCGATTTTCACACATGATGTGAACAATAAGCCGCGGAATAACAAGCGGCTGCTTCCGCGCCGGAACTGGTGTTCCATCCGCGAGTACCGACCTGGTGAGTTGAATCGCGAATTCGGTTGATCTAACTACGTGATTCGTTTGATACTGACTCAACATAGGATCTACACCACCCGGGACTCCTGAGACCGAATCTCCGCCGGCTCCCGTAGATGAGCCCCGTCCAGGAAAGCTGCAACGCACATTATCCTTGACACGTGGAGACCGTCCACAGACCAGCAGTGGCGGCCTACTCCGCCGATTTTCGCTGCGAGGGGCGCCGCCGACCAAGGAGTTCAACCTTGGAGGCACCACGGCCCCTCAACGGCGCATGAGCACTGATGGAGCGTTCCCACCTACTGAATCTGGTGATAGCTACTTCCCACGGCCGTCGACATCGGCAGAGTTCCGACCTGGACCATTCCACCGCCGACCGACGATTCTCGGCCAAAAGGCGTCCAAGAAGACCCGCAAGCGGGGCGATAACGGAGTGGGCGATTTCGTGGATTTGGAGGGCGGACTAGCCATTACGCTAAACCTCGAGCTCAATCCAAAGGATCCTGCCGGCATCACCACGCCGTACAAGCTCCTGGTGCCGATGTTGCGGTATGAGGGGACGGAGTATGACCCGCCCGCGAATCCCGTGGCCAAGGGGTGGAAGAAGTGGTTAGGCATGCGCCGTGGGCCGAAGCAGCGGTCGGCCCGAGAAGAGGTTGAGGATACTGAAGTGGAGGACGAGGAGATGAGCGAGGAAGAAGAAGTGTCTAGATAGTCGATCACTGATTAATCTGCATTCGATTGAGTTCGAGCTGTTCGGATCAGATAAGCCCCAAACGGGGCAAAATTAATCATCAGGCGTTCTCGGCCTGCGCCGGTGCATTTGTCAGGTGGAGCTCACGTGACCGGTCTGGACGGTGCCTTACATAACCGGGTGGGCGCTTTTTCTGCCTCTGCCGCTGTCCGCATCGCTTTATTAATTCATCATCCCCTCCTCCCCCCTCCACCACCCTTCTTCGCTCTTCACTACAACACCGCCAAAGTGTTTTCCTCCATCTTTCGTCGGTTTCCCTTCCGGTCCTCTTTTGGATTGACCACTGCCGCCGCCGCCGCCGCTTCCTCGACCCTTCATAAAAACCCCCCTCCTTCGGCGTCCACACTCTCCACCAACCTCTCCTCGACGCCCCTGCGCGTCAATTCCACCGTTTCCGCCTCCAGAATGGTTCACAACAAAGTAGTCAGTGAGTCTCACCTTGAGATCCCTCATATCACCTTCCCAGAAGCCAATTGCGGCCATTTGGGGATTCAACATGACCTGGAAGAATGCTAAGCCTAATCCTCAGTCATCGGCTCCGGCCCCGCCGCCCACACCGCCGCCATCTATCTCTCGCGCGCGGAACTCCAGCCCGTTCTCTATGAGGGTATGCTGGCCAACGGTACCGCCGCTGGCGGTCAGCTCACCACCACCACCGACATCGAGAACTTCCCCGGTTTCCCTGACGGCATCGGCGGTGGAGAGCTGATGGACAACATGCGCAAGCAGTCCATTCGCTTCGGTACCGAGGTCATCACCGAGACCATCTCCCGCGTGGACCTCTCCCAGAGACCTTTCAAGCTGTGGACGGAATGGAACGATGGCCCAGACAACGAGCCCGCCCGCACCGCCGATGCCGTCATCATCGCTACCGGTGCCAACGCCCGTCGTCTCAACCTCCCCGGTGAGGAGAAGTACTGGCAGAACGGCATCAGTGCCTGCGCTGTGTGTGACGGCGCCGTGCCCATCTTCCGCAACAAGCCTCTCTACGTCATCGGCGGTGGTGATTCCGCGGCCGAGGAGGCTATGTTCCTGGCCAAGTACGGCAGCAGCGTCACCGTGCTGGTCCGTCGCGACAAGCTGCGCGCCAGCAAGGCTATGGCCAGCCGTCTCCTGTCCCACCCCAAGGTCAACGTGCGCTTCAACACCGTCGCCGTCGAGGTCCTCGGGGAGCAGAAACCCATGGGGCTCATGACCCATCTGCGGGTCAAGAACACCGTCACCGGCGATGAGGAAACCGTCGATGCCAACGGTCTTTTCTACGCCGTCGGCCACGACCCCGCTACTGGCCTCGTCAAGGGCCAGGTCGACCTCGACGAGGACGGCTACATTCTCACCAAGCCCGGCACCAGCTACACCAGTCTGGAGGGTGTGTTCGCCTGCGGTGATGTCCAAGACAAGCGTTATCGCCAGGCCATCACCAGTGCCGGTACGTGATCCTCTTTCACATCAGTTTCCAAATGAGGTAACCATATGCTAACGAACATACACAGGTTCCGGCTGCATGGCTGCGTTGGATGCTGAAAAGTTCATCGCCGAGCACGAGTCTCCCGAGGAGCCTGCTCCCGTCATCGAAACCGAGAAGTCCAACACGGGCACCGAGTACAAGTCCAACCCTCTCCTGTAAAGGCCTTCATCCACTCATATCTCGACCCCTGCTCAAACCCCTCTCCCTCCCCTGGGATGCATGATAGAGTCTCAGTCCCCGTGTCGCCCTAGATGTACTAGACAGGACCGTCGGTTGGCTATTGACTATCACGTCTTACGTTGTACGGATTTTTTCTGCTTTCACGGTTCATATTAGACTTCAGCGATTTCCTTTTGTGGTGATATTTCTTTTTTTCCTTCTCTTTTTTCCCCTCCGACGATATACACGGGTTTCTGGCTAAGGTTTCATTTGGCATAGAAATAGAAATAGAGTAATCTTTAGGAGTTCGTGGAGTCGCAAACATCTAATACATGGTGGTAATACATAAGTCAAACATAAGCAAGTTGCATCAGTTAACGAGTCTCGCTAAAGCTCGAGATTGGCTGAAGAGTCCGCGAATGAGTATGCGCCATCCATCTCTGCATTACTGACAGCGAGATCGTGCTTAGCGCTTTGCGGTACAGACTTCGGCGCAGATCCCGGCGCAGGACGATCTGACGCAGGCGCTGCAGCGACTGTTGTAGGTGGCACCACGTCCGCGATCCCATCAGCATGATCCGTGGCCACGCGTTTCGAGGACCCCTCCACCCCAGAGGCAACCCAGGTCTCAAAGGGATGAGCCGCGCACCACCGCTTCTGCACCTCGACCGACTTCCTCTCCCACTCCCTCACCGATTGCCGCCAGTGGGTCATCTGGTCCGCATGTAACATCCGGTTCGCCTCCGCCTTACTGAGATACGGCCATTTCACCCCCTCGGGGGCCTGCCGCCACATCAGGCCGAGCGCATGACGAATCTCGTCGCGCGCCGCACTGGCGTTGGGGTTACCGGTCGCGGCACGGCGGGCGTCGTCGCACTGCGCGCGGCATTTGCCCCAGTAGTCTTTTTGGTAGAGCAGAAAGGGGTTCAGGCCGCTTCTGGAGGGCCGCGGGACAGGGGGGCCTATCTCCGCGTGGACGGCCGCCCACATCGCCTGCTCGTACGCTTCGTGGCGGGCTGTTTCAGGGGACTTTGTGGCCTCCGCTGCCAACTCGAGCGGATTCTTGCGTTTGCGGCCTGCGGTGGAGGATGTGGGCGTGCCGGTCGGGTCGGGTTTGGTGACCTTTTCTGGGACGAGAGGGTTCGGAAGCTCGATCGGTCCTAATAGAGATTCGATCACCTCGGATGCGGCACGCAGCCCGGAAAGGTAGGCGCCGTGTACGGTAGCTGGATGCGTGCCGCAGGTAGCTTCACCGGCAAAGTGCAAGTTGCCGATTGACTGCGCCATGAGGTCGTAATCGCCGGGGAGGCTCTGGGCGGCGACGTAGGAGTAGCTGCCGCGAGTGAAGCGATCGGAGCGCCAGCGGGTGATGATGGTTTCTAGCGGGTCAGGGACACTGGTGTGTTTGAAGACGTTGCGCAGCTGGCTCGTTACTTCCGCGATGATCTCAGCATCTGGGATACGTTCCGCTTGATGAGCAGCGTCGCCGGCCATAAGAGCGATCAACACCGGGAGACCGGTGGTCTTCATGCAGTTCCAGAAGAGGTAGAACCGGCCGCGGTTGGCGGAATAGTCTTCTTGCGCCATGCTGTCTGGATGGATGGGCTCGCGGAGCAGTCCAAACATGTCACGCTCAGTGTCCCAGAAGGGCTTCTCGAACACCAGGATCACCTTGTTCATGACGCCAAAGCCGAGTCGGTCGATGGCGCCGCGTTTCCAGTCCGGGAGAGAAGGCGAAAACTCGATAGACCCGTGCTTGAGCACTCCCAATGAGCCGGTGAATACCACCTTGTCGGCGACGAAGGAGTCGCCATCCTCGCAGTGCACGACCGTCCTTCGTTTGCCTAGGCCCGTGGGATCATAGGATATCTTGGATACGATCTTGTTTGTTCGCACGTCGAGCTTCGTCGGTAACGACCACAGGCCATAGGGAACTTGCTGGTACCCACCGATGACCTGGGAATGCTCGCCCTCAAATTCATTCCCCATATCCTGGTCCCAGCCCGAGAGACTCAGATTGCCAATATTAGTTGCGTTAGCGTATTCTAAATTCGCAAAGTGCCAATTGAGCAGCCGCATATCCTTTGGGGTGAGAGGAAGCATTCGCTGGTATTGACGGATGCCCTCATCCATTACAGCGCCGAGAGTCTGGAAATTCGATGCCTTTGCGATATGATCCAACTGCAAGGTGTCATTGGCGGAGAATCCACTATTCAGCCTCCATCCCATCATTTGACAAGTCAGGGCAGCGGGATGTTCTTCTGAAGAATCCAGATCGGCTACCGGCGCTCCAGTGGGTTTGATATCTGCCGTCTTATGTCCTACACCCCGACGACCACGTTTGCTAGGCAGCAGCAGTCCAATTGTTCCTGCAGCCCGTGCTTCCTCATACTGCCTGATAGTGAGTCCGTCGCTTGTTGAGATGTCGCGACCTGAATCGATCAGTTCGCGATCTCCCTCCGCACTAGGTAAAATAACAGACTTGTGCCGGTAAAAACCGGAGCGATCTAACACGTCGTTGTACAGCCGCTCATCCATGGCATCCCTCATCTCGTCTACCGGCGAACCATCGATATCGTAAATCGTCGAAATGTCTCGCAGAAGGTGGTATCTGAGGGCTAACTGTCCACGAACGATCTGATCCAATGGATTCCCATGATCGAAGCCAACGATGATCTGAGCACCCATCTCGGCTTTCGGCACAAGACCGGGGGCCAATTCGGACGATTGGAGACTCCGCAAGGGATGCGAGTAGATCCGGCCTCCGATTCGGCGTCTCCCTTCCAAAACGATAACGCGCGGGGAAGTGGAGGAATCACGATATTGGTGAAAGAGTCCTTCTAGCTGCCGTGCACAGCCCAACCCGGCCATTCCGGCGCCAATAACCACTATGACGGGACCTTCCTTCCGTCGGCCCTTCTTGGGCGCTACCAAGGCGGCGGGAATCTCCAGACAGCCGAAATTGATGTATCCATTGCGGACCAGCCATTCGTAGGCGAAGGAGGCCAAATTCATCCATCGGTAGTCCTTTGCGCAACCCATGGCTTCCTCCTTGGTCACGCTCACCATTGGATTGCGCGTCCAGAGTCGCAAAATCCCATTTCGTATGTTCAAGTACACCGTGACATGGAGATGGCACAGGTGGTCTTGCAGAGCCTCCTGCTCCTTTTTGTGAAGGGTGTAAGGGCTAAGCCTGCATGCATATGCAGCGGCAACACACTGCTGGGCATAGACACCGGTGGGGAGCCTCGCAGGGATGGAGGACCTAGGGCGATACTTGGTGAAGTCGAATTCACCGTTGATCGCTCTGGGGCCAGTAGTAGAAGAAGAGGAGGAGATTGATTGTAAGAGGGGTAATGGCGACGTGGACTTTTTCTGGCCCAGACGCAGACCCAAGCGAAGTTGACACCGCCGAGCCATTCGGTGTCGCAAGGACAGTGTCTTCGTTGACACTGTGGATCGTGTAATCAGCAGTGTTCGATGCCCTGTGCAGTCCATTCAATGCTGGTCTTGTTTCCAGGAAGGTCGGCTGGAGATTCTGGGTTGAAGGGGCGTTGGTACCCTTCAAGGACAAGCTAGTACCAGCTCCCTGGGAAGTCGGCTGCGGTTGAGGATTACTAGGCGCAACCGGATCAGATGGGAGAAAGGCGAAACTGCCATTGGTGCCGGTCTTCGTTTGTAGGTACGGAGTAAGTGGCGCCATTTCGTAGGTCTTATCACGGCCTTGTGTTCCGATAGCAGCGGCGGCCTCCATAGCTGACAGTTCTGCGGTCGTGGGCTGCAGCGCACCAGGTATTATTCAAGAGATCGACAGGGATCGGACAAAGGGAGCGCATCTAATCTATAGAGAGTTCTGCGCCAGGTCCATTCCGCAAGTTTCGACTCAATATCAGATTTCAACATGGCCATCGACAGCGGGTCCACTCAAAAAGTCGCCGCTTCGTGCAGCAAGGCAAGGACTCGCTTGGATTGCGATATGTAAGAATCCTTCAGCACGAGAGTCAGTGGATACTACAGGACGCAAGTAGATTCATGGATAGCTAGCAGGCCGTGTCATTTAGACCATTACTTACCCAGGATGTGTATTGTGTAAGATCTGTAAAATGGTTCAAATGTATTAGAGTGACGTGACGACTTGCGCAGGGCGACTGGACGCAACACCGGGTCTCTGCGACGTACGCAGACCAGGGAAGCCTTAGCAGAAGCCACGCAGCCCGGTGCAATCAATGGTGCCG
The DNA here is from genome assembly GCF_000149615.1 of Aspergillus terreus NIH2624. Classification (NCBI taxonomy): domain Eukaryota; kingdom Fungi; phylum Ascomycota; class Eurotiomycetes; order Eurotiales; family Aspergillaceae; genus Aspergillus; species Aspergillus terreus. Next base: position 1,098,983 of record NT_165927.1, read on the forward strand.
AACAGGATATGAAGCGAATGCTATGGCTGGTGAGGAACTCAGCGTCACCGGGGATATGCACGTATTGCAAAGGATCAAATCCCTACTATGAAGTTCGGCCGGGAAAGGGCGGCGGGGGTCCCGCGTATTTCTCAGTCCGCCTCATCACTTTTATCTGACGCCGCTTCATAGGTATCTGCTAGGTATGAAATGGAGAATCCTACCGACACATCCCTAGTAGCGCAATTCTATCATGTATCATATCTCAAAATATAGCCATACTCCCCATCTACGACCGGGGGTTCTGGCGTACATGCGTGTGTAAAGTATACGTCTCGCCATCCGTCCCATCTCCGTCTTTGAACACATCAGAATCGTTGTCAGTAAACTCGTCGCGATACGGCCCATCAGTTCGCTTGGGGGAGATCTCCCGTCCGCTCTCGTCATCAAGTACAAGATCCACATTGTCGTCATCAAAGTCATGGAACCCAATGCGCTCCTCTTCATCGCAGGCCAATGTGGTGGCGGCGATATTGGCCTCCGGGTCCTCGAAAAAGGCATGATGGGGACGATGGGCGGCATGGTCAGCTTCTAAGGACTGACGTATTCCCTCCCGTTCCTGAGCTTCTAACTCTTTGGCCCGAGCCAATGTCCTGTCGCAATACGTTAGCTCACTTACATACAATCCCACCAAAAGCCTAGCCCTTACCGTCTATAAATGTACCAGCCAGTGAAAATTCCAATGGCAATTGTGATAATAATGCTGCAGATGTTCACGGCCTTCGATCCTGCACTCATCTCTCCTCCTTTCTCAGAAAGAACGCGGAGTCGGTTGCCAATGAAGGCTGGCACCAAGAGCTTGGGTGTGATGATCGCCGTCGCAAGTCCGTACGTCAACGGATGTACTGTCGGGAAAGTCGAAACTGCCCCATTGCACACCGAGTACGGCAAAGGACACAGTCGAATCATACACAGCAGCTTAAGCCCATCATATTTTAGTGTCAAGGCGAGGGCGGCAAATCTCTTATCACGTTCCATAAGGCGATGGACGAATTTGGATAGGATAGTTCGCGAGACGATGAAGGAGGCAGTGGACCCAAGCACCGTCGCGGAGGCATATAGTAGCCATCTAGAAGGCCGTTAGCATTCCGTCAAAAGACGGTAGCTGGAGTTACGAGGTATTGCGTACCCTTTCCATACCCCAAAAATATAGCCAGCGACGGTCCCAAAAGTGGACCAACCTACCAAGGGAGGGAAGGAAACAAAAAACACACATAGCCAGAGAACAAAAAAAACCAATGGGTTATGCTCCCATTGCTCGGCCACGGGCTTCAGCCAGATGAATACCTTGCCTGTAAAGACAAGGAAACCAATGCCCAGAAGGTTGGCCAGAATCGCGGCCAACACCGCGCCGATCCTCTGCCAAAAGTTCATTCTCCGCCACGTCATGATAATGCGCTGCGATGCGTTGTTTATGCGGTTCATGACTTGATGTCGGAGTGAATTGGACTCCCGGATGGAGCGGCTGCTGGAATCTCGCCGCCCTGTTGGTGCTAGATGCCTCCATGGGAGATAGCTGCCATCCTCGGACGTGGGCGAAGAGAGCGGAGGTGACGTTGAGAGCGACAGAGCTCGAGCGGTTGATGTATAATCAGCCGGCATCGTGAGGTATGATGTTATTGTATTAAGCTGAGGGATCGTGACACGGTCCGAAGGCAGAGATCGGCGGGTAGGGTGGAGTGGGAAGTCTGTTCATGGAAATGAGCCCCGGCGATTCCAATGTCGCTGAGAATGGATTCTTTCAGCGATCCCGCGATGAATTTCAAGGGATCCTAGCAGTTAATTCGAGCAGAAGACTGGGCCAAGAGGGCGTGTGTATGCCCTCACCAAGAACGCAACATGAGCGGATATGATATCTCAAACAGGAATGATGCAACACCGCCGGGCTCTTCGGATGCGATAGGATTATTCAGTCGTAGTTGGATGGCAAGTGAAACATCCAGACCCGTTGAATGAAAGCAGGTGAGGGTTAGGGAAAGTCCAGCTAAATGAAAGGCATTGTGGTCATCTTATTCGGGGGATGGAGACTCGGGGGCTGTGACGTTTATTCTGTTTGCCTGGCCGGTCGGCCTGAGGCATACTTACTCAGTCCTTGGGATTATGTAACCGAGACATCACAGCTTCTTTCCTCCTCTCCGAGCCTAACCACATACTACAGTTGTATACATGAGAGAGGACGTGCTAGCCTAGACCAATTTACGCCCCTCCAAGGTATTTCCTACAGTTCTTTGGAGATATGTCTAACACTTCTAACTTATAATTTCAATCCACGGTGCTCTCATCACTATGCGCTAGTAATGTCACCTGCTCTATCCCGAGACCGCCACAGCCATTGCGAGGACAATGGTTCTGCCCGCGTCTGGCAACCGATAGTGCCAATTTGTGATAAACAAGGAGTTTTTTAAGTTTGTTCTTTGTTAGATGGCCCGTATCAAGTTTGTGGCGGGATCAGGACAATATATTTCCCCTGTCACCATCGTGTCAGTCTATTTCGACAGTGCTTATCCCATGGTAATAACAGCTCGGAAACGGGCATCTCCTTTCAACATGGCATCTGTCCAGGTCAGTACCGAGTGCTCGGTATGGGGAAATGAATCTTACCAAACGCCTCGTTCGCCTTCTCGAGTGGGAACGTCTCCACCATACAATTGATATTCCGCAGTTCGGTGAAAGCGATTGCCTCTTCCGAATCCCTAGCATGGCCAGAAGGCCACGAATGGACGGAAAGACCATATCGAAGCTGTATTCCATGTCTGAGCTCATGTCTGCTCACTGTCAAAGCAACTGGCGGGGACTTACCATGAGACCCGTATTGACAGACAATTCACCAGGAACTGCCCATACACAATCATTAGTACCACGATATCGAATAGTACAGCCAATGTCACTCACGAGACAAGAACAACAACTTCCCCACCACCGCTAGACCCCTCATCAACGGTGTTATGTCGCTCGCGTTCGGGGCCGTGGTTACGATCAGGGCTGCGCCGCCCAGTTTTTGTAACGCATCGCTGGCATCTTCTTTGTTGGTATCAATGTAATGATGGGCACCAAGCTGGCGAGCAAACTCCTCCTTCGCTGAACCTCGGGAGATCGCGACTACGCGGTACCCGAATTGATTCGCATACTGGATGGCCAAATGACCGAGACCGCCGATTCCCTGAATAGCCACTGTTTCACCCACTGGTATTTTCATGTGTCGCATGGAATTGAAGACCGTGACCCCCGCGCAGAGGATCGGTGCGTATTTGGCGGCATCCACATGGTCGGGGACGCGCACGGCAGCTTCTGCACGAAGAAGGCAGTATTCAGCGTCTAGCTTTGTTAGCTGATGAAGTTACCGGCATGCTTGAGTCGTGCGGGTGATCACTTACAGCCGCCGCCTTTAGTTATGCCGTTGATAACCTGGTTCTCACACATTTGGTTCCAACCTTTGAGGCACGCTTTACAGGTCCCTATCGAGCGGGTTACTAACGCCGCACAATACTCCATTGGCCGTAGATTTATCGCAGGACATACCATCATGTCCGGCATGCCAGGCACCTCCAACTCTGTCACCAACTTGCCAGCCTGACACTGCGCCTCCGACAGCAGCGACTCGTCCAATGATCTCGTGTCCGGGGACCAATGGGCTGCAGTATGTGTTATTAGCAAAGGGTCATTTCCTAATGGACCACTGTCTCTCAAGAGAGCACATACAATCCGCCGCCCATGGCGTTACTCTGCGCGTAGATATCTGAATGGCAGACACCGCATGCCTCCACCTTCAACAGTATTTCTCCAGGGCCAGGAGGGGTCAAAGGGACTTCTTCGATGATCAAAGGACCCCCTGCCTCTTTGAACGCTGCCTGCTTGAATGTCTGCGGAAGTGCCATTGTTGGGTCGCTAATGGTGTCGGATGAGTCGAGAAATAGCAGTGGATTGTACAAAGAGCGTAGGGACCAAGGGGCACTGGGAGAACTGGCTCTGGCCCAGTGCGAGAGGGGGGTTATTTATGCCTCCATCAAGCGCATGGTCCGTTCACCATACGGAGTTAACGGACTCGAGATAGGACCCATGCGTGTCAGCACTCGGGGATGTCTATTGTATGTCCGAACGAAAAAGCTCGCGTTGATGCTGGTGCTGGCTTTGTAATTAATTGCCATAATTTGTAATTCAACATATCGCCCCAAAAGACTGACGATTTGTGGGGTACTGTCATAGGTATTTGTGAGTTCGATGACCAATCCATTGCGGAGAGCCTGTCAGAACGCAAAAGAATATGCTCAGATAGGTAGGTAGGTAGGTACTATGTAGGTACCTAGTTTTAGGAACCTCCTATCCCTTCGGAATTTATGCGACGGCGATTAGACGGATCCCGAGACCCGTGGAGCGAAAATCGCTATATCTTCGACTGGATCTCCCGTCCCCCCGAAGGATTCTTTAAAAAGAAAGCAGTAAACTGTATCTGTCGGGAGGATGGTTAGTGGATGAAATCTGGGTCGGCAGATCGACGACCACGGATGCGGTTGCTGTCGAAGTCTAGAATACCCTCTCCCCACCCGGGGTAGCAGGTCAACAGCAGCGGAATGGGATCAGGGGTCTCACGGAGGTCTTGTGAATACCACGACAGAAGAATGAAGTCTGGAGAAGCTCTGGTTATGTGAAAAGAATGAAGAACCGTCGGCGAGGAAAGAAAGTACTGGTGTCTGAGCTAAGTGGAGGTTGGGAAGTACTCCGGACTCCGGAGTACCTCTCAAAAGGTACCTTCTTGCCTACGCTCTCTCAGCTGCCCCCCGTAATCCTCCATCTCCGTCTCCCTCTCTATCTCTCTCTCCTTTCCTCCCGTTTTCTCTCTTCCTCCATCTCTCCCTCGATCCTTCGTCAAGTCTTCTTCCCCTCGTCTTGCCGGCCATCGTGGAACCCCTGACTGGCTTCCTCCGATCGCATCCATTCTCTCCCCCCTTATCGGTCGTTCTACTCGCAGATGCGATGTGACCATCATCTCCTTTCGCGTCCCCAACTACACCCCTCTTTTGCTTCCTCAATCATTTCCATTCATCGGCCTCAATCATGAAGTTCGACCTTTGAACTCGGTTTGGCGCGCACCTTTGTGATTCTTCCTTTTTCGACCAACCTCCGACCCTCTCGCTGGTTACCCCTCCTGACCCGTCTCGCTCCTTAACACCGTGTGTGTCGATTTCCCCACTCGACTTATCACCGCCTATCCCCTGGTACAACCCGCCTTGCCACCATGATTGCAGAGGACCTCCTCGAAGATTGTCTTCAGCTCCTTCAGGGTAAGGATCTGGATGAGGAGGAGCAGGCTGAGAAGGCAGAGGACTTTCTGCGCGAAAAGACCTCCTTGTCGGGCCCGTCCCTGGAAAATGCTGTCCTCGACATCCTTTGGCGTCATCGAAATCGCTCCCTACCCGACCCCTCTCCTCCACCTCCTCGTCATACCGTGATCCGTCGCTCGTCTCCGGCGCCCTGGCAGATGGCGCGCGCCTCCACGCCCTTGTCGCCTCATTCAAATCTGGGCACCAGTCCCGGCAGTACCTCCTGGCTTCCCAGCTCCCGTGGGGGCTTCTCGCGACCCCCACTATCCTCAACCGTATCTCCGTTTACCTCGCCGCGTCCGTCTCCAAGACTCGCCTTGGCGCAACCAATACCTCATTCACCCAGTCTCAACGCGTATGAGTTCTCCGATCAAAGTCAGGTTTCGGACTTCTATGGCGACTTTGGCAGTGATAGCAATGTGGACTGGTTGGTCGCAGATGATGCGAAAAGCACAACCTCATCGCTCGGGGGCTTGAGCGCAGCGGGTGGCTTAAGTGCAACGGCACCGGAATTCGTACCGGATATGAGCCCTCATGATATTCTGCGCACGGTCCTGGGCGATAAACGGTCAAACGAAGAGATTGAAGCGGCCCTGGAGGCTAATAGCTACGATCTGGGTGCTACTATTGCATCTCTTTCCCAAGATACCGATGTGGATGCAGGCTCGCATCATGGCGATGACGGGCGCGTGGTGGTTGGAAAGTCGATGACCATGGAGCAAGCAAAAGCGGTTGCTTCTTCGGCTCAACACCGTAGTCCCGTCGTCTGTAAATACTGGCTGTCTACCGGCCAATGTCTTCGCGCGGATTGCCGATTCAGTCATGATTTAACGAATCATCTGTGCAAGTAAGTGAATGTTAAATGCCTCAGAGAGAAACAAATTATTGACTGTCTGGGTGTTCTTCAGATATTGGGTCATGGGCAATTGCCTTGCTGGGGATGGATGTCCTTTCTCTCATGATCCCTCCGCCCTCGTGGCTAATCTCTCCATGGGGGACCCCGGTCACACTGGCACTGGTTCGTCATTCCAAGTAGACAACTCCGAGTCCTTTCCCCCACTGCAGTCGACGCCAGATCAATGGACAAACCAATATGGGTCCAAATATCCCACGCACCTATCGGCTTTTGCGGGGAACAAAGCCTTTCCCCAGGGTATGCAATTTGTGCCTGGGAAACGGAACGGCAGTATGAATAGTCTGTCACGTCCCCATTCGCGGCCAAACAGCAGGCATCAGAACCGCGAACTGAATCCAGCAGCAATATCCGTGGATGACCCCGATGCATTCCCCACTCTTGCTGCCGTCAGCGCAAAGAATAAAAAGCAGCATGGAAAACGACGGGAGAACCAGCAGCATAAAGAAGCCATCCCAGCTTCTCTAGCTGATGTTGTACGCATGTCTCCTTCTCCAGCTCCGGGGAAGGGGAGAAACAACCCGAAGAACAATAAAGATAGCGCCAAAAGTCGCGAACACAGTGCAGCTGCTCAAGCTATCCCGCCTCCCCAGAACATTCCCTGGCTCGAGACCGGGCAGCGTGCAAACCAACAATACATCAAGTACCGTACGGAGGCCATCCGTCATGGCACCGTGAGAAACAAATTTCTTCAGAGGTATGCGCGCCATCTTATACTGACTAACACAGAGCTGACAGTCTTCCTGAAGCGCTGCGCAAGCATGGAATCGGAATGATGCTAGAGCTGCAAAGGCACTATCTCTCCGGGGCCAGGCAGAGAATGAAGCCATGCGCAAATGTCATAGAGAGGCAGCGCGCCAACTCTACGAAGAGCGCAATAAACATCTTCTCAATGCTGGATTAGAGGATTCATCAGAAGAACTCTATGTTGATCTGCATGGGTTGCACCCCGAAGAAGCCATTGAGTACTTGGAGAAGATCCTCCTGAAGCACGCCCGTGAGGGGCGACGTGTCGTCTATGCCATCACCGGTACTGGCCACCATTCTAAGAATGGCAAAGACAAGATAGGCAAGGCAGTGAAAGCATGGCTGAACGAGTGGAAATATTTATTCCGCGAGTTTAGTGTGCCCGGTGAACGCGGTGGTTACGTTGGCGGCATATTGGGAATCGATCCCACCAGCTATGACAAGAGCCTGGCCAAAGCTCTAGAAGACGGCGGAGACAATGAAGCCGGTAATCAACCCCTGTTAGCAGCGGGGAAGATCCAGCTGCTAAAGCGTGAAGACTTGGAGTCAAAGCCCGAATGACATCAACTTCTTGCTACCAGGACCCCCATCCACTTTACGATTTTCACGAGATCCCTTTTCCTTCAATGAGCGTAGCATCCCTGAAGTTTTCCCCTCTAGAATCTGTTTGTCTTCTCATTCAGCACACTATATTCGTACTTGTTGTATTGTATTCTCTCTTACTGTGCATACTCTCAACGATATGCAGGCTAACTGTGGAATGTATATATTCAATGTTCTAGAACTTACAGCTTTACTTTGGTTCCTTGGCACATCGCCGTCCCTGAAGATCTACTCGGGCTCTTGGTGCTGCCATTTCTCACGCAGCTCCTGGACGTTGAAGCCACAGGCGTCAGCCTTTTTCACAATCGCACGAGCTTTCTCAGCGACTGGGATGTCGATCATCTTCCCATCTAGAGTCCAAGCACCGCGACCCGCTTTAGCGGCCTTGTCATCCGCAATAGTTACCCGCACCGCCCATTGCACTTCCTCCAGCTCCGGACCAAAGATCTGCTGCACAGTCGATACCTGAGACGGGTGAATGCACTGCTTGCCGTTGAATCCCAGATTTTTGCCGTCGCGGCATTCTTGCTGCAGCACCGCCGGCGGAGACCCGTCAGCTTTGTCGGACTTGTATGTCGTGCAGACCAAGTCGATGGTTGAGGGGAGGTTGGCAGCGCGAGCGGCGGTGGCAATGGCAGACCGAGCGAAAAGGAATTCCGTCAGGGCCGGCGTCCGCGTGAGACTAAGATCCAGGGCGAAATCCTCTGCAGCGAAAATCAGGCCCTGGAGAAGGGGTGATGCAGCACAAATCTGGCTCAGATTGGTGAGGGATTTGGCCGATTCGACAAGAGCCAAGAGCGAGATGGGCGGGCGCGACGTGGTTTGCGATGGAGGCAGCTGTGAGAGCGTGTGCGTGATGACGTCCGTGACGAAGGTGAGGTCTGATGCGGAGTTGACTTTGGGAATCACGATTGTGGACAGATTGGGGGATTGGAGCTGCGTTTCTGTCAGTCCAATGTTCTTATATTATCTACCTGGTTTCTCAGAAGAGGATAGTAGACGTACGACTTCTGTCAGATCAGCGAGCGCCAGGCCACTGTCGACGGAGTTGATACGAACTGCGCGCTCGAGAATGCCAGTCGGCGCGGGCTGGTCCAGCGCTCTCCGCACCAAAGAGCGGGCTTCCGCTTTCTTGTGCGGAGTCACGCTGTCCTCCAGATCGTAGGCGACACAATCGGCGGTCAGGGTGCGGGACTTGTCGATAAATCGCTGCGACGATCCCGGAACTAGGAGTTTGTGTCAGGGGTTGTCATTGTGTAGGCGCCGCGACTCTATCATGTAGGTCGGATAGGAGGCAGATGCGGGGAAGAACGTATGTTGACGTACTGTATAGGAGGGCGCGGCGCAGGGTGTTTCTGGATGCCATTGTAGGAGGGGCCGTCCGTTTCGATATAATGAAGTAAATTGATGCTCTGTTCTGCGCAGACTAATGACTTTCCAGTGTGCTGGTGGAAGTGAAGACGGGGAGAATGCAAGAGGGCAAGTTATGGAAGCTGGCGGGTTTTAAGGATGCCCTCGGTTTGCTGCATAAAGGCTTCTCCGGCCATCAGTGCTATGATGCAGATGGGTCGGGTATATTGGCTGGCCCACCCATCACTACTAGACAATAACTGCAAGCATTTACCCGTCGCAGCTCAGATAACACATATTGAGGTCCATCTTTGTCCATACGGTGGAATGGTGACTTGGCTATACTCCGGAGTAGAGAGTAGAACTGTAAATAGGTGACTGAGTAGGCGGGCCATTCTGCCAGACGTTACCGCCCGGGATGGAGCCACGCAGCTTCATCGGCCGCATCATCGCATCCAGCTCTTACTTTCCCCGTGTTGATTCTCCCAAGAAGCGCGAGCGTGATTGCTCCCATCCGCCTGGACCTCTCTCTGCTTTTCGCGTTGTCTAACTTTCCGTCCTCGCATCATGGAACAGGAACCCCTCCAACCGCGGCAAGGAGACTTGAACTGGCGTCTCAGCGCCCATCCGGTCACCTTGTTGTGTTTCTTGGGCATTCGCCTGAGCGCGCTGTTGATGTACCTCTTTGGTATTCTCTTCATCAAGCATTTGTATGTTCTTCTCCCTTTCAAGCCCACAACGTCTCGCTTCTTGACTGAGGGAACGCATCGAGCTGCAATCCGGCCCCGTGGCTAACATACTCGTCAGCATTCTGGTCTTCATCATCACCTTGCTCCTCCTCGCGGCTGATTTCTACTACCTGAAGAACATTGCGGGACGTCGACTGGTAGGACTCCGCTGGTGGAACGAAGTGAATACGACTACGGGAGACTCGCACTGGGTCTTCGAATCCTCCGATCCGAACACGCGCACCATCACGGCCACTGATAAGCGGTTCTTCTGGTTGAGTCTCTACGTTACGCCCGCCTTTTGGATTGGACTGGCCATTCTGGCCGTTATCCAACTGAGCGTGATCTGGTTGAGCCTTGTCGGTAAGTGGCTCCTTTCGCCTGCAAATATACCGGCCCACCCGTGCTCTTTATGACATGTACTAACCCCATGCGCCGATAGTCATCGCCCTTGTTCTGACCATTACCAACACGGTGGCTTTCTCGCGGTGTGATCGCTTCAGCCAGGCGTCGACTTTTGCCAACCGCGCTCTGTCGGGTGGCATCGTGAGTAACATTGCTGGGGGTCTGCTGGGCAGACTCTTCAAGTAAGGTCACGGCATTCATGTGTATGGCTCTCTGTTCTCTATTTCCATTTCAATACTTCTTGATCCGGCTCTTCGGAGTGTCTGCATTCGTGTAGGTTACTTGTATCTGTATCTTCGAGGGGCTTGGCGGCTTTGGTCTGACTGGCGCTACAATCATGACCACATGGCGCACATTATAGATCCATCCTGGGTAACTAAAACCAAACCAGCGTTGATATATCTCGAACAAGCGGAATGCAATCACTTCACAGCAGCGCAATCCTGCAATACCACGGTCACGTGATTATATTGCAGGTTCTTAAAACGGATGTATACTCGACAAGCGACACGTTGCCACTGGTAGACTAGGTACGGAGTAGAGCCTGGTAAGGTAGTAGTTGAGATATATGGTGGTTGTGGTAGAAATCCACGGATCCAATCTATGCTGTATGGCTCCATTACAGTGGGGGGTTCAAAAATGTTAACACCCCATTTTGGCGCTAATATAACCGCCTGCCTATTTCGTACTAGTCCGCGGTGTCCAGACCTTGCCTACCTTATTTCTGGCCTACTAACTATCCCAGATAACATAGACTGCCTACAATAAGGTATAGCATTTAACAGAATATATAATCGCCTCTTGTGTAATAAAGAAAGTTTGAATATGTCCATGCGTTTTACTATTTAACCGGCAGAATATTACTAAATAGGAAGGCGGTCACATTAACGCGAAGGGGGTGTTAACATTTTTGAACCCCCAATGTAGGACTTTAGGGCGGTGCGTTCATTAAGGAAGGTGCTATTTCATCTTGACTTCTAGAAACTTCATGCATGTGTAGGGGACTTCTGACAAGCATATGAGGACTCCTCGTGTATGTAGGGAGCTTCCCACATATGTAGCTAGGTAATATATCGGCGGATCTCCTCCAATATCCCAGGATATTGAAGCCTCGATTCTCGATATCACGTAATAGATTGCCATTCACACAGCCATGTTACTAGCTCAGCCATTCTTAGGTATATTCAGACAGTAAGATCGAGTACAGCCTGCTCTCTAAAGTGCCACTAATATTTGTAGCTTCCACGACGAGATACAGCTATAGTGAAGTAGAGAAGTACTATTCCGATGACTGTGCTGCCCGCCTACCAGAGCTTATGATTTGATGAACGACTTGAATGGGATTGGAGAGGAGAGAAGAAAGAGGAAGAGGAGACCTGGCCGTGAGATCGTTGGTAGACGATCATGAATCATGTGGACCTCTGACCTCTGATTGGACGACCGGGAGGGCGCCCAACACGATTCTACCCTCATTCAACAGAGGGCGTCATTTGCACATACACACCCCCATGAGTGGCGACATTTATTAGCCTAGCCCCTTTAACCGCCCCGTCCGTTGGGCTATAACCCAAGAGATGAGAGGCTTTTTTTTTTCCATCGATCCCCAGCCGCGTAGATCTTAAGAGCAACATCAAGATCCACCAAGAAAGCTCAACTCCAGAAGACCGATGTGACTACCATTATGTATGAGGGTCGAGAGGGTCCAGTTAAATGCTCTCTGAGTGACAACATCAGCTGGTATGCCTTCACATCAGGACAATGTGCCCACTCACCTGACGTAGTCCTCTCCTGTTGATGCAGAAATTCCATTTTGCTGGAATGCCAGGCAATGTGCAATTGTGTCTTTGACCGGAAATTCCTTGTCACGGACGGGCTCGTTCGACCTACATTGAGTGGATGAGATCGTCAGTCTTGATTCCAAGGGTCAGGTGGTCTGACTTAAACAAGACTTACCCAATATACCATGTATCGGATATTTCCAGAGTACGCCAAAGAAGGCGAAGATATTGAGGGCTCGATTCATCCTGACCGAGATGGGCATGGCTGGGAGAGGCGAGAAAAACTCAGCCCATGTGCAGGGAGACGCCTGCCTTTTAAGGGCCTGTGAGGGCAGACTGCCAGAGGATCATAATTTTCTAGAGTCATCGTTGACGGATATGGTCCAGCTGCGTTGCTTCGAGCAACGGACATGTCATGGGTGCTTCCGAAATGAAAACAAGCCCTGATGATCCCGCCTCATCCATCCCTCGAAGGGAAATAAACACTTGATTGGTTGGGACAAGAGTACCTCAGTCGAGTCACCTCTTTTTCCACGTCGAGCTTCCATCGACGTCCATGGTGGGGCTCGCTTGCGGTACGGAGTACTGTACCTACCTAGCCATTTCAGATCCGCGATGGGTCCACGGCTCCACGAGGCGTTCGCGGCAGATCGAATCAGGGTGGATACATGCCCCTTTCTGACATTTTAATAATAATCTTATCTTTCGCGGAACGACGGGATTGGAGGATCCCCTGAAGGGCCGACCGGGGAGTACAAAGTACAAGCCATGCCAGGCACAGTCTGCTACGTGATCTAAAGTTAGGATAATTAAAACAGTAGCTCGCGTGATCCGAATGGAACCTTCAATCATGCTGGCCGGGCCGCTCCATTCCTTACCGTTCTAGTTTTGCTTTTCTCTCCCACGAGCCGCATACCGGTAATACCAAACTATTCCACCACGAGTCTGATGGAACAACTTCCGATAGGGCCGAACATCACCGCATCTGTCACACCCATAACATCCGGGTTGACATGGGGGACCTGCGGACGCAGGTCCCGGGACCGACTTACCGCTCATCCATCGGAAACCCATCCATGTTCTTCCCCGGCTCCCCCGAGTACCACCTAATCGGTAGGTATGCATCCATTCCGGGATACTTCCAAGGTTGAAAGCAAAGGTCCCTGCTGGGTAGGGCTTTGGGGAACCTGTCGGCTGGCCTCAATCCCCTGGCAGGTCGCTTACGAGTCACAACTCAATGAGATGTACGGAGTATAGCCACCATCACACTTGTAGACGAGCCAGATAAGCATGGATGGCCAACTCCTACCGTCAACTGGCAAACGCCATAGTGGCCGTGATATTGGATGATGTATACCAACGATTTCTTACTGTTAACATACCGGCAACTGACGCAACCGAACGAGAAAGGACTGACTGCGCCGCTCTGCATTAGTGCTGACACTACTCAATAGTGCCGCCACACTCAGCTCCTGCCAGTAACCCCCGATATCTATCTCGTAAACGATGGCTTTCTCTATCACACCGTTCATTTGGTTGGTTTGTTCGCCTGTCTGATTGGTTATAAGGTGATACCGCCATGGATGGAAGAGTTGCCCGGGTACTTTGGAATAGCGTTCTGGCCATTTTGGTTGCCATGGATTCTTGCTCTGATTTGCCAGGCCCTTCGCGAGCCTGGAACAGGGACAAGTCCGCCTGACTCGATGGCTTTATCCTAAGGTGGGTCTATATACGGAGTAGCCTAGGTGTACAACGCATCTAGGCGCGAGAGTCTTCCCCGCCGACCGAAAGACTATGCTGTAGGGCTTTCTCCCCTGGTCGACAGTGGATCTCATGCGTGCCTGCTCGGTTTTCCAATCAAGACCCTGGGTAAAGTGCCTGAGCGTTTAGGAGAGAAAAAAACAGCCACAAGACAAGAAAAGAAAAAGTGACCTCCTATGGCCTGCATCGCCCAGCTTCGTCCGTGATAAGAGTCAGGACTTCCTCTGCTCAATACAAGCCTGCTCAGTTCTCTACTATGATATGCCCTCCATACGGAAGAGAACGCGACACTCCTTTGGCGGCCGATGGACCGATCAGGAACGCTCTCGTCTGTGGAACTTGAGAAACAGCCATCGCAAGCTACCTTGGGAAGTTTTCAGAGTGGTTCGTCAACCATCCTTCTGCGACACTTGGCTTGTTTTAACCCTCAAACAGAACTATTTTCCGAGCCGCAGTATCAACGCCCTTCAGAAGCAGTATTCGGTGAGTTTATCTGTTGTTGGAACGACTCAATACTGATATAGAGCAGGATATTAAACTGAGTTTGAAACGTCTCAACGCTATGGTGGTTATCTCTGCCCTCGACTTAAAAATGTTCAACAAAGATTGACTGGTTTCCGATATTTAGGATCTCGGCGAGCTCTCCAATGGGAACAATCTCCCTTCGAGAACATCCGCCAGGTTAGGTAAACGCACAACCGCCGACAATGACCCGGCTACCGCAGAGCCACTTTCCAAACAGACGAGGATATCAGAGCCCGGTACGGAATATTCTCCACCTGAGTCTGAAGATTCCAGTTCCAGTGATGATGATGATGGGGATGTGCAAATGGATGGGTCTCGAGCTGTAGGTTATTGTGCATCTGCGTGTGGCAAGATCTTTTTGCTGACCCTTTCAGCCCCGGAGAACCCCTCGGAAGCAGCTCAATCGCCCAAGCCGCCTCGTCAGATTGCCACTTACACGTACGGAAAGACCTCACTCTTCCACCACTGCAGCTGTTGCAGATGAGCAGCCAGAAATCCCGAGCACCAGCGCCTCTAACCCTGTAGCCTTTCCGCAAGCTTCGAGAGCTGCTTCTCCCCAAGCAGAGGAGCAACCGGAGATGACGAAGAGTCCTCTTCGGCCTTTGAACACGGACAAAGAGCCCCAGAGAGATAAGAGATCTCTCAGTACGAGTCCCGGTTCCAGGGAGGCTTCGTGTGATCGCCTTGGGAAAGTGGTCCAAGGATTCATTCAGTCCAGAGAAGAGCATATGCGAGCACGCCACAAAGCCGAAGCGCTCGTTGAGCAGCTCAAAAAGGCGCTGAGATCTGAAAAAGGGGAGGTCTCTCACCTTAAAGATCTCCTTGAGCAAAGGGGGGTTGAAGTGAATCAACTCAAGGAATTCGTTGAGCGGACTGAGAAAATTGCGGCTGAAAGGAAGGCCCAAATTGTGAGGCTCACCGCCGAGCTTCAGGACCAACAAGCAAGGATGGGTCAAATACCCTTGAACGACCCTGGTTCTGCCCGGCCATGTCCAGGCTGTACCGAGAAAGAGCAGCAGATTGCGGAGAAAGAGCAGAAAATCGATATGATCTTCAAACTCTTCGGGCGAAAGCGGTCGACGGTGACTCCCATACCTGAAGCAGTTGTCCCTGACAGTGAATAATCATGATATGAAAAGGATATGTACGATATAAGGAGGTGTAGGGTGTTGGGGGGAAGGATATTAAAAGCGTGGATTTGCATTCTTTTTTGTCCATGTATCTATACTTATCGTTGTTGTTGTCTTCCTATCCTTTTATCTATATAATAATGTCTCATGCGCTTTTGTTCAGTATGGAGCTTAATACCTAGGTAGCTGATTAACGTTTATAACTAACAAGTAGTTGCCATCGAAAAGCTTTCCCAGTGGTGAAACGGCTGGGAGTGGCATTCTGTTACGGTGGATGGTCAAACAGAAGTGAAGGGAGCGAGCTCTTCTGTTTGTTTGGATCCAGGTTTTTGTCTCCCACCAACTTCTTCCCACTCACTTCGCTTCGCCTTTTTCTGTTTCTCCTTTACCTTCTCTCATCTTCTTCCCCTTCTCTCTTTTCCCCTCCACCTCTTCCTGTCACCCCCTATCTCTGTTTGTTTTCCCTCTTTCCGTGCTCTACCTTTGCAAACACTACCTGAGTCTACGCGTTGACAACGAGTGTCTCTCCTTTCCCCATCTCTGATCCAGATAGACATCTCTGAAGGGATCTTTCCAAGGTCATTCCGCAAACCTCTTTGAGCCCCCAGCCCCATCTCTGCCCTGTCATACCGCCATCACGAACCCTTCTGCTGAAGACACTGACCCTTCTTCGCGACAGCAGACCTTCATACGCGAAAGATTGACCTACTCGTCATCATGGGTTGGAACGCAGAAGAAAGCACTGGCTGGACCGCTGGTGGCAGCTCTGGTATGTGTCTCTCCTTGAAGATCATGGGACCCTCACTTCCATCACTAGAGATTGATGTTAACCATGTCCTCGTCTCCTTCAGAGCTCAACGATGAGAACGCAAACCCCAACAGCTTCTCCCAGGGGTTTGGCGAGAACGGCTTTGCCGACAACACCTTTGGTGGCGACGGCTTTGGTAACAAGTTCGGTGGTGACGACTTTGGGCCTTCTGCCGCCGCTGGACAGGATGGTAATGATGCCTGCCGCAAGCAAGTACCCCGGTGATTTGATTGTCTTTCCAGGTCTAACATTCCTTCAGCTGTGGCGACGAAGGTCACTTTGCTCGCGAGTGTCCTGAACCTCGCAAGGCCATGGCTTGCTTCAACTGTGGTGAGGAAGGGTAAGTCGTCATTGAAGGAATTTCACACGCGAGCTTGTACTGAAGATCCGATAGCCATGCTAAGGTGGACTGCCCTAAGCCTCGCGTGTTCAAGGGTACTTGCCGAATCTGCAACCAGGAAGGTCATCCCGCTGCTGAGTGCCCGGAGAGACCCCCTGATGTTTGCAAAAATTGCAAGATGGAAGGTAATATATGTTATGTTCCACCCCCGTCATCTGCTGTTGCTAACTGCACGTACGATCCCAAGGCCACAAAACCATGGACTGCACTGAGAACCGCAAGTTTGATCTGAACAATGTTCCCGACAAGCTCCCCGAGGAGGCCTGGGCGATCCTGAAGAAGGCCAGTGACAGTAGAGACCTGGAGGACTTCCGCGAGGTATGTTGTTTCTACTCCTCCAGCATGTGTATGACGGCTTAAGTTCCTAGGCTGTCAGAATTTACTCCAAGGCCGTCCCTCATGCCACTTTTGTCGACATCGAAAAGAGGATGCGTGAGGATAACTTCTGTTTCTACATGATCGCGATGGTTGGTTCTAGACAGTCGCACACCTACTCCAGTTGTATGCTAAGTGGCTCTCTATATAGGATAAGCAAGTCGACGACACCATCAGCCTCATTAACCTTCAGGGCAAGCTGAACTGCAAGTATGTTGTCGGCTACTACTTCAACCCCAAGCCCCAACGTGCCCATCTCAGGGAACGTTGGCCTGAATCTCCCGAAGAGAACCTTGAGCGCCTTGCGGATGCCGGTCTGCCCTACGACAGGCAAGTTCCTAAGTGTCCTATCTGTAATGGTAAGTGAATAAGTGAAGGATCGCCCATGCAAACGCCGCTAACTGGATAATAAGAGATGGGTCATACTGCACGTGGTTGCAAGGAAGAACGCCCGGCCTTGGAACGTGTTGAAGTGAAGTGTGTCAACTGCAGCGCCACTGGACACCGTGCTCGCGACTGCCCTGAGCCTCGTCGTGATCCTTATGCGTGTCGTAACTGCGGGTTCGTGCTTTCTCTTCCCTTGATGATGCAGTGTGCCTGACCGACGTAGTGCTCCTGACCACAAGGCATCTGATTGCCCCAACCCTCGTTCTGCTGAAGGGGTCGAATGCAAGCGTTGCGGTGAAGGTAATACACCTACTGTGTGGCTGCGAATTTGAGACACGATGCTAATCTATCGACAGTCGGACACTTCGCTAAGGATTGTCCCCAGGCTAGCGCTCCTAGAACCTGTCGAAACTGTGGGTAAGTATTGAAGGTTCTCGGGATACCCACGCAGACACTAATGGGGCAGCTCTGAGGACCATATCGCCAGGGATTGCGATAAGCCGCGTGATGTTTCCACCGTGACCTGTCGCAACTGTGATGAGGGTAAGGACACTCTTCCGGATAACTCTACACCTTCAGCTGCACAAAGCTAACGGTTATCAAGTTGGTCATTTCAGCCGTGACTGCACCAAGAAGAAGGACTGGTCCAAGGTTCAGTGCAACAACTGCGGTGGAAGTAAGTTGATCCGTCGATCGTCTGGTGCGGATAGATACTAATCTATGCACTTCGTTCTAGTGGGTCACACCGTGAAACGTTGCCCCCAGGCCAGCACTGACGACATGAACAACGGCATGGACAATGGAATGGACAACGATGGCACATTCGCCGCTGCTGAGGAGGTGGTCGATAACGCTGGTGGCTCTTGGAACGCTGGGAACGAGGACGCTGGCTGGTAAGTGGGACGATCAGATGAACTCTTGCGGGCAAATGCCGATCCAGAGTGGTGTGAGCACATCGGACAGCTCGTCTGTGACGACACCTGATGTCTTCGCCGGAATTGGAACGTGGCCATTTTGCTCGGAGTTCTTGGTCGTGTTCCTGGTCGAGCTCTGCATCCTCCGTTTTTCAAGTTGATGGAACTCTACCGGCGGGTCCGGGAGATTGTCACGCAACACTTGTTCTTGGGGTTGATGTTCGGAAAGACGTCGCCTGAATCAGAGGTTGATAATGTTTGATAACAGCTAGCTCCACTCTTGTGATAGATGAGCATAATCACAGCTGTCTTAATGTTCAAAGGCTTAGACTGATGGTAATCTAAGAGGCAGCAGGAAGCAGGTCAGCCAGTCCAGCAAGACTGTCGCACCAACGTGAGAAGGCAACTAGTCTAATTGGATCTGACTCAAACGAAGGAGAAGAGCATCTTCCTCCTTGCAGAATGCATAAGTGCCTCGAACGTGGAATGTAGTACCAACATGTCGGTAGGCTCAGGCGGTGGTCTGGCCGTCGCGTAGGTCCTGCACGCCTGAAGGTGCATTAATGCAGTATGCAATATTATGACAGAAGACGCGTGCAGCGGTTTGGTCTGGCAGGCTGTGTGGGAGCGGTGAGGTCTGCATTATGCAAGGAGGAGATGAATAGGATGGAGGGTTGATTTGGGCGTCGGTATGGTACTTTCGTATGGTTTTAAAGCGTTGTGTGGTAAATGGCAGACATGGACGTTCGGAAGTCTGTCGGTACTGGTTGCTGGTTTGCGAGCGTAGTAGACGTGGCTGTCGTTTGAGCTGCTGGCTTGTTGTGCGTGGTGAGATTGTCAATTAGTCGATTGCATGTATACTAATCAACTTCCATGAGCTGATACCGTTAGAATAACACGATAATGCTGAAGATCATCGGTTTGCATGTTATTCTACCGCTGTCGAATCATTGCAATACAAGTCCATGTGAAAAGGCCATCTGAAATAAGGACAACACGTTTGCGTAGATGGAAAGACTTGAATCGCATCTCTACAGAGTACAGAGTATAAAAACGAACGATTAGCCTTGCTGATCACTGGAGACACCTCCATCGGACGATGCTAGTTTATCAGAGCTTCTCTTCTCCATACCATCTGTCTACCAGGATATGTTCTCTCCACTCGCTCCTGAGTCCGTAGGTAGTCTGTTTCACATGCAGTCTAACCCCAGGCTACTCCAGCTCTACCCCGGACGCCTCCTATTGGCGATGTCGACATCTACCCCCGTCTGGGGGCCAAGGCCTGCGACGGGAACTGCCCAAGACGGCTAGACCTGGATGACCATCATCATTAACAAACCGTACTAGGGCGTCCCGGCGAGGAATCGTCGCGGGATCTTCATCATCCTTCAGGTCCAAGCGTCCAGGAGGCGCCGCTGGCGTCTTTGCCGGTTCCAGATGGATGCGGAATGAAACCAGAGCACAATCCCTATGCGCAATGGAAAATTGGCTATCTAAGGTTCTACCGCTTGCTTCCCTCCGAGACTAACCTTATCCGAAGGGCTTATACGGCCGAGAGCGTGCACTGCTTTAAGGCTTTGACAGCATGCTGGTGTTCTATCTCATAATGACGAGCTCCATCGGCTGACTGCAACGTTTAATGATTCGGACCATGAGCCGGTTGGGGCCGAGATCGTATGTACCCATAACTAAATAGCCCATAGTACGACTGTCATTTGCGACCTGGCAAGAGTCAAGGGAAATCAGATCCAAGGCTTAGTCGGACTCCACCATGGGTAAATATTTTCCGGTCGGGCGCATGATTGGCCTGCGCATGATTCAGGGCCGATGGACCAGCGCAAGGAAGCCGTGCGTTTCTCCCCATGAAGTACTCTTGCGTTCAGGGTCTCCTATTGCCATAGGGTTCTGCTCCAACCCTGCTTCGGCTACCGTAGCGATGTGGTGGATAATTTATCCATGCAAGTAAGTGTCTGTGTCGGAGATTATGCAGTAATAATGTTGGACACTTTGTATATTTTGGTTGGATGGGGACACTGTCTGCCGCCGCATGTCGTATATCCGCCGAGATCGTCGCGTCCGCCGGCTGTTTCGAATCGATCAATCATTTACGGCGTACGCGAGCTCATGCCGTCAGCCGTTCCTGTGTTTGGGTTGTACGATGTGATTCAATCTACGGTACTTCCGGTCAGGGCTACTTCTGGTCAGGCTATCCGCATCGTAGGCATCACGACGACGCGATGCAGCTGAACCCTGGGGTTGGATGGGGAAGGGGCCTTAGCACGGGACGGCGCATGACCGATGATGAAGCTGGATGATGTTGCCGCACCTGAACCGGAGTTGAACGAGCGGGATGTTGGACGGATTGGGGAGGAGGACGGGGGGAATGGCGGAATGTCCCAAAGAGGCAATCCGAGAAACCCCGGGGGGGCAAAGGGTAAAGGGGAAAAGAAGACCTGGGGAATGAAAGGGAATCAAAGGCTGGGACCGTTCGGCCACAGCCGATGAGTGGTCCTCCACTGGGTGGTGTTGCACCAGTGGACGTTTGATGGCCGATGGGCAACACTAGGCCTCAAATAGGCTTAGCGGACGACTTGCAATTGGCGTGAAAGTCTCGCAGAACAAAGACGACTGGGCACCCAACTCTGCCCAGTCAAAGGCGCGGGTTGCATTGAGGCCCCGACGCCCGGTGGAAAAGGGGGGCGCGTCAAGCGGAGCATCCAGCACGGGAAACGCCATGGCCTTTTTTGGGCTGCTTTGTTCCCGGTTTTCCCGCCCACGGTTGCTCAAGGGACAAGCTGCGGTCGTCCAGACAGGCGTAGATTGGCATTTGTCTTGTCTTTTCTTGGGCCTTCACACTATGAGTCTTGATCCTAGGGTCAAGAGTGCTTGTGAATCCTGGGGGGCTTGGGTCACGTCTTGAGCGTCTTGGTTGTGCCGTGGCATGCATCTTAGTCGAGCCATGGCAGTCTTGGGGTCTTGGAAAGTCTTGGACACGGGCCCGATGCTTCGGTCTCACTCGGCATCGGAGCGGATTTCTCCGACCGCTTTTCGTCGGCGGGATCCCTTCCTGGCATTCGGCATGAATCATGATCACAAGGATATTAATCTAAATGCACTGTACTCCGTAGACAAAGACTACCTAAATATCACGGATTCGTGCGGCTCGACATGTTCCCTTTTGGAGCTTCCGATGTTATGTTCTTTGGTAGTTAGATATTACTTGTAGATACTCCCCATGGCTATGACTGACCGTGCGAGGCTCCACCGGTCCAGTTGACCATCAGGCAACTGTTTCCCGCTCGCCCTGTTACCCGTTTACGTAGTTGGTTGTTGGCCCGGTGGAGATATCTCCCTCGACCACTGGCTATGATTGGATTCGATGGATCCGTTCATCAGACTGCGTCCGCCGAAGGGCTTCGCGACGGCCGCTCAGACTGGATCGGAACCGCCCCCCGGAAAGCGTACGAGGCCACGGAGGCGATCTCATTCATCAAACACGAGGCATTGATAGGGACCTGTTCCGGTTTGGTGACTGGACGGGGCCGCGGGTTCCCCCTAACGAGAATCTCCCGGAACCTCGGCGCAACACGAGACACAACAAAGAACGTCGATGTCGAGTCTTTGAAGCATAAAGTCTATTGAAATCCTATCGCACAATCGATCTTGGTCGATTCGACGCAAGGGTGAACAACGCGGCCGCCACAGCCACGAGGCTTGAACGGATAAGGCCGAACAGGCGATAGGCCAGGTGATGGGGGGTGGATGGCTGCCCGCAACAGAATCCACATTCCACCGCACAAAATCCGGAGACTCCAACTCCCCGGATTCATGAATAAGCAGGTTGCCCACTCTCCCTCTTCGCCCATGGATCAGAGACATGGGAGTGAAACGACAGATGGGCACCGTGACATGACTGGATTGAATGTCTTGTGACGGTTGATTTTTTTTCCCCCTTCCTTTAGTCATTTTCTCTATCAATTTATTTGGGAAATATTGTATTGTCAGTTCGTGTGTTGGAGTGGATGTCCCACCGCCACGCGAGATCACATTCCAGAGCCCAATAGACTACTGCAACCGAAAAAGGGATGATTATGGGAGAATTGGGCGGACGGAAGAAGTATACCGTTTGACTATCCTGATTACCCGGAACAAATCAAGCGAATAATCTGCTGTCGTTCTTTGATCTTGCCGGAAGGCAAAAATAATAATAATAATAACACCAGAACAATAATAATAATGGCAAATAAAAAAAGAATAAAAAAAAAAAAGAAAAGGAACGACCGTCTCCGTCGGGTTGTCCATAACAGGCTAGACCTTGGCGGATGAATCTGTGGTCGGTGGAGCTTACTTGCACTCTCCCTGGCGATGCCGCTGGCTTATTCTTTTTCTTTTGCGATTATTATTATTATTAGGATTAGTGTAGATTATTCTATGTGTCTAGTAATTATCCTTTCTTTGTTGTCGATTCCTGTATGCCGACATCAAGCATGCCCTCGACTTCCACACAAACCTTCTATCGGTCTCGTCTTACGTTCAGCAGCGCCGCCCCCGCCGCCGATCGTGCAAGTCGCTCACTAACCACCGTCGTCACGCCTCCCCTCCAACGACGTGCCAGTGGCCTCGGGGTGGTGTGTTCCAACAGTGCCTACGCGGTGCACCATGTGGGGAATGGGATCCTCTTCCCTTCCTATTCCTCGTTCGGCCTAGAGCCGCCAATGAGGTCATGTCCGAGAGGATGTTCTGGGGAAGGGAACATCAGAGATGTCCTGGGACCTGCAGAGCAAATGAAAGTGGTCAACCGCTTCGCTCGATCCGGAACCTGGCACTTGGTGGAGCCCTTCTCCATCCATCATCCCATCCATTAGGCCCCAAAAGGCCAATCACAGTGGGAAACGCCCAACTTCCCTCATCGTTTGCGATACCCCAGGCGAGTTCGGGCCAGGTGAGCGAGGTACCTCGTCCGTAGTCCCGACGCTGGAGAGGTACATCGGCCCCGTCTCCCCCATGGCACCCCCAACCCCAGAAGGAGGAGTAGGAGTATGATGACATCGGGCTCACTCGCGTCTCATAATTCTTTTTCTTTTTTATTTTATTTAATTTAATTGTAGGAATTATTTTACTTTCTTTTCTCCATGTCGCCTAAGCCTCTAGTATCATCCTTTCCCAAGTCCATCCTTTATAAACCCCCCGTCCACTTCCCTTGTGTCACCAGCCTGCTGATCTTCTTCTTTTTCTCTAGAAAAGGATTCCTTCCTCCCATTCCTTTTCTTCCTTCTCTTCCCTCTAGTATAATTCCCAATTGATCTCCTCCCTTCCTCTTCCTCCTCCTCCTCCCCCGGATACACACGCTCCTTCCGTTTGCGCATGTGTGTCTGCTGCGGTCGTGGTACTTCCTAACTACATCCTCCGCTGGTTGGGATCCGATTGTCACTCCTACTACCCACCCTAGAGAGTTCGCGCCATCAGCGCCAGTCTTCACCATGGCTCGCAGCTACTTGGGCATGCAGGGCCATGTCCTGCAAATCGCCATCGGTGTCATCGCCGGCATGGATTTCCTGCTGTTCGGTTACGATCAAGGTGTCACCGGTGGTCTGCTGAGTCTGCAGTCCTTCGTCAAGTACTTCCCGACCATCGCCACCACTGGTGATTATTACAACAGCCTCTCCGCGGCTGAGAAAAGCGCTCAGTCCACGCGTCAAGGTAAGCCGTCCCGCCAATGACTCCGGGTTGCGATCCCGAAAGAACCCTAGATTTGCTCACGATCGGTCCACAGGTATCGTTGTCGCCGCGTACAATCTGGGATGTTTCGCCGGTTCGATCCCGACGATCTGGGTCGGTAATTGGCTGGGTCGTCGCAAGACCATCTTCCTCGGTTCTTCCATCATGGTGATTGGCGCTCTGCTGCAATGTACCTCCTACGACCTTGCCCAGCTTATCGTTGGACGTCTGGTCACTGGTTTCGGTAGGTAGTTTTGACTCGACTTGACCGGTTCGTCAGAAGCTCATGCGCGCGCAGGTAACGGTATGAACACCTCCACGGTGCCCACTTGGCAATCCGAGTGCTGCAAGTCCAACCGCCGTGGTCAGCTGGTCATGATCGAGGGTGCCATGATTACCTGCGGTATTACCATCAGTTACTGGGTCGATTTCGGTCTTCTCTTCGCCGATCCCAACGAGGCCGCCTGGCGGTTCCCTCTCGCCTTCCAGATCTTCTTCGCCGCCATCATTCTGGTTTTCGTCATGTTCCTTCCCGAGTCTCCCCGCTGGCTCGTGCTCAAGGGTCGGGAGGACGAAGCCAAGGAAGTTCTGGGCGCGCTAATGGGTGACGGCACCGACCCCATTTTCCTGCAGAACGAATTCATTGCCATCAAGGCCACCGTCCTGGAGATGGCCAAGGGCTCTTTCCGCGACATGTTCACCATGGGCGAGGACCGCCACTTCCACCGGACCGTGCTCGCCTACGTCAACCAGATGTTCCAGCAGATCTCCGGTATCAACTTAATCACCTACTACATTCCCGTCGTGCTGGAGGAGCAGCTCGGCATGGATCTGATTGTCTCCCGTCTGATCTCCGCTTGCAACGGTACCGAGTACTTCATCGCTTCCTGGATCGCCGTGTTCACCATTGAAATCTTCGGTCGTCGGACGCTGATGCTGTTCGGTGCCGCTGGTATGTCCATTTCCATGATCATCCTCGCCGTGACCGCCAGTATCGGAACCCCCGGTGCCAACTACGCTTGTGTGGTGTTCCTCTTCGTCTTCAACACGTTCTTCGCCATCGGCTGGCTGGGAATGACCTGGCTGTACCCCGCCGAGATTGTGCCCCTTAAGATCCGTGCTCCGGCCAACGCCTTGTCCACCTCTTCCAACTGGATCTTCAACTTCATGGTCGTCATGATCACTCCGGTGGCCTTTGCGAACATTCACTATCAGACCTACATCATTTTCGCTGTCATGTAAGTTTTGGTTGTGTCCCCATTGTTGTAGTTCGTCAGGCTGATAATGTTCTAGCAACGCCGCGATCTTCCCGGTGGTCTGGTTCTTCTACCCGGAGACGACCCACCGTTCTCTGGAGGAGATGGACCGCATCTTCCGCAAGACCAAGAACGTCTTCCAGGTGGTCAAGATCGCCGACCAGGAGCCGCACATGTACGGCAAGCACGGTGAGCTCCTGCGCACCCTGGACGACGTCGAGGATGAGGCGGTGCGCCGTGCTAGCGTGATGAACCACCCTCACAAGGATGCAAGTGATGAGAACACCAGCACGGAGAAGATCTAAGCTGCCAGAAATCGTGTTGAAAAAGAAAAAAAGAAAGGCAGGAGACGATGATCCGATTACGAGTCATTATGCCCCTTTCCTGCCATGACATATATTTATTCTGCATGTTTACCCTTTCTTCTGTCTTTTTATATTACCATTTGTTTGTTACCCCCGGGTCAGGTTTCAGGATGGCGACGATCGTTGTTCGGCGATGACCTTAGATACCCAGATCGCTTCAGATGTAATTAGATCGGATCGGATCTTCAGATCTAGCAATGTTGATCGCTGCGCGCCACGACTGGCCGGCGCAGCCTATCGAGTCTACTCTGTATTGTTACTTTCCCCTAAGCAACCACGGACCGGTGCAGCGGCAGAGGAGGGTCGCAGACTCCAAAACACCACGTCCTGCAGTGTTCCTTGTACCGAGAGGCGCGTGGGATAATGCTGGCGAAGCTGCAGACCATAGAGGATCTCAGGGGAAAGCCCTCAAGACTACGACGCGCTTGTGTCTGATCCGCAGGCCATTCGCTACGTCGCCGAACTTATGTAACAAACAGGCCTGCTCAACCAGGTCGGCCACACTGATATTGGAGACTCAGCGGAGCAGGACCTGGAGCGTGCAAGCCTTTTCGACTCTTTCTGTTTCTTCCTAGAGATTATCTTCTTCGTCGCTCGGAGTTCCCTCCTGCAGCTTGAAGAAAGAATCATGTAGACGACGAGTACCTAGGTTCTTAGCTGACGCCGGCGCTGAAAATCTGCCGACTAATGCCTAACTATCTAGGAACAGGTGGCATTCACTTATGTATTCCAATGCTAATTGTTCCTGTCTTCTATCCAAGAGGTGTAACTCAAATAGGGTCTCTTTGAGCGGAGCCGAGCCGAGAACAAAATGAGGGCGGTTAGACATCGAAATCCTTCCAACCTAATGTGAGTGAGATTGTAGTTGAGTACTAGACCAAGCTAGTACTTTGGGGCTCACGGAAATCCAGTCTAGATCCCCGCCCCACGCGACCCCCTCGGCTAGATCTGGACCACCAAGGATGAGGCATGAACCCCCATGGCTGAAGCTGCCACCATTTAAGGCCGCTTATCCCACTTCCCCAGCTAGACGATCTCTCTTTCACGCACAGAGTCGAATTTCGCAATGTTCGGAACCCTGCGCTACCTGCCCAAGGACAAGACTGGGGAGTTCCTCGAGCGTGAATCAGGGGTGGTGGGAAATACGACAACCAACAAACCTCAACACTCTGCCTGCGATAATTGCAGGGTAAAAAAGGTTGGTGATCTCTAATTCTAAAAAGTTGCTTTGTTGCAATCAACCGCTCCAAGCTCCAGCCCAGTTAACAGGGGACCATTTGCAAATGGCGCCCAAATAGATCCGCTGCAGTGGCCAAAGAGCGGGATGTTCGCGGTGCAAGACACTTTCCCTCCCCTGCAGCTATACCCACGGCCCCGTGCGGAAAGGCAAAAGGAAGCCAGCGCCCAGGTCGCAAGAAAAGGACCACAGTAAGGAGAACGAGAGCTGTCCGGAAACGAGCGCTGCCCTCGGCCGATCTCCCACGAGGGAGGCTGCAGCCACAGCTACAGTGCAGCCCTCCCTATTGACTATGGAACCACTACCGCATAGGCTAGACGAGAATTACGTCGGGCTGGACAAGGCAACGCAGCAGGTCCAAGGGAACCCCGACTCAATGCTGGACCCAATGTTGAAGGAAATCGCGACCTGGTCGAGTTGCCTCGATTGGTCTCCAGGAAAGGACGGCACCAGCATGCCGGAATCCGACTATGCCGTGACAGGGGATCTACGCCTCCCCGCAGTCAATGGGTTCACGTCACTGGAGCTGCTTCCTACTCCTCCGTCGACCTATGTCCTTGCCGCCTCCGGGAGCACAAACCGATCAAGTGAGAACGCCTCCGATTTTGCTATGGAAGAGCGACCTTCATGCTCATGCTTGAACTCGGCCGTCTTCCTCCTGGACGAATTGGAGACGCCCCACTATGATGGGGGCCCCGGCGCGCAGGGCCTTGACTCTATTCTTTCGATTTATCAGGAGGTGCTCTTTCTGTGCAAACGTATGATCAACTGCGACGCCTGCCGACGGAAATCAGGAAGTATGATGATGCTTATGATGGTGCTGGAGCGATTGGCCATTCTGTGCGGCGAGGTGATTGATGCTTTTATTGCCCAGAGGGAATTCAACAGGCCGGGGGGCGCGCCCGTCCCCGTCGCCATGATGGAGAAGCAGCCGATGGTTTTGGGCGAGTACGAGATCGACGGGGAAGACTACGAGGTTATGATGGGGATGCTAATGACACGGCGGCTGTCGGAATTGGAGAGCTTGCTAGCTCGCATAAAGATGATCAGCTCCTCCACCTGCCGCGCTCATCAGCAGGCCAGAATGGCGCGCGTTGATCAGCATGTTAAGAACTTGTTTCAGAAGCTTACTTCCGTCTGCCCTCTGGTCACCCAATGGAGGACCGATACAAATCGGCCAGTGGTCACGGATGCTGCTTGGAAAGCCATTTAAGGATTAGACGAAGGACACTATGGATTTATAAAGGAGAGTGAAATAAATGTGCACATATCAGATGAATATCTCCAGGTCCATTATCTCGTAGCGTAAACACTTTTTCCAACTTTCATTTATGCCGTTGTTTTTTGCAGTGTCTATCGAGAGGGGGATGTACTCTCGGGAGTTACTTATTTGGGCAAAAACCCCACGCTATCGGGCAATGTCAGCTAAGCTCGATATGCCAATGGACTTGAGAGGAAGCAGGTATATATCAAAGACGTTGAAGAAGCAATCTTATTGTTGGCTTCGCTCCAGATCACTCTACACAAAATGTCGATGAGCTGGGGTTACGGACCTACCTGCTTGCTGGACATCTTCACAGTGGTGTTTGTCCCGGTAACTCTTCCCTTGTGCCTTTCCATCGCACCACCTAAGTCCCACTACCCGGCAGCAAAGCAACGTGAGGGTCCGCTACAAGCCACTGGGCTAGCTAGCTACCTTTCCTAGCTGACACCGGAACTTTCCTTTTCTAGCGCTTGGGAAGGAGGGAAAAGAAAAGAGGGCGAAATCCAACCTTTTCTTTCCTCTTTTCCTTCCACTATCCCATTTTCAGCTGTGTCTTCGATTCTCTCTTTCTCCCTCTTCGCATCGGTGATTTCGAGCACAATGGCCCGTTGCGCCCTTGTCACTGGTTGTAGTGCCGGCGGTATCGGCTCGGCCCTTGTGGAGGAACTCCACGCCCAGGGGCTTAGAGTCTATGCGACCGCCCGCTCCCCAGCTAAGATGAACCATCTTAAACTTCCCAATGTTATCCTTGTTCCTCTCGACGTTGTGGACCCGGCCAGTATTGCCGCTGCCGTCAATATTGTTCAACAGGATTTGTCTTTGCATGGTGACTCTCTCGACATCCTCATTAATAACGCGGGCCAGTCCCTCGTTTATCCAGCGCTGGATATCTCGATCGACGAGGCCAAGCGTCTTTTCGATGTCAATTTCTGGGGGGTCTTAGCTGTCACCCAGGCTTTCATGCCGTTGCTGCTGGCTGCTAAGAATGGCAGTACACTCGTGAATGTCTGCTCTATCTCAGGCTTCTTGCACGCCCCTTGGATGAGTGGGGCTCTCTATCCAGGCCGTTGCAACAGAATATATAAGGAATTGCCTCTAATCCGTTTGCATAGGTGTCTACAATGCCTCGAAGGCCGCTCTAATGTCTTGGAGTGAGACTCTCCGATTAGAAGTGCAACCCTTTAATATCCGGGTTATCTCTCTAGTCACTGGCGCTGTCGCTACAAATGTCATGTCGCATTCGAATATAAACCTACCGGAAAAGTCCCTTTACCAAAAGGCGCTCCCAGAGATTCAAAAACGCGGTGTCGGGGATGATGTGTCAAATAAGAGCGCGCCGGCAGAGTTTGCTCGCGAGGTTGCTAAGGATGTCTTGGGCGGAGCCGCAGGACCGGTGTGGCATGGAAGTATGGCTTCCATGGTGAAGTTCATGTCTAGATACATGCCAACAGGTATTTTAGTGAGTGAAACTGTGTTCTTCCATTCCGGATTCCTCTTCGGCGTAAACCGACTGCTGATATTTCTCGCCTAGGACCGAGTGATGAAGGGGGGAACTGGGCTGGACAAGCTGCCTTGAAAGAAACATTACACGAACGGGATATGCATAGAAACGACCAGGCGTGTTCATGATATGTTGTCGCTTTTACCTCTTATTCGTGCCCTTCCTGTCCAGATAATTGACTGTAAACCTGAGAGGCGATAATTTCCCACTGGATATCTTCGTCTCCCTGGATATCCACTACCCACAGGCTCAGACCTATGACTATTCCTTCTTGTTCATACGGCTCGCTTAGATAGGCTACAACGGGTCAATAGGAATATGATTGATTGATTGATTGAATTTAATCCCCAGGCAACGTAGAACTGCGGGCGCCTTTCGACTAGAACCGAAATATCCTCTTCTTCAAGCAATAGTACGACGCGATCATATATTACACCTTACGCACTACTATGCGCCTTGGCTTGGTGGCGTAATGGTCATTTTGGCTGACAGTAAGACATACTATGATGTCCACCATCCACCTTTCCTCGCCGCACACGTCTCAGTCATAGCCTATATTGGCTGCAGATCCATACGTTTGATGGAGACTTCAGTGGCGAAATCGCGCAGCGGGCCCACGTCCAGAGGTAGAATGTCGGCGGCGTTTTGAAACGGCAAGATCGACTGTCCGAATAACTGTCCCTTCGTAAGCTCGATATCTTCATCTCCGGGCGTGTTTGAGGATGGAAAGATTTGCTGTGGATGTGATGTTAGCTCTGAATTGTATGAAGGTTCTATGGAACGTTCTTACCATTTCTCTGCTTTGAATGTTTCCGGCAGCATCGCGTGTCCAAATTTCAGCAGTCCCTTTTACCCGCTTTCCAGATGACTCTGACCACTTCAGCAGTATGACAACATTCACTGTCTGACAGCCTTGCATCCATAGGTCTTTGTCATGACGAAGGTAAGGGAACGATTCGGACCATCCAGATCCGATTTTTTGTCAAAAATGAGTCGCAGAGAGAATGCACTTGTCCCAACACCCATGCAAATCAGTCTGTTCTCTTGCAGGGTTATCAAGCCGGCGGCCCTCCAGTCACAGATGACATTGTTGACCCATCGCTGATGCACGTCGTGTAATTCTGTCGGCATTATCTTAATACGCAGGACGCGAGTTTCGGCGTTGTAGTTTATTCTAAATGATCGTCATCACATAGTGTGCCTTGATGACCCATATAGATGTTCCCAGACTACCTTGGACGGCGTCTTTCAACTTCGGGGTGACTTGCAAGAGATTCAGAGAGCAAGAGCCAATTCTGACCTGCAATATCCTCGTAGATCAGTTCTTTGAACCCAGAGACAGCATCAAGTTCTCTCAAGATGCTTTCGAAGATGAGATGGGCAGGGGAGTCAGGTGGGATAGAAGAAGAGGTCATCTTGTAGTCGGGGGAAGATGGGAGGTCACTTGAATTAAGGAACTTGGTAATATCACTAATATCAGTGAAAAGGAAGTGGCAGGAGTGAATGGGAAGTAATAGAGAGGACATGCAGGCATTATAGCCTCTATCCCGTAGGGCAAAGTCTGGTAAGAACGAGCTCAGAATTACGTGCTAACTACAGTATGAGTTACTCAGGCTCCGGCTCTGAACCACGTATCCTCCGACAAAAGCGCATAATGATGAAACTATACATAGTATAGAGCCATAAGATCAGCGTACTATGGTGAAAGCTACCTCACACCAGGGATGAATAGTCCGGACAAGAATAATGGCATTGATCACCAACCAATCCGCCTTACCAGTGGCCCAGTCACTAAAAGCGACCTCGGTGAAGTGTTCCAGAGCTGGTGTTCTCTCACCCGCGGTTAGTTTCGGTCACCGAGGACGCTCGACCCAAGCCGAAGACGGACTGGTTGGGGATGAGTCATAGTATTGTTCTTGGGAATCGGATGGAAATCATCCAAGAAATGAAGCAAACGAGAGGGGAAAAAAAAAGTTATCAATCAAACCTTATATAATCCCCAACGCACATCCCATTGGCGGGACCGCCGCCCTCTCCGACGGTCGGGACGCCCAAAGAAGAAGGTAGCAGGGACCAGCCGTCACCTTCTTTTTTCTACCTCTCCTACTTCGACTTCTTCTTTTCCTTCAAGATCCCCTCGTCTTCTCCATTGTATCTCTCACGCTGTATCATAGACACTCCGGGCCGAGCCACATTCCTTCTGGACCCCGTCTCCAGCGCCCGTCCAGCTCCAAACTAACAGCCTCGGTTATCGCTATCAATCAGGTCTCTCCATCTGTACTCATTCTATGCGCACTACTATGGCGCTCGCTTAGGTATGTTACTCAAATGCGCTTTTTGTTCAATTTGCTCCCCTCGCGCACACACCCTGCTACGTATCCACATGCTAATCAAGGCTCGACGTTGGACAGGTCTGGTTGGAGGGTCAAAAGACGCAAGAAACCCTGCAGAGTTTTGGGCATCTCAAGCATTTAGCTGCATCGTTTCTGCTTAAAATCCCAGTCATTCGCCGTGCGGGGCTGCTCGAGCGCAACCTCCAAAAGTTCTTTTAGGCGTTCTTTCCTAGATCGCGCTGTCTCTATCTTTGATTCTTTTCCTTCATACCGGCCGGCTTTTCGTCAGCCTCGGTTAGATCGTTTTAGTCGTTGGTGGCGCTCATAGCCCCCGGAGCTACTTTGCAAACGGATCCAATCACCGACGGCATCATGTCTTTCATGCAGCAAGCCCAGTCTCCAGTCGATAGCGACTTAGGAAAACAAGCCGGCGCCGAAAGTCCCCAGGAACGATTCTCTAGTGCTGACGATGATGTCGAGTCGGGCTTTGAGCCTGACGTAGCCAGTATTGAGCGCATCTATAGGTAACTTGCAATTTCCATTACATCCAGATCTCCTGTCGCATCACTGACCGGCCCAGAAAACTTGATTATCGCATCATTCCCGCCTTCTGGGTGCTCTATTTCCTCTGTTCAGCCATTCGTTCCAATGTCGGACTGGCCCAGACCATGAACGCGGACGTGGGTCATGATCTAGGGTCTGTTTTGCATTTGACGCCGCACCAGATCTCGACCGGTCTCGCCCTTTTCTATGTCTGCTATGTTGTCTTCGACTTGCCATCCAACCTGATCATGACTCGGTTGAGCCCTCATGTCTGGATGAGTCGCATCGTCATCAGTGTCGGTATCATTGGGAGCTGTATGGCTGCGATGAAGGCTGCCTGGAGTTTATAGTACGTCGTGACTCAGTGTGCCTTGTATTGCCCGTTTGGGCCATGATGACAGCAGTGGCTAACGCCTCAAATCTAGCCTTCTTCGCCTCTTACTGGGTATTGTCATTGCCGGCATGTGGCCGGGAATGGCCTACTACCTCACTCTCTTCTATCCTCCGTCGAGAACCGGAAAGCGCATCGGTCAGTACTACACCGCTGCGCAAGTTTCTGCCGCTGTCGTCGGTCTGGTCTCCGCAGGTTTTCAAGAGATGGACGGTGATCAGGGTCTGGTCGGCTTCCAGTGGATGTTCCTGGTTTATGGCATCATCACCATCGCTGTTGGTATCGTCCTCCTCTGGTGGCTTCCCGATCGACCAACTGCACCGGGCGAGGAGGCACCCACTAAGAAGTACCTGCGTTGGCTTCCACGGAGCCGTCCGGCACTGACAGGTCGCGACGCTGAAATCCACTACCATGATCTGAAGCGAGTCTATCATCGCCCGCAATGGACCCTTCGCGACCTCCTTCACGTCTTCATGGACTGGCGCCTGTGGCCCCTCCTGATCATGTATTTTGGGGTCGTCGGCGTTGGCATTGGCGTCCAGAACTACAGTACCGTGATCATCAAAGCTATCAACCCCAGCTTGAGCGGCATCGACTTGAGTCTTCTCTCTGCTCCAATCTGGATCGTGTGTCTCCCCTGCAGCCATCTGTAGCCTTCCAATAGCCCTCAGTACTAACCGGTATACAGATGGACTTGATTGCCATCCTCCTGGTCACGCCTATGTCGGACCGCTTTCACCGCCACCGCGCCATCTTCTTCTCGATCCCCGTCTGTCTACAGATCCTGGGGCTTCTTCTCACCACCTACGCTGGGACAGAGACCAACTCCTGGCCGCGCTATGGTGGCCTCCTCATCGTCGGCTTCGGACTCGGACCTACCGTCCCCATTACAATGACCTGGACGACAGAGATCTTCCAGCCACGCCACGGTGAGGTCGGTGTCGCGGCCGCTTCCGCTGTCGTCTCCGGTCTGGGCAATCTGGGCAGTATCCTCACCACGTATGCGCTCTACACCGGTTGGGCAAGCGACTACACCGCCCCGGGTCGTGAGAAGTACCGCAAGAGTAACCTCGTCATGGTGGGGATTCTGTGCGCAAGCATCCTGTCTTCCGTGGTCATGCAGCTTCTCCTACGATTTGTCGATGGTCGGCGCCAACACAACTCCGAAGGCGACGATGCAAACAAGATCATTGACGGCGCGGCCAGACGAGAGGCGGAGCAACGTGGTCTCGACGGGCTGGGTTCGAGTATATTCCGCGTGCTGAGGAAGAAGTGATTTGGTTGTCTGTTGTATACTTTCTTGTTGTCTGTCTTATAATGAGCCTTTCCCTTGGTTACATCGAGGGTATGTATTGTTATGGTGTATGTGGTATGTGACATGATGATGGAAAAGATGGTGTACATATTTTTATCGCAGTCAGTCGTTGTAGACTGCATATATAATGGTCGTGCCTGGTGGCTGACAATGGACTCTTATCTGAGTAGCACCAGCAAAGTTCGTGTAAAGCTAAGGAAGCAGACACCTAAATTCTAGTAATCAAGAAGATAAAGAGTGATAGGTTGTATTGAATACACTATGTTACTATTTATTGACAGTGACCTGGGGCTGCCAGGATTGATTCCTTGTCCTCCGGGCCTCCAGATGGGGTTCCACCATTCGATTCGAATAATGCTTTGAAAGAAAGAGACCGTCCAATTCAATCTCTTGAATCTCAGAAGTCTTCTATGTTGACGTAACACATAACCCACATAAACGACGACGAAAAGAAGTGAAAATAGAAATGCAACACAGCAATCAGGGGAGCAGAAGGAACGCAAAAAGGGCAGCAAACTCTGGCATCCGAGAGCAGGAAGAGAAAGGACCCCTGAAATACCATGAGACAAAACGGATTGGGTGAAGGGGAGGAAAAGCGAAAGAAACATGACGAAATCTATATTTGCTCTCCACAACGGCCAGGCTGCTCTCTTAGGTTCTTTACTCCCGGGTTGACGCCGGAGGGTATACGAGCGCTAAGAGAAAGAGGTTTTTCGCATTTTGATTCGGTATTAGTTATGGGGTTTTCCATTTAGACGCCACCGCAGAGCTGGTTCCGAATTAGTGTAAGGTCTTGCGAAAGGGTATTAAAGGAGAACTCACAGTCTCGACGATGATACCAGTGATCTGGTACGGGCAAGCGTTGCTAGCGGGACGGCGGTCCTCGAAGTAACCCTTGCCATCCTTGGCCACTTGGCGGGGGATACGGATG
This sequence comes from Aspergillus terreus NIH2624, assembly GCF_000149615.1. Taxonomy (NCBI): domain Eukaryota; kingdom Fungi; phylum Ascomycota; class Eurotiomycetes; order Eurotiales; family Aspergillaceae; genus Aspergillus; species Aspergillus terreus. The sequence continues at coordinate 1,134,018 of NT_165927.1, forward strand.
CTGCCACCACGGTCGGCGACACCGTAGCTGAACTTGTCGATGCTGCCGGTCTCGTGACGGCCGGTGAGACGCTCCTCGTTGCCCTCACCGTAGACGGCAATGTGCTCGACGTGGCGGGCCTCGAGCTTCTTCATGGCGGACTCGATGACCTTCATGCCACCCTCGGCGCGCATGGCAGCAGAGGAGACGTTGGTGTGGAGACCAGCTCCGTTCCAGTCACCCTTGATGGGCTTGGGATCAAAGGAAATCTTGACGCCGAACTCCTCAGCCACACGGTGGAGGAGGAAGCGGGACATCCAAAGCTGATCACCCACTAGAGTAATTGTTAACAACGAATGACAAATCTAAAGAGATAAGGAAAACTCACTCTCGATACCCTCGCAAGGGCCGACCTGGTACTCCCACTGGGAGGGCATGACCTCGGCGTTGATACCGGAGATGTTGATACCGGCATACAGGCAGGCACGGTAGTGGGCCTCGACAATGTCACGGCAGTAGACCTTGCCGGTACCGACACCGCAGTAGTAGGGGCCCTGAGCACCGGGGAAACCACCCTTGGGCCAGCCGTAGGGCCAGCCGTCCTCACCGAGGAGGGTGTACTCCTGCTCCAGACCGAACCAGAACTCCTCCTTGGCGTGGGTCTCCATCAGACGGGCAGCCTCGTGGCGGTAGTTGAACTTGTTGGGGGTACCATCGGAATCCCAGGTCTCACAGAGAACGAGAATGTTGTCACCAAGGCGGAAGGGGTCAGGGTAGATGGCAACGGGACGGAGGTACACATCGGAGTTGTCACCGGGAGCCTGGCCGGTCGAGGAACCATCGAAGTTCCACTCAGGGAGCTCATCAACGGACTTGACGGGCTTGGAGAGAGTCTATTGGCAGGGGAAAAGGAGGGTTAGTCCCGGTCAGATCGGAGATGAGTCACGTGGGAGCGGGTGGGTGCAGGCGCAGATGTGGCATGCAGCAAAATCCCCGTGCGTAGGGCTTATCGGCCAGGGCGAAACCAGCGCGATAACCGCACTGAGGGGTCACACTCCATGGCTTGGAACACAAACCATGCGCCACATGGCAACCTTGTGGTGCGCTAGGAAGATAAATGTTGATGAGAAGGGTAGTGCATACCTTAGTCTTGCTGCGGCAGCCACCGACAGCGTCAATCCAGATGTACTCGGCCTGGACACGACCCTTCTGGTCGAGGGACATGTACTTCATGAGCTGTTTCCAGCGCATCAGTCAGTATACTGTTTCCTCGAACCGCAGGGAAAGCGCGGTTGAAGAAAAAGCAGTGACAGGTATCAATGAGAAGAAGAACGCACATTCTCCGTGTTGGAGACGACGGTTGATTTCGACTGTGGCGATGAGTCATGGTTAGCTGGGTGTCCTGTGCCGGATGACGGACGGGTGACGAGGCAAAGACATGGACATACCATTGTGAAATTGATGTGAAGGGTGAACTGATAGAGATAGGATCTTTGGATTCCTTTTCAGGGAGTGTTCAGCTGGTAGAGAGGCAAGATGACTCCAACAAGCTGGATTTTCAGTGAACAGAGACGGACGAACGCGGAACCACGATCGAACGATTGATGAGGAGGAAGGAGGATGGAAGTAGCGAAAGTAGCGAGGGAGAGATCGCGATTAAATAGAGCAAAGCGAAGACAACAACGAAGTGTTGTTTCAAGAGATTGAAATCTGGAGGAGGGTGAGTTGAGGAGGGGAGAAGCGGCGGTTCTGTGGGTGGGGGGGAACCGATGCTTTAAATTTCAGCAGGCGTCGCGTTGCTTTTCTGGGAGGGCGGCAAATTTGCCTCCCGATCGGGGAAAGTGCGCTGAAAGATACCGTAATCTTCGGCTGCTGCTGTGCCCATCGGTATTGCCCGTACGGCCGTAATCTATTCTTTTAATAGATTGGATCTTTTTGATATTCTATTCTCGCTCTTATCCTGATGCTACTAGAACCATCGCATCCAGTCTCTGCATCTAGATCGATTCTTCTCAGTACTGACTCCTCGAAATGAGCGATTTCTAACAATCTTCCCCTTTCCATGCGGCTTTTTTGGGAGCTGGGTTGCCTACGAGATTTCTTTTTTTGGCCGCGGCGTGTGGCTCAGTTGCCGGGGTGTTTCAGACCCAGAAAAAAGAAAAAAAAAATTCAGCCGGCAGCGAGTCAAAAAAAGGCGCATTTTGCGGATCTCCATTCACCCATTATTCGACCCCAACCGCTGCCCTCTGCGCCTGGTGGTATGTACAGGGAGTGTAAATGGGACGCATCGCATGGACGCCTCCAGACTCTTCCTGACCAACCGGATAGACCATCCGAGAGTTGACAGACGGATATCACCCTTATTCGTGCGTTATCTTCTTACGTATGGTTGAAGGTATTGATAGGAGGTCTACCCGGTAGAATCAAGTCTACGACTAGTGATTTCGAGATCATAAGGTCTGCCTTACTTCTGCCCAAGCAGAGACTCAGGTAATAATATTACCCGTTTGGGTAATATGGATCCAGCAGGCCGGGAGCGTTCAGCAGAAAATGGCGCCCCCTTGGATGGCCAAATATGCAGCTCCTGCATGGACAGCATCGAGACAGCCCATGCAGGGAGAACGGCATGTATCCATTCAGATGATGGTGACAATCCCAGGGCAACATGGACACACCATCTGGAATGTGGTTTCCCCAGATAATCCCACCCCACGCCACTGGGTAAATTCCGGAAGATGGGGGAGGGAGGCGGCCGAGAGGGACAAATGGTAGACGCGAAATTATCAACAGGAGAAACCGTACCTGTCGGGTGACTAGCGATCAAGAGGGTGGAAGAAGAAAAGAAATGAATGTGATTGTGGGAGAATCTCCGGGGACGGCTGTCAGTCGAGATAGCGACACGAAGAGGTTTGCTAACAGGTATTATTCAATATCTCCCGTCAGTGGACGGGAGCGATGCATATCAGCTGCAGGACCCGAATAGCGTTGAACGTTGTCTGCGCCTAATCTCGGCCCTGGACGTGCTCCCTATTGGCAGTCATCTGCATCTGTCTTTTGCAATTCTAATGGCTTAACCGGACCCTGGCTGTCCTGTGTACAGAGAGGGAGACCCTCGATACTGTCGGTGTATACATACAGTAGATGGTGGCCGGAGTATCGCCTGGTCAGCTCCGTCGGGTACCTTTCTCCCGGCCTTATCTATGCGCGGTCGGATACTAGTAGTAGGCTTAGTAGCATCCACAATCAACCTATGAATAGATTCTTCCTCTTTTGCCGGTGGACACTTTTATTCATGACCTATCTGTAATCGCTAACTACCATCTGGAGGATACGTGATATGTAATCCCTATGTTCTAGATGGACGAGACGAACTACCTAGGTAGGTACTACAGGTACTCCGTACCAACTGGACTTATCAGCATCCACATTTCCCTTATCAGCGGTGCCCCTCCACGAAGAAGCCACAAAAGCAAAACTCCCCGCCATTCGCGTGGGTGGATCGTAGCGCGCCTGCCGACTCCTTTGTTCTTTTTGATATGATTCCTTTGGATTCCTCCATCCAACGGAAATCAGCATGATATAGACAGATATACCTTTATTCCCTACCCCTACCCCTTCTAGATCCATACACGAATTACAGAATTACACCGTATTTCATTACCAGAAAAGTAATGGAGTAATAGACTGGCCATCCACCAGCCAGACTTTGCCTTGGCCCGGACAATCCTCCGGCAGTGGGGCGTGGCAACCCATTTCGACGGACGAGAGAGGCTCCCCCGACACCGGCCCCAGTGGTTGACTAACATTAACCAAGAGTCACTCGTTGACCCCGTTGTCGGACGGCCGCATGGGATTTCTTTTTTTCCCTTCAACCCGAGGAGTTTGACAGAGACCGAGGAAGAACAGAAGGGGTGGGAAGCGAGCGAAATTCCACGGAAGATGGGCGATATCAGACAGGCATCTCCAGACCCAGTCGACTGCTTTAGCGTCCGATCTGCCCTTTGCGGAAACCCTCGAGGCCAGCAAATGGTGCCGGACACGAAGCTAAGTCGGGAGAATCAGGAAGCGACTGAGTGGCTGAGGCCTGGCCTGCGATCAGCCCTGTGGATGCTGTCGGTTGCATGTCTCAACGACTGCCGTAGTTCCCTGGGACCAGATGTTATTAATAGAGTCGATGTGCCCCAGCTGTTTCAAGACTCTATTGTATGAGTCTCACCACGACGCTCCTTGCATCCGCCAGTGTCTAGATAATAGCAGATGATGTTGTAGAAGTGCTGCCACATGTGGCGCTGCCTGTCACATGCACCCGAATCCGGCTAGCGTGACCTGTCTCTGACTAAGCTCGCCCCTCCGGATTCTCCCTAATGGCGTCATGACTACACGGTACAACCATCATAGGAGGCGTCGGTATTCTTCGTTCAAGTTCTTTGCCAGCAGATCCCCCACCGGCCGTCGTCACACGCATCGATCCGACCCTCCGTTTATCCCTCATACAAATGTCATTCTTGCGAGTTGCTGCTCACCGACTGGCGAAAACGCCTGCTTCAAGGAGGCCAATGATCAGTCTGCATGCTTTTCCCCCCCTCCGCATTCGACCGAATTGCTTATCGCTGCGCTTTAATTGGTCCAACCCGTCTCAGCATGACAAAAGGTGCTGACTGGATTCGGATAAAGTAGAAACAGTGTAATTTGCGTTTGTTTTATCCTGGCTCCCTGTTTTACCTGTAATACACTATAGACTTGGCAGGCCACCTGAAATAGGGGATATGGATGGACTGCACTGGATATATATCTCTACCATGGTCCATAGTGAGCGTATACTGCCTGTAGAGTTGGATATACCTAGTCTAATCCTGGAGACTGTCTACTATACTGCTGTGTCACCGTGACGATGTACAATGACAATGCTTGTGCAATAAAATCTGCCTGGGGATATCACCAAGCGCCTGTAACTCAATAGATATAAACGTCCATGCCTCAGTTGACCATGCAATTATGCAGGTTACTAGAGTGTGCCGGGTATAGCCTTCACTCCGCTGGTCTGCATGCAGTAGAGTCGTGAATTTACCATGAGATGCCGCAATTGCGCTGTAAAGCTGCTCCCTGATACTCTGCCATACAGTCAGATGCGAGACCTGCTGCACCTCTACTGCAAACCATCATGCAGCAATATGCCATCCTTCCTTCAATCGAACGTATGTTCCAAGTCCAGGCGCAGCATCGTCCATCCGAGCTGAATATATCCAACTGAGCCAAGGACTGAGACGCGCGATTGCGTCAAAACTCGGACAAACCCAGATAAGCGACACCCGGCTACACGAACTGTATGGAGCCAGCCCCTGCAGGCTGGAACAAGAAGCTTAAAGCGAGTGGAGTCTGTACGGAGTCCCCGGAACGCTGGTTATCAAACCAAGCCCATTGTCCACGACATGGATCTACGATGCGCCAGTCCGGACTGGGTAAGCATTCAGGTACGGGCTCCTTTAATTTGACGCAGCTCATGCATTCCCCGGTATTTTTGATGAAACCTGCACGGACCGTGCTGGTCACCGGCTGTTTCGCTGCTGCGCCCATCGCAAGACCCATTCGACCAGTATTCCAATGTCTTGAGAAATCTCCAAAACGCGGGCCATCTTGCTTTGGAGTTCGGATGCCTCGTTCTTTTGACCATCAGCTTCTTTCGCGTCCTGCTTATCTGCGTCGTCATCCAGTAACCCTGTCATATCCACAACCGATACCCGGCCATTCAGGCCGATCTCGAGGCTGATGGAGACTTTCCTGAACACGCCAGCATCATTGCTCGACTTTGGATCAGACGTGGAATCGTTCGCCGTGAATAGAAGCATTATCACGGGTGCTTGTCCAAGTTGGGTCCGCAGTGTCACGTCGACTTTGACATCGTCATCGGGTGTAAATTCACTGCCATCTCCGGAGACCGGCTCGCGCGCATTACTGGTCTCTTCAAGCAACCAGTTGAGCCTTTTCTCATCTGGGTCGTCATTACTCAGGATTATTGTGTCGCTCTTTGCTGACTCCCATGTTTGTGTTGGAACTCCCGTTAGGTTTAGCGCGGCCGGCAAATTACCCCGGTCTTTCTTGCCATCGACATCTTTGCATGCAAAGACATTACGAATCAGGTTGGCCAAGAAGGCATACTGGCGTAGGGTCTGAAAAAGGCTGTCAGTATGTCAAACTATCAGAGACACAGGTGCACATACAGGGAGAATGTCAGCAAGCTGGCGAGGGTGTGCAAACGGGATATCACGGATCGTTCGGCCGGCGACAGACTCAAATGGCTGGAATGTATAGCTGTGCTTCTTCGTGCATGGTTTTCCATCTTTATCAACTGCCTCGACCTCTAACCGCCGGCGCTTTCGTCCAAATTGGGACATGTCGTCCGGGCCCAGGCCCATAGCACCGGCTGTCGACAGTGGCGACCATCCTGGGGCCAACAGGCCGTCATATGTAACCATCTTATACTCTGGGGGCATCTGGATGCCCAGATGTCGGTAAATGTCTGAAGCAGCGATGATGGGAACATCAAGAGGTGGCTCCAGCCGAGCAACGAAGCGACGGTTCGGCGCAGAGCCCAGCATGCCCGAATCCAGCGTCATTGCATCGGAATGACCTTGGCTTCCTGGCGCCAGGGTGGCCGGTGGGTCAGCCCAGTTGACCACAGCAACACTGGACCCTGCATGATCTGCTGAAGACTCATTTCCATTATTCACCACCGTCATCACCTCGGTATTGACCCACTCCTTGGAGACACGAAGCGATGGGTAGCCCTCCTCACATTCAACAACGACGCTCCACCCGCCATTCCCGCGAGCGAGTTGGTCGTCTGGCTGGCCGGCGGGTTGGTCAACGACCATCTCGTCGGGCGATGTTTTCTTTTGCTTCGCATCCAAAACTCGTGCCTGATGCACCCAGTAGTCCAAGCTGAGCCCAATCCGGCCTCCTTGATGCAGACCAGGTCGACCAACCCAGCCGCTGCAGAGTTGTTCATAGACACCCGAGACCTTGCAATGTTTCTTCTCCTCCTCCCACACGCGCTTGAGGCTTTCATACAGGCCCTCGATGGCCTCGAAACAGTTGACCTCCTGGCTGAGTCGATCATGCCGGGCAAGCCATTGTAAATTCTCATGGAACCCAGCGAGGGACTTCCACGAGCCGCGCTCTCCGTCCTCAGGGGTTTGGACCAAATCATGCTTCAGGACAGCCGTCGCCTCCTCGCGAGGCTCGCCATTGGCGGCCTCGGGCGTATCATATTTCAGACTGACACCCTTGACGATGTTCTGGCCGCGGTAAAAGTCAATCTCGAGGTCGACGAAGTTCCCCGCTATGTTGAGACTGTCTTCCTGCCAAATCGACTCGAACCCCTCCAATTGGCCCAATCTCTCGATGCCCTCTCGGCACACTCCGCGGCCGGCGACACGAGCCCGGAGGATCTGAACGACTTCATCGATGTGTCTCCTTCGCTCTTCGTCGCTGTCCCGCGCACCGCCAAGCTTCAAGCCATGCATACCCAATGCCTGGATATCACTCTCGTTCATACCGGATGCAACGAGACTATCGTGAACGGCCGGCGATGGGCTAATTCCCCCGTACGCACCGAGAGCTAAGAGGGCCGATGGCGAACTGAAGGAGACGGGGTCATCGGCGCCCGTGGTAGCGGCCAGCGGCGTCGCGGATTGGTGCGCCGACGGCGGCTGAGAAAGATGCCCAGGTCCCGAGGCCGATGGAGTCTTAGTTGATGGAGATTTGTGGGCGATGGGTTTGGGTATCGGTCCGGACGGACGGGGAGACGATGTCAAATGCGTCGGTGTCGCGCCGGGATTCGGTTTGGAAGATGGGGTAGCCATGTTTGCGCTGAAAGAAAGAGAAGTCTAATGGAGTATAGATTGCGAGAAGACGCTGACGCTGGAGCGGGTATCTGATGCAGAACAATAGCCAAAATTCAAGCTTCTTCTATCGCGACGTGTTGCGGCGTCTCATCTCCTGCAAGCGGAAGCAATAGGCGCTAAGTGCAGGGTGCGCAAGCGAAACACTCAAAGAGCCAACATCAGCATCCCCAGAGTACTATCCAACAGTAATACGGAAGAGAGGCAGCAATTGGCCACTGCGGAAGGTATGCGAAGCTGAGGCGCAAGAAAGAAAGGTGTTGGTTGCTGAAAGGAATCCCGCGGCGGAAAACACCGGTCACATGAGTTTGCGCTGTTTGTCCCATCTCGTCATAGTCAAATCGCAACAATCTCAAGAGCTCCTTCGACGCTCTCCAAGCTGCAGTCTCGTCGCAACGTCGCTCGCCAACATGTTTGCTGCCAGGACTTTCACCCTTCGAGCTCCGGCATTTCGCGTACTCGCACCGTTCCGTTCGGTGTCGACCTTAGAAGGCCACTCTCACATCGTACGACACATCCGTATGACAGCCTTGTATAGTTCTCCGCGCTAACACTCTATACTAGTATGTATTTCCTTCCAATGGAAAGCATATTCTATCATTGCTCCCGTCAGAGCCTACGAACCCCGAGCTGTCGATCGGTGTGACCTCCAAGCTTCCCCCTACCACCGACTCATTCCAAGAGAACCCGAAATTCTTGGAAACATTGCAGGAGGTGATCTCACAGTACGGGTATCAAGATCCAGATGCGATCTCCCAGGCCCAGGTCATGGTCTCTACTGCTGGAGCTAATCTAAGCTCCGGCGGTGTCCTGTTGACGGGTGCGCGCGCACGCAGACGGCAACGCTCGGCGGACTCGAGCGGAGGCGCTAGCGGCCAAGGTGGTGCTGGGTCTGGGGGGAGAGGAGGTTGGATCCATCTCTCTGATAATAGACGGCCGCCTGAGTATGGGCGTATTGCATGGTATGAAGTCCATTTAGATGTGGGATGTTCGTTGCGCTGACATAGCGAACAGGCCTGAGGATATCTTTGGGAGTCTGGAAGTCGACAGTGACGGGAGTTTTGTGGGAGAGAATGGGAATTACCAGCCAAGCGGTAAGTTTCAAGGCCAAATACTTCTTTCGTCGAAGCTGACCATATACAGGTACCTACCGAATCATCACGAGAGACGGAATGTAAGTATTTGCGCTTTTGACTGTCTTCCAAATGCTAATTGGAACTAGTCTCGGGTTGAGCCCTTTCCTCAGAGAGAAGCTGGTCCAGAGACTGCGTGAACAGGAAAACAAGTAGTGCTTGAGCACTGTGTAGAATATTTTGATTGTATTATACCAATTGTATTATATGATTGAGACCAAAGCTGCTGGGCAGTGATCTGATACCGAAATAACTGCCATAAGTCGTCAAGTTGTAACTGCTATCCAGGGTCCAGCCCTGGCGAAATATGACATCGCGCAAGCAATTGGATGGCATTACTTTCCGAAGAACTTCGTGATGCGTTGGGATCCTTGAGTCGGCTTTTTCGCTTCAGTTTTCTTCGTCAGCCTTGGGTTATGCGTTGCACTCCGTGTCTGCTTCTTCGGAGTTGTCTCTGACCCAGCCTTTTTCGGCGAAGGCGTCGTTTCAGTCTTAACCTTCTTCCGATCACTATCCACGATGTCGCCGGTGTCCCTTGGATGCTCTCGCTTGACTCCAGTGGATACAATATCCTGGCTTTCATCCTGCACTTCCCCAGTCTTAGCTTGCGGCTCTGCTTTCTTCTTCGCATTTGCGAAGAAATTCGCAATATTTCCCTTATTCTCCTTGAGTGGGATGATAAAGTCCGGGGAGTTGTTTCCCACTTTGCCGACTTCTTTCGGCACAGGATAGCACTCCAGCTCGCCTTCGTACGGTTTAAGCAGTGACTGCAACTCCTTCGACCACGTTGTTCGGGTTGGGTCCAGCCATGTCTTCATCTGTTCACTGTTCGGCTCCAGGATCACGGGCATCCGGTCGTGGAGGAACTGCAGATACTGGTTCGAGGACGTGGTGATGATGGTGTACGTGTACAACATGTCCTCGGAGCCTATTCAGTCAGCTCTTACAGCCCTAGACTCATCATAGCCTCGCAACATAACAGGCATACCTTCATACGAGACGGAGTCCCATAATCCCGCAAGAAACATCAAGTCACCATCCTTGCGCTTGATGTAGTGCGGTATCTTCTCCTTCCCCCCAGGCCCCTTCTTCAGCCATTCGTAGAACCCCTGACACACCACCACACAGCGCTTCCTGCGCTTCATCGACGTCCACATCCCTCGGTCCTCGATGAGGGAGTCGTCGCGGCAATTGATCGTCCGCATCAGGGAGCCGTAGTCGGGCTGGCGCTTGGTCCAGAAGGGGATCAGGCCCCATTTCATGCTCTGGATCTTGTAGATTGGTGTCGCCTGTCCGCCGCCTTGGGTTTCGGTGGGGCTTTTCGGCGCATGTTCTTGTGATGGCGCCCCTGCATGCTCATGCTCGTGCTCATCCTGCTCCGCGGCATGGGACCGGTGCGAGGGTAGTGCCGCACGGTACACGGCGCCGTTGTATCCGGGAGCAAAGTTATACGTCTCTCGTACTTCGTCGTCTTCCGGCGCTTCGTCTACCTGCATTCCGTGGTCTTGGAGACGGCGCCGCACGTACGCCATGCGCTATGACATGTCAGCCTCCGCTAGCCCTCGGGGGACTGAGATGCATACCACGCTCATTGCGTAGCGGCCACACATGCTGTACAATTAGTACAAAGAGAATAAATCGACTACTTGCCGTCAGTGAAAAAGACTGTAGAATGTGTAGAGCGCAAAGACAGAGCTGGAACGCGAGCTCAACGTCATATGCGGGAGAAGCTTGGACCAACGGGGAATACGGGCTGGGTCCCTCGCTCATTTTGCGCTTCCGTCCATTGATCGCCTCCATCTTCTTCACACCCATCCAACCATCAACCTGACTCACCCACCTCTCGCATTCCCACACTTCTCGCCCATGACGGTCACTCGCTAAACACCCAGTCTGAATCCCCAACAATGTTCACTACCGCGTCCCGGCGGGCCAGCGCCGTGGCCCCGAAAATCCGCAACACATTCCTACACCAGCCGCGACTACTAACGACACGCTCGATAAGCCGCCCCCGACCAAACACCGTACAAACACACGCACAATCCCGGCCGACACAACTCAATGCGGCCGCATTCACACAGACCCGCCACGCGAGCTACTTCAGCCGCATGAAACGCGGGTTCCAGGAAGCGTCCAAGGGCATCTGGCGCAAGAACCCGATCCTGCTGCCGGTGGCGATTCTATCGTTGGCCGGCGCGACCGCCATCTTCACCTATATCGCGTATGTCGAGTACACGACGGTGGCGCCGCAGTACTCGCGGTTCCCGCCGCCGGTGGAGCAGTCGCTGCGGACGGCGGTGTACTACACGGAGGTGGATCTGCAGCCGCCGCGGGCGCTGAAGGCGTACAAGGAGGCGCTGCGGATCGCGGTGGAGATGGGCATGCACCCGTTCTCGGACGAGGTGCTCGGCATCAAGCTGCAGGTGGCGATGATGCTGGAGAAGGCCGGGCTGGTGAAGCCGGCGGTGGACGTGCTGGAGCGGACCAAGACGGAGGCGCTGAACTGGATCGACGAGAGCCGGAAGCAGGCGGCGGTGCGCGAGAAGGAGCGCCGCGCCGCCGCCCAGGACCAGCCGGACACGGTGGCCGTCACGGACCCCGAGATGCAGGACCTGCAGGAGCAGATGGCGCAGCGCGCCGAGTGGGAGGACCGGCAGCGCGACAAGGCGCTGAAGAAGGCTGTCGGCATTGAAATGAAGCTCGCCGAGCTGTACGCCAGCGACTACATCCAGGACGAGGGCAAGGCCGAGGCTGCCCAGGTTGCGGCCGTGGAACTGTGCCTGAAGGAGATGCAGCGGCGCCAGACGGCGGGTCTACCTGTCGGAGGCGGGTCGAAGGACAACGATGCGTGGCTGAACCTTGGTGAAATGTGCGCGGCGTTGGCGGAGCTCGCTGATACGTACCGGGCCCAGGGGAAGTTTGACCTGGCGCTCCCGCTGTACCTGCGCTCTCTGGATCTCGCCCGGGCGGACGAAGGCGACTGTCCCACGTGCAAGCAGGCTATCCTCCTCTGCGATATCTCGGGGGTGCTGGCCAACCGGACCCACCAGCCCATCCAGGCTCCGGAGCCGGACAAGGTGCGGGCTCAGATGCTCGAGTCGGCGGGCCAATGGGCCCAGAAGGCCATCGAGGTTGCCGCGAAGATCGCGCCGCCGGTTAGGGACTGGGATTGTGACATTGCCAGCACAGTGGCCACATATAACCTGGGCACGTTGGCCGCGGATAAGAACCAGCGGGAGGAGGCCAAAAAGCTATTCAACAAAGCCCTGTCTGATGCGCGGGCGATTGGCTACGAAGAAGGCATTGAGGCGGCCGAAGAATCATTGCAGAAGTTGAAGGAGAACAAATAAGCCCAGCTAGGGTTATGTATATTATGATAGAGCAATACAGCAGTCCAGGATGACCATTTAGTACTGTATCAGTTGTAGACTGTAAAACATATAGAACTAGGATGCGAAGGTTATGGGATCAAGAATGATTTCGATATATTAAAGGCTAGGTATGTTACGTATGTTCCAGGTCCTCAATGGATATATGCCATTTCAACTCTGCAAGCAAAGTCGCAAGACACACATCTAGTACGTCGCTGGGGAGAAATCTTCATTCGATATCAGCACTTCTTCGGCACAACCACAGTCATGAAAAGACAGGATTGCAATTTGACATCCGTGCTAGTTCCTACGGCAGCAAAACTGCGGCAGTCGCCAAGGGCGCAGAGACATGGTCCGGACAGCGAGACATCGGCTGTTTTAAAGGAATTTTTTTATGTCTTTTTGAGGTGGTATTAGAACATCGCATGCCATCCTTCACAAGATTCCAGACATTCGGATTCTATGGCGAATCGAGTAAGCTAGACATGTCAGAAAAACCCCGGGAGGTCCGGTGAAGGAAGACGCCCGGGGTGCTTCATTGCTCATGGCTCATACATCCCAACCAATGCCTGCCCTTTTTGTTGGTTCAAAAGGAAAAATAAAAAACATGTCGAGTTAGATCTTCCTCTCATCGAGTTTGCCTCCTCCTCTTTTCACCAACGGTGCGCTCACGGTTTCATTTTCATCGTTCGCTCATCTATGCCCGCGACATGACACCCCAAGCACGGATCTTGTTGTCAGTGTAACCAGCGAACAGAGTCTGGCCGTCAGCGGACCAGGCCAAGCTGATGCACTCGGGCTCACGGCTCTTCTTGCCCTTCTCGATGAACTCGGGCTTGAGCTCATCAACCTTGCTCTTCTTCTCGAGGTCGAAGATGGTGATGCTGCTGGAGGTGGCGGCGCAGAGCCAGTAGCGGTTGGGGGAGAAGACGAGAGCGTGGATCTCGTCGCCGGCGTGGAGGGAGTAGAGGTGCTTGGACTCGTTGAGATCCCAGAGCATGGTGATACCGTCCTTGCCACCGGAGGCGCAGAGGGATCCGTCGGGAGAGATGGTGACGGTGTTGATGTAGCCGGAGTGACCGATGTGGTCGGTCTGGAGACGGCAGGAAGCGAGCTCCCAAACCTAGACATGAATGTCAGTATTGTGGAACACAATGGTGTTGACAATCTCATGTTTCCAGTGAAAAGACCGACAAGAAGGAAAAGATTTTCCGTGTCCATCAGGCATTGGTGATTTTTTGTCTCATGGCCAAAAGGCTCTGAAGTAGCAAATACGTAGATATGCAAACATCCTTTGGACGACGGAAAATCGTGTACGGAGAAGGGGTTGTTGTCGACGTACCTTGACGAGCTTGTCCCAGCCAGCAGAGACGATGACGGGGTTCTGGGGGTTGGGGCTGAAGCGGACGCAGGACACCCACTCGGTGTGGCCCTTGTCGGTGATGGTGAACTTGCAGTCACCAAGGGTGTTCCACAGCTTGATGGTGCGGTCACGAGAACCGGAGACAATCTGGCGGTTGTCGGCGGAGAAGGAGACGGACAGGACGTCGTTCTGGTGGCCGACGAAAGTGCGGGTGGTCTGGCCGCTGGACAGCTCCCACAGGCGGAGGGACTTGTCCCAGGAGGAAGACAGAGCGTAGGCACCGTCGGAAGAGATCACCTATACAGAGCCCAGTCAGCCAATCTTCTTCTCGCATGGTTTCGCGGAGGTCGGATGCGACTCCGAACATTCCACCGGTGGGGGTGACGAGGATCGGGTTCATACACAGTCGGAGACGATGTGAGAGTGGCCCTCAAGGCTGCGCTTGGGGTAACCGTAGGCCTGCTCATCGCGAGTGAGGTTCCAGATGATCAGGGTCTTGTCGCGACTGCCAGAGAGCAGCATGTTGGGGCTAGAAGCGAAGAAAGAACATCATGTCAGAAACCAATTGTCCATGAATTCAACCAGAGCCACGTCTTGCCGTCCAAGAGGAAATTAAAAAAATTTTTCCCGTTCGTGCATGGCTTCAATATAACTTTTTTTGGGCATATATCGGATCCGGAATTCCCTTACTTCTCCATAGAGGTAGCCAGGCAAGTAACCCAGCCATTGTGACCCTCGAGGGTGCCGCGAAGGACCAGCTGCTCAGCCATGATCGGAGTCTGGGAGACGATGGAAGGGGACGACCGCGAGAGGAGAGAGGATGAGCGGGCGGAGCGATTGTCGTTGACTCTGGGCTGGGGGATAAAATCGCAGCGTTCGAGGATGGAGGAGCAGAGACGCCGTCTAAGCCCTAACTAGCGTGCCCGGTGCCGCTTGTTGTTGTGCGGACGGAAGCCCTAACATAAGCGAGTCACGTGGTATCCAATACATACTCCCATTTAGTAACTATACATCCCAAGCACTTATATCCATTCAATCTATCCCATACCCAATATCATACAATCCATCCAACTATACAACTATACAAAAACTATACAATCTCACGAATCAAACACCTGGATGTTGGGCATCCGCCCCAACCCACTCCCCCCGGTCTTCTTGTTCTTCGCTGCATGGAACCCAGTAGCACTGTTATCCCGCACATGCTCGCGAAGAAGTCTCAGAACCTCCGAGTCGGCCCATCGCGTAGGCACCGGCCGGTATGCCGCCTTGAAGGCACCGATCGTCTGCCGCCATTCGCCGCTCTTGGCCCCCGTGCGCTGCCAGGTCTCCGTGGGCGTATCTTCGGCGGGTGTCCCTTCTTCGGGAGCATCCTGCGTCGCCCAGTAGTAAATGTCCCAGTCGTTCTCGTCCAGGAAGCGGTCGTACTCCTGCAGCTGCTCGTGGTTCATCTTGGCGAGGTAGACATCGGCGAACGTAGAGAGCAGCAGATCAGACTCGAGAATACCGCGCTTGCGGCTTTGGTCTGCTTCTCATTAGTACATGTATGGAAACATCCCATACCGTTGGACTTTGTACTCCAGTCAAAACACCAACGGTATGGAGAGAATCGTCGACTCACAGAGCAACCGCGCCCGCATGGTAGTCGTATCCTCGCCCGACCGCTGCAGCGGCTCAACCTTGAACGTAATACCCTCCATCTCACCCAGTCCCAGCTCCGGCTTCTGCGCGCCGGGCTCCTGTCTGCCGCCGGTGAAATGCTGGACCTTTCCGGAGTAGGGGTCCGCCGGGCGGTAGTTCGGATCGACCGAGTTCAGGAGCTCCGGCGGCGACGCCTTCTCCCCGACCTTGGGATAGTCATTGGTCATGGTCGAGGTCGAATTGGGCATGAACTGGTTGGGCGGCTTGGACGTCTGGTTTTGGCGATACTCGGGCGCCGTCGAGGGCGTTGAAGGGCCTCGAGGGCCGTCATTGTCCTTTGCGCAAACAACCGAGCTGCCGAACGAGCGGCGGAACGCGGTTGGGACGGCCATGGGAGATGCGGAAGCCCGCACGAGGCGGGGGATCATGCGTGAAACCGACATTGTGGTTCTATGGATGAAAAATAGATTGTAGAAACTCTGGGGAGAGGAATTGTCCACCTAGAGCATAGGGGCGATGTTGATGCAAGCATGCGATGAATAATTCAGAATGACGGGATTGACATCATCCGGAGTATTCGTTGGGTGTTTGCGGCGTTTGCATCGTCTAAATAGACGAACCGAAGGCAGTGTATTTACAACCGGTGCATGTGAGATTTTAACCGTCGAATACTACTGGTATTATGACAGAAACAGTTCAAAGGATCATAAGGTATTATCGAGCCTGGAGAGCCATGCATTACCACTGCACCCGAGCAGCCAACCCCTGCTTGACAGAGGCATCTGCACTCCAACATTACTCCGATCAAGTCATATCGCTCCGCCATGCCAAATATGTGTTATCATAGGATCATAATATTCAAACAGTGTACCGTGAAAATATCCGAGACTACGTAAGGCCGGAAGACACTCAGCAAAGACAATGTAACTCCACATCTCATGACAGAAAAAGGGGAAGCATCAGCCTGGAGCTGCCCTTCATCCCAACATCTCCAATCAAACCGAATGAGTCGTCTAGATAAGATGCTTGGATCTGTACACACACAGCGAGTTAGCCAGGATTCATGCAAACAGCACCAACAACCACCGCAGGAGAACGACATCAAGACATACCTGAAGTAAGCCCGGAGATAGACAACCTGCCAGGCGCCGAGCCCAATCAACATGCCCATGGTGCCAAAGGCGAACCACTTCACGCGCTCATTGGTGCTCTCGTTGGTATCCCGCAGCTTCTGCTCGCGCGCCCGGAGGTATTCCATCTCGCTGACAATCTCCTGCACCATCTCCTCGATACGGCGGAGGTCGGTCTCGATGGGCTTGAGCTTCTCCTGGCTCTGGATGCTGGACCAATCACGCGCGTCGGCGCCAATGTCGACGTCGAGCTCGATCGACCGGTACGGGTTGGCAATAGCTTCTGTTCACCACGTTAGGAAGAGCTGATTCTGACGCTTTCCACAACGCCTTCAATTCAACATGGAGCAGAAGTAGAAAGGGGCGACTCACGGCGCGAAACGAGCTGGTTCTCGAAGCAAACATCGAAAGCAGTATCGGCCGGGGCAGTGAATGTCTGGCGAGTTTCACCAGCGATATCCCTCGGGCGGCCATGGTCGTTGCCCAGGGCATCCTTGATCTGAGATTGAAAGACGTGATTAGCAAGGACACATATGAATTAGGTGGTGTCTGCCGCCGGAGTAGGTCCGCACGACCATGGATGGCCATCGAGGCCGGATCAAAACAAACGATCCTCACATACATGCATGTTCACCACCTGTCCATCACCCCGCTGACCGCTCACAATAGCCGTGACCATGACGAGCTGGTCCTTGTAGACGAAATTGCGTATACATCGCTCATTCTTCCCGCTGATAGCGGAGAGGTCGAATCTCAGGGCGGAGGAGATCTGAACCAGGCACAACAGGAGAATCGAGAGGATTGACCTCAGCGTGAATTTCGAGGACCCCATTGTCGATGTAATTGCCACGGTGGTCGACAGGGAGGTCTGGGAAAGTAGCAACAAAGCTTGGGAGCTGTTGGCCGTATAAAGTTGATGCCACGCCGCGCAAGGGGAGCCGAGTGTTGCGGCAGAATGATGTTCCGAAACACCTCGGAGGCTTCCCAATTAGGATGTATCAACTGCACAGCTACAACTAGAAATACGAATTCTTGGATCCTGTTGAAGTCCAGGATTGTACTATTGGTGGTAGCAATATAAGATTTGTGAAATATCATGCAGAATCAAATATTCATCCCATATTGGATAAGGAACAAGAAAGACCGAAGGGTGTATACTTAGAATACCTCCAAAATAGCACACGGCCAGGCCTCTCAATCCGAAATCTAAGCCGTTTATCCCATTTTCCCAGGCAATAGAAGTGAAGTGAGAACAGAAGGGGGAATATTGCGAATTCAACTGAATGCCACGGTGGGAATCGTCAAAAATAGGGAATGCCCTAGTCACACGTCACACGGTAAGGAAAATATAGCGAACGGGGTAAATAACAGAAGCTGTGAAGTACAGATTGGAAGATAAAACAAGCATGGATCATCATGATGTGGCTCGGAACGCTCAAAACAGGTCATTTGCCCACATACGGCAATATCATTCGCAATAAAATCAATCAGAATCCAATAAAAAGCAGAAGTCAAACTGACTTCTACACCTCGACCTTCTTACGCCTTGTGAAGAGGCGAGAGATGTTGTTTGAATCCAGCATCTTGCCTCCGGCAGCAGAAGTTTGCCGAACAGGCATCGGTGGCTCAGGAGGTCCGGTGTTCCGGAGAAAATCTGCCAATGCGCTGGTTTCGGTCTGTCTCTCCGATACGGATGGCATGCTGGGAGAGGTGCGCAAGGTTCCTGCAGGCCTCTCCGAGCTGGTTTTCCAAGTATAATTAGAGGTGGTCGTTCCATACCCCTCCGGTTGTTGTTGTTGTTGTTGTTGTTGTTGTTGTTGTTGGCGAAGCGAGGATCTAGAAGGCTTCGCCGAAGGGGCTTTCTCGGCAGAAGTGTTACGAAGGAGTCGAGCCTTGATCGAGGAAGCGCCCCCGAAGCCGCCAGAAGAGCCTTTAGCGGCAGGCATATTCACCGAGAAGGGTTGGGGAGGAGCCTCCGACGCTGGCGGAGGCACGTTACGCAGGAAGTCCATCAAACTCTCCTCCTCACGCTTCGGCTTTGGAGTCTCCAGAAGCTCTTCAAGTTCGTCATCATCGAGGTCATCGTCCATATCAATAGCATACGGATCAGGCACACGGCTTTGTTTCCGCACAGGGAATGGGCCATTCGACGCGCCGACAGGAGGCGGGTTGCTGGTGGGCACCGGCCCACTTGCTTGGACAGTTGTTCGGTTGGTTGACTCCAGAAGACCAGTGCGGGAGCCAGTAGACTTGGTTGCCATCGAACCCTCATGCGTGCTAGCAACCGTGCTGGCAGGCTCAAGAGAATCCAGGTCATCAGAATCCATTGTGTCCCGGAAAGGTGCGACGGTCCGAGGGATGCGACGGGCCCCGGGGGTTGGAGGGCCCTCGCGAATGAAGTCAATTAAATCGGCCGAATCCTCTCTGGGGATGGCAGCCGGACGTGCCTGCGGCCGGGGACCATTGCTGCGGGGTGGGTTCGAAACGCCACTTGCAGGTCTTGTGAATTTCTTGGACAATTCAGCTGCATCAGAAAACCGACGGAAACGCGACGTCTTTGCACTTCCATTTTGACCACTGGTGGGAGGAGCAGCTGCGCCGCCGCCCGACTTGACGAATTTGGCGAAATCACGCGTTGATCCAACACTAGCCTTTGTATCACGAGTGTGGCCCGCATTTGGGTTCTGCTGTGTGTTCACGGCGGTAATTTGGATGGGAGTGTATTTCGGTTTCTCCGGGGATTTGGGTCCGGTATTGCCCTTAGTTCTAGGACGTGTGGCCTCCCCAGGGGGAGCCGTGTTCTTCAGAAAGTCGGCCAAGTCTGCAGTACTCGAGCGCTGGGTACGCCAACGGGGCGAGTCAGGGTTCTAGGTTGTATCAGTTATCGTATACTTCCAACGGCTGACCTCATCACAAGACTTACCTCCATCTCCCTCATGCTCTTCGGAGTCAGGGTATAATGGATTGTCTCCTCACTACGGATCAACTCGTCTAAACCAGACTTGTCATCCCGCACCGAATCCCCAGTGTAAGCGGATGCTCTACTCGTCTCCGACGAGCTACGAAGACGAAGTGATCCTGACTCTGCCGGCCGACTGATGAGGCCTTTCAGCTTGCTCGAAACCTGAGAGGTAGTGGATCCAGCCGTGACTGGACGCTTCTCCCGGTTGCTACTGAAGCTATCAGACCGACGAGATTTCGGAAAGCTGGAGGATGTAGCAGAAGGCGGGAGCTTTCCAGATAACCGTTGAACGCCTGCCCGCTCAGTCGCTGAACTCGCAGACGATAATCCGGGGCTTGAAACACCGTGTTGACTCGGACTTGCGCTAGTAGTCAATGGCAAAGGACTCGGCCTAGAGCGAGGCCGGAGTTGTTCTGTATGTCCGCCTTCACCAGAGGTTGATACTGGTCGGTGATTGTTTTCCAACTGGGTGTTGACGGTGGAAGGCAAGGCGTGAGGGGCCTGAAACTCTGTAGCAGTATCCGCATCTGCCACCTGTACGACCTCGGATTGAACGGCGGGTCGCACAGGCGCGGAAATCCCTGGTCTCGGAGACTCATCTTCCGGCACAGCTTGCGGCGAGCAATCAACGTTGGGTGCAAGCCTGCTTGATTTACGTTTCGGCCGCTGCACAGTTGTTGTGGTCAGTTTCGGCTTCTCAGCCATGCCTTGTCCTTCCAGAATCTCTACGTCGGTATCAGTGTGGACTCGGTCGCTTAACGACGATGTTGATCCGTGAGTGCTGCTGGTCTGACTCGTGACAGCTTCCATGGAGGCTGCAGACGTCGAAGACGTCGCTGTCATTTCTAGCGACCCTTCCGGCAATCCTTTGGCGGATTCTTCGTTCCGGGAGAAGTCCGCATGATCTAATTTCACGGCATCGTTGATGGCGACAGTTTTAGCCTCGACCACGTGGACATTGTCCTCTTCGTGTTCATACATCGTCTCCAGTTTCTTTCGTTCTTCGGCGGTGGGCGATGGCTCAGACTCAGGGGCCTTCTCGTCTTGTGGGGCCTCTTGATCATAGGAGGCGTTGGGCAGAGATCTTGAACGGGCATGACGAACGGGTTTTGAGCTACTGGCAGAGTTCGGGGTGATGGGGGATGGGGAGCTTCCGCCGGACATTGGAGATCTTGGGGAGGGCAGAGTGAGCACCATGAGACTGTGAGGCCGCACTTTGTGAGCAACCACGGCCTCCATGGTCTGGACAACTTCACCGCCGTCCATGTCATGCGCAAACGCTGGGTTTTCAATCTCCTCGATGTCATGGTCACTGACGGGCAGTGGAATGGAGGCCGGGTCAAGTTCCGTGGGAGGGATTTCAGTTGCCGGGGTTCCACCAGCGCTGGAAAGGAGCTCGTCGATGGCATTGATGCTACTCTTCTGGCTGAGGGAGAATGCACCGATGGTGCCACGACGGTAAACCGATTCCCTGGAGACGGCTCGAGTCAGGGTCGGGTTCCTAATGCGCTTTCTCCACGTCCGCCAAAGCCGGCCCAAGGTGGGGTTTAAAGCCAATTTCTCCATATCGAGATCTTCCACCACCAAGCGATCCATGGTGGCGCGTTCCGTGTCCGCGTCAGCGTCGGGATTGTTGCCCGCTTTGGCGAGACGAGAGCGAGCGGTTTCTCCAGCAATCACCAGAGCCTGTTCGCCGATATGTTCAATGATGGAGGTGATGAAAATGGCCGCTGCAGGGGTGATGGTGCCCACATGGGTGGAAAACCTGCGTGAGACACCTTCATCGTCGGCGAGGCCGTCCTGTGCGATATATTCCTCCTCGTCATCTTCTTCCATGTCTCCCAGTCGCGTGTACACCATGCACCGCAGACGGGTCAGTTTCCACGAACGAATGAGGTCGAATTCGCCGCTCTGGGACAGAGAGCCACCAAACTCCACCTCCTCGTCCTCCGGGCCACCCATATATTCGCTCAGCTCTTCATCGGCCGCGGTGACAACTTCTTTCGCAAGTCGCGGTTTCAGTACTTCCGCAAGAGCTGGTCGGATCGATGTCAACTGGGTGGATTTGGCGGTGGCGAGGATGTTGAAGAGCAGATGGTCGAGGAATCCATTCAGCGCGGTCAGCGCTTGTGGAGTGACGATGGCACTGGCGCTGACGCCATCGTTGTCATCGGCGGCGACGAAGTCGGCGGTGTTGAATTCCTGGTCGGCAGTGATGATCTGGGAGGCGGCGGATGGGGCGATAAAGGACGGTGGTGGGTTCACCGGTGGAGGAGTGAGCAAGTGAATGCGTGGAAGTTGGGAGTCGCTGGACATGCTGGTGCTGCGCGAGCGCGAGAGGGTGCGCCCCAGCTCGAAGTATTCGGGACCTCTGCTATGCTGCATGATCGATCTATCCGATCACGTCGGCGAGGAAGAGTTCTGGGTTGGCGCAGAGTACGGCGGGGTATGGATGCTTTCTTTATGGAAACAGATCTGAAAGAGTGCTAGATCATCCTGAGACCGCGTCGTCAGTCTTTCAACTCGTAGAAGTCATTTTCATGCGCACGATTTGAGGGATTCGAATAATCTTTTGTTCTTTTCTTTTTCTTTATCTTTTTTTCCTTTTTCTTCGGATTTGGCCTTGACCCAGCCTGACGGGGCACAGGGTGTTTGTCCGACCAGCACCCGAGCGATCAGGAATGCAAGAAACCACCAGTCACAGACCATCGGGTGCATAAAAAGCGCATGGGAAGGATTGGAGTGGTGCGATTCCTTCCAATCAACAGGACTCACCCGTGTAACGGAATACAGAAAGGTCCAATGCGATCAATGGCATTCACACATTGCGCATAGCAGTCGGCGGGGGTACCAGAGTCGGGAGATCCGGGAGATGATGGCAGTTGAGGAGGGTAGATCGAGAGGGACCGTGGATGGAATCAGGGGAAGAATAGTGAGGGAATGAAAGAGAGAAGAAGGAAGAAGAGGGAAGGAAAAGAGAGAGTGAGAGAGAGAAAAGAAGATGATTAACCCCGGATGACTTGTACACCGCGAATTTGGTAGTAGGCTGTCTGTCCAGGTATATGGTTCCCCCCGATAATTCCTACTGCGACACGAATTCCCCTGGCACTCCAACAAATTGCAGAATCAGGAGAAGAGGAAGAAAAAAAAGTGGGGACAAGCCGTACACAGAGAGTAGTGCACACCCTTTTTTCTGGAGAGGTGGACTCACTAACAGGTACGACTGCTGTTCGGACAAATGAGACTGCGGCGGTGGTGGAGATGGACTGGAGCACCCATTGTTTTACTCCTCCTCCCACGTAACTAACTACCTGTAGGGGACGGACAACCACTATCAACCACGAGCCAGATCCAAAGTCTCACCCGGCACGAGGGCCCTGGCCCGATCGACATTGGTCTTATCCATCGGGTTAGGGTCCTGCGACCTATCTTACCGAAGTAACTTAGGGTACTGTAGGTAGTTAGTGGCCTGGTATATATTCAGGGATTAACTTCCATCCCCTAAGTCCTCCGGAGCTATCCACAATCTCGCCATTGTCCCGGAGGATTATCTGTTCTGGGTGGATGTCGGCAGTGGACACCATAATGGGGACGAGACATCAGAAAGGGGAAAAGGACGGCAAAAAAAGAGACCACGACGATCTCCGGACCCAAACTAGCGATTTAGGCCGATCCACTTGGCACCAGAGGCGAACCCGAACGGGCACTCACTCTCACTAAGCGTCCCAACTCCAAGGGCCAGGGGCAAATGGCTTATTGCCGACCGGGATTATTATCTGGCTGTCTGGCAGGCTGTCTGTCTGTCTGTCTGTCTGTCCTTCCTGGCTTCTTAGACCAACTGCATACGGAGTACTCTGTACCTAGAATTATCAAAGATGGAGGGTCACCTTCTGGAATGTATGGAACAATGTATGGAATGAACTCCCCTTTCCTTCCAGCCCCCCATCCCAAACTCTATCCGCCACTATTTTGCAATCTATTGGATCCAGCCGTCTTTTGGATCTACATCCGAATGCCGGTCCACCCCCAGAGCGACAACGCTGGCCTCGTTTCTTGGGCCATGCTCAGTCACTCAATCACCTGCAGAAGCTCAGATTATGGGACAATGATGATCTCCAGAGCCCTCTTTGCATGCTTAACAAATAATAACTAGTTACAGTACTCTGCATGTTCACCAGCTCAGTATTGGGGTCTGCGTTCATCCGGACATCGCCGTGGAGTCACCACCAGAGAAGATCATCCTAACGTCCACATGGTGATCCATTCGTATAACTATGGAGTAAATGATGATCCTACTGACAAATAGGTAGTTACTCTTCTCTCACCGATGTCATCGGATTCTGTATGAGCTGAGGTGAGAATGATGAGAAATTCTGCCATCCATCTCATCTCATCTCAGCTCATCACAACCGAAAAGAGCGGCGAAATAAGCTTCAAACCCTGGTCTATACTTCAGCAATTTGGTTCTGGATGCATCAAAAGTCGAAACTACCACATTTTATTCGACCACGACTGTGTCACATACACTTCACTCGTCATATCTGCGGACTGCAAGTGGCTCTGATCCAATCGACCCCGTCTGCGAGTCAGACTCTATTGCCTCCCAATTTATCCGTGGTTCAATCAAACTCATAAATCGGCGGGGAAGTGCCCCCATGGTTCAGGCCAACCAACTGTACATTCATCTCATCTCAGCTCAGCTCAGCCTGTTATTTTTCCCCTATCACTTTGAATGATATACGGAGTACGTAGTAGGTGGACTAAAATCAAGTAAATTATATATCCCTGATTGTCTGCAGGCCCCACTAAACAACACCACAGCTGAACAAGGAAAGTGATTGTCCTCCAGAGGACAAAAATACATCTCCACTCTCTTTGCTTCTGGCCCAAGCACTAGAATTTTCCGAAAAGACTCGGTTGCATGCACAACAATACCCATGTTGCGTGGATCTTGCAATTCCGACTAACGCCTTTGTTTGCTTGTCCCGCGACTTGCATGGGGCGTCGGACAGCCCTAGTGTACTCAAATGGATAGCGAACGTTCTTCACGCCACGATGCACCTAAAACCATAACGGTTTTTTAGCCCCAGCTGGCTTTCCCCAGTTAACGCCACATGTGACTGATATCAAAGACCTCCAACCGACCTGTCATCCGGCTCTTAACGGTCGAGATATCAGGATCGGCGCGCGGGACGGCTTCCTACCAGCCTTCCGCGGCCACCGTCTCCATCACCATCCACCGCGAATTCCTGTCTCCCCGTTACTACTAACTAGTTAACTAGTTACCCTTGGCCGTGGCCGTTGATCCTGTGGATACGGAAGTCGGGACAAAGAGGGCAAATTCTCCGCACAGAAAACTAACCAAGGCCCGTCCTCGCACGCATCCCTGTCGACTGTTCTGCAAAACGTCCCCTATAACACCTATAACACCTATCAGAAGAACGGAACATGTACCTTGACGCCTGGTTTCAAACCCTGTCCCGGCTGTGGAGAAGGGCGTTGGGAATCTGGACCACCGTGGACGTTTCATGTCGCTGGGGTTGTTGCCGTATGCGAAGAACCTGATCGATCAGACCATCCCTCCTTCTTTTCCTGTGAACGCAGCAAAGTTTGACCTGTAGCTAGGAGCTCGGATAATAACCGTAGTAGAGGAAGCCTTGGCCAGTCTGCAGACGTTGATATTGCAAATCCCGGAAGCATTGTCGGCACTTTTCCGTCAGCGTTTCAGGATTGGATCCTCCGCTTTCTTACCCGACCAACCTCCCTCTCGTATAAGTCTAACGACGTACGTATCAAATCCA
This sequence comes from Aspergillus terreus NIH2624, assembly GCF_000149615.1. Lineage (NCBI taxonomy): Eukaryota > Fungi > Ascomycota > Eurotiomycetes > Eurotiales > Aspergillaceae > Aspergillus > Aspergillus terreus. Next base: position 1,159,299 of record NT_165927.1, read on the forward strand.
GCGGAATGGGGTCCGTAAGCGAGTTGATCGATTCATTGGCTGGATAACTGTTGCAAGGTCCGTGTCATTCATCTGGGGGTATAGGGCTCGAGGCCCCTGTATGGAGCACAGGCTCCTTTAATAATAGACTCTGGAAGGGGCATTTATATCATGATAAGGAGCAGTTTAGTACAAAACGGTGTGCTAGCTCACTAGATGAGGTACTAGACTTTCATATCGCCGTCGTTATGGCCGGCATACGTATATAGCAAGTTTTGTTGATCATACCTGTACCTGGGTATTCTCTGCCGAATTACGCGTTTGGATAGGATTTCCTGTCTAAGAACTCGTCATGATTGTACAGCGCAGACAAGTCGCTGCTCGTTTCTGACGACCATATAAGGAACATCAGAGTTGCATGCATAGGCTGAGCGTGCCATGCTTGACTTCATACCTGAGATGAGAGAGCACCTTGGACTGCACTCGACACTCAAGAGTATTTTAAAACTAATTAGGATGGACCTTATGAAATTACGATAACTTAAAAGGCTTTACCATTCATCTTAAGAATCATGAACAACTCGTCGATGCACTAGGACCGGTAAGATAGAGAGTTGATGCCCGACTTCTACAACCAAATCAATGCGAAGAGATTGAAGGAGTCTGCAAGCAAGTTCGATTCTTTCTTTTCAAATTGATCCATTTCATTTGGCAAGTAGATACAAAACCATGGTGTATATAAGCATTAACCCCGCTATAACGCACTTTTGGATCGCTGAAAGACACGTGATAACCTAGGGCGTGACTCGTAAAGCTAGGCTATTTTTGTACTCAGTTGAGTGATTTCGTCATAAGGTCGTCTCAACGTGACAGATAGGATTGCCAGTTCTTGATGGCAAAGGCAACACCCCCGGCGAAGAAGGTGAGCTCCTCAGAGCCAATGTTGACGACATTGCTGACCAGCCTCTCTGAGAGCAGACTCTCGACTTTATTCAAGAATTCCTGGCTGGGACGCTCGATAACGTCCAACTCTTGATTGGAAGCTTCATTCTGTTTGCTGAGCTTGACGAGCTCGTCAAACTCCTCTTTGGTGACGATGTTGCGGAATGTGCCAATGACATGGTTCAGTGCATGGTCAAAGTACACCCCACTGGCATTATCCGCTTCCAAATACGGCGACTTCGCTTGGCCAATCTTGATATCGTGGGCCAGATCACGTAGCCGTTCCTTGTAATCGGCATTCGGCAGGCCGCCGATTCCGTTCATGTAAGCAACAAAGAGGCGTTTGTCAAGATCGAGGATGTCATCAGTATGCTCCTCTGGCAAGCTTTCGATGGAGTCATTGAAATTACCATAGCCCTCCGAATCGCCAGAAGGCAAACCGCCATGAGAAAGCAGGTCGCCAGATGCTTTGGCGAGCTCCATCATCTCATGGCAGGTCATTTGAGGGCCGGAAGTCGAATCTTCATAAGATGACGGTGCATCAATATAGAGCACGTTCGTGTCGAACCGAACCATGGATTCGAACGATATGAACGATCCATCATCTTCTGAAGCATCATCTTCGCCGTAGTATTCAGAAAAGGCCTCGGATTCTTCTTCGTCCCAGGCAGTGACGTAACAAATATCATCATCTTCATCTGACAGAGCATCGTACTCATACTCATGTTCAGATGGATCGGATGCATAGCCAGATTCCGACTCTTCATCTTCCTCGATTTCAGCGAAAGGTCTCTTCAAGATTGGCTTCAGAGGTTGGCGCCTGGCTACCTCAGTTGCGGGCGTAGATGAGACGACCGATGCATCCACCGTCGTGGGGTTTGTCGACGTGGTCGAGACCTCATCCGAAGCATAGCAACTATCATGGGAAAAGGAAATCTCCAGATTGGAGAAAGTCGAAGATAGAGACTCCCATGACTTTTTACTAATAATTTTGTCACCAACGGTGGCAATCTGCGGCCCTTGGTCCGGACACATTGTGCCGCTAAGCTGTATATGTAAGGTTTCGGGGCGGAAATTTGGTGTGATTCACTCGCGCAAGCCGTGAGGACTGAGCGAATGAAGCGATGTTGGATTTTAGAAATTTTCTTTCGAAAAACGAACCAGTTTTTGCGTTTTTGATTGCGAAAAATGGCTTCGAAGGCCCCCAAGAACCTGGTAGGAGTCCATGTTGAAGCACAGAAGTGAGAACGGGCTTTCACTTAGTGAAGGCCGACGAGGACATCCTCGACGAGAAAAATCTGGGAGTACATATTCACGTTTATTTCGAAGACTGGTAAATTGGGTGGCTGTATGCGGAGTCGCTTGGACAATTCGGGGAGTTCCGTAGCGAATACTTCTGCTGGAAGAAACTCCGTTTGTTGAAGGTGGTTCTGATGTCGATGGTGCCCCTGACGTTATACATAAAGACTGCGAAGGAGTCGGGAAGATTGATGGTGGTTCTTCGAAAAGGATGCGTCTTCAGCGACGACAAAGGCGAGGATGGTACGATCGACCGACGCGTTACGGATCCCTTAATCAAACAGCGTGGAGCCTCGCGGAGGGATATCGGATGCGACCGGATTTGGAGGTTTCGGGCGTAACTGAGCCAGGAACTTGAGTCAATCGTCCTGGTCTTCGTAAACCACGCCCACTTTGCGTGGGATTATCCGAGGGAAGAGGTAGCGGGGGTCGCGAGGGGTAAGGAGACGACAGTCGGCTAATGCGTCAGTGTGGCCCGAAACAGGTTCAGAGGCCAGCTGACATAGGTGATTCGAAAGAGTGGATCGAATGGAGACGAGTGAAAATACAAGCAACAACGGATGGATGGTGCTTGATGAGTTAGGAGGGAAGATGGAGGAAGAGGAAGGCCAGGCGGAACAAGAGAGAATGACTCTCAGTCAGATTTCCGTCATCCAGTGCCACCTGACCAGTTGCGGCCATGCTGTGCATTGCCTCCTTCCTCTAGCGCCGGGCCGGGGCCGATCTCCGGACTTCCTCTTCAGGTTTAGTGTCAGTCTGCCTTTTCTCGCTTGCCTGGCGAATCAACGTCATATCCGGAACCTCTGATCTTCCGCGCCGAGCACCAGTACAGCAACTCCATTCCGACCTTACGCAAGCTGCTCTATCAAAGTTAACCCACCCAGGGATTCATCTGGCATGCTGACCAGACTGTCCACTACTACTATCTGTCTAGTCGTCGATTCTCATCTCCTGATATTAATTGGTCTCCACAGGGAACTCTAGATTCAACCAAAGATGCCTCATCACTAAAATGCAACTTCAGACGGACTGCCTCTTGCCGGGTTGTGGGCACAAGATGTCTATGAGGCCCATACGAAGAATGCCACTCCTCCCTTCGCCCAATAATGCCGATTCCTCTCAGGCACGAACTCATCCCGATGCAGGTGCCCGACAATGTGCCTGATAATGAAAGTCCCGGGATTTTTCTCTGTGGCTTTTTTGCCTCGCAGGGACTCGACGCCATTCTCTTTGTCCACCAAAATATGTTACTCCTCTGGAACAGATTTCCGCTTCCGGACGACTCTGCAGGCCCGTTGGTTCCTGGCAGGAATTTTGTCCTCTCTATCTTTCTTATTTGTTTGTTTTCTTTTAATAACCATTATAATGATGGTTGTTCGGAGAAAACTCGTGGGTCACGATAGCCGGGTTCCTGAATCCTCACCGGTGTTTCAGCCGGGTACCTGCATGGCGATGCTTTTCCAACAAAGAAGAATATGCCTTTGTGATTCACCGGGGCGTTCGCTTATCATCAGACGACTAATGCAATTAACAATCCAGAGCGCGGGTCTCGGTTGGTCCAAGGTCAAAGAACTGGGTGCGACGCCATGGCTAGCATGGCTAGACCCAGGCCGATTCACAGCATGGTCAACTTCAAAATCATGCAATGTCATGTTGAGCCGTACTATTCCAGAAACATCCCTGCATATTCACCTCAGGGTCTCTTCCAACGGGTGGTAGATATTGCGCGTAAATTGGGATAATTATAGAAGCTTAAACAGAGCAAAGCAACGTCCCTGCAGATCCTTTGTCAACGAATCTTTTTTCTTTGCAAGCTCATTGCTAATTTGGGGTACAGAGCAGAACTGCAATGATTTTCTTCTTCAAATGCCATCCCCTTGTTGGCTGCATTGTTGTCGGAGGCACGCATTCCTCCCAGCCCTGGCATTCCGATATCCATTCCAACTGTCTTATCAGCCTTGATGTTCGGACCCTCTCACCGGCGCTTACTCCACCCGCCGAGTAATGGTGCGAGAGGTGTTAAGGGGAAAATGAACGGTGATTGCGAAGTGGTGTGAGGCGGGATGGAGAAGCCTCGACTGGAGTGGATCATGATGCCGACAATCCTACAGTAGATCTCGGCTCGAGATGAGCCGGCCGTCTACCATGACGCTTACACTGGGGAACGATCACTTATTGTCACCCGATGGTACTTTTGATCAGACCATTCATAACAGGTCATTAGGGCTGAATAAGCCATTATGCTGTCTCGTTCCGGCCAACGCTTCCCACCTCTGGTCAAAGGGCCAAGATGTCGAGGGACGATGGCCATTGTCATTGGGCTGGTACGCAACAGTCTCTTCCCAGGACCCGCCTACGCTCGGCCTGCTGATGGGCAGGCCCTCTGTTTTTGGCATAGGCAGGGTTGCATTCCGGCGGGTGGCCGTCTGGAACCCGAGCCCTCTATGAATGGAGTGGGTGGAAGAAGAATGGAGAATCCGATCAGCCACCCATCTCAATGTCTAGTCTGATTGGCAGAAACAGCCTCTGAGGAAGCTTTGAAGCACCCTCCAAGCCGTCAATCAAGGCATGATAGGCCCCTCCAGTCCCATAGGGCGCATTCCTTAGCCATCTTTAGAGCAGACGGAATGTATGCAGAATCCCAGAGGCTGGACGGCTGTCGCGACAGTTCAAATACAGCCTTCCCTCTGTTGTTTGTTTGCTTTGTCTTCTTTGCATCTTGTGCAGTGTTTTCTTCGATTGACAATCCATCAAACGGTTCCAACACGGGCCATCCCTTGTCATCCGTTCTTCCATCCTTGACGGATCGCCGGCTTGCTTTCCGAGCTTTCCTTTGACCCAGACTTGTGGTCTGTCCGCCAATCAGAGTGCTCTCTGTCTGCTATACTTGGTTACTCTTCGCTCTCTTTGTCTCCGCAAACGGAAAGCATCTGGCAACCATGTTCGCCCAACCGTTCGACCATTCGTTCAATGATTTATTCAATCAGTACGTCAACATGGAGTCCGCCAATCCTGACGGCTCCAACAAAGACGTTTCATTTCCAAACGACCTTGACCAAATCTTCTCGCTTGACTCATTGTCAAGCGATTGTGGCGACCATTCACCCACCATCTCCACTTCCAAGGTGCCCCATCAGTCACCTCCTCAGTCCTGGGGTAAAGACCTCTGGTGTATGCCGCAAGAGGCTGCTGTCTCCTCTGCAGATCAGGACACGCCCCTTGCATTTCAAGACAGCGTGCACCCCCCGGCTGTTTCAGATCTGAGTGCCAACCTTGAAGCTTCTTCTGCTGCCCCGAACTGCCCTACCGAGAACCGTTCTCCATCGACTCCGCCGGCTACCCCGAGCCGCAAAGCTAAGAGTGCTTTGGTCACCCCAAAGTCTATCCGTCGTCATCGTGAACCTAATGATCGCCGCGCTCTGCTGCGGAAGCAAAGTTTCTCCCCCAACCTGACTCGCTCCTCGCAGCTTCAAAAACATAGAATGGCGTACCCCGAGGCTTGGGCTCAACGCTTTCAGCATTTCAACTACCGCCATTCGGATGACCGCCTGCCGCTCTCCCCTCCGCCTTCTGACATCCTTGTTCAGCACGAGAACTTTGGTGCTGACGGCTCCGCGACGCACATGAATCCCACGGGAGATTCGGCGGAAATGCCTCATCAGTTCGACTCCAGCATCTTCACTCCCTCTCCTGCCATCTCCATGCCCTCGCCGTCTGCCCATGCATTGGCCCAGCAGCAGCCGAAGTACTTGAGCCACTCGAGCAACTCCGCCTTGACCTCGAGTCCCCCATCGGCCGACGACATTTTCTCCTCGCCGCATTCCTCCGATCCTCAGTCCATGTCCTCGTGGCATTCCGATTCTTTTGGCACCCCTGCCATCCCTTTCACCCCTGATCTTCATAGCCAGGATGCTCAGGCATGGTGGTCTCCTATGACTTCTCGCGTGGCCCAGCGCCAACCTTCCTACCAACAGATGGCTCCACAGAAGCCCATGCAGAATACCAACAGCCAGCATGACATGCTGCAAGGAGGTCTCATGATCCAGTTGGATCCCTCGCAATTCGGCATGTCCAACTCGTCTTTCCACTCTTCTATGTCTTCGGCTCCCAACCCCCAGGAGACCCAGGCTTATAGCCACACCGCAGCCACCACGCAAAACTACGTCGACTCCGCTGCATTTGCCGCACACGCCCCCACGACCTCGCGGTCGCCCTCTCTTTCTCCCCGAGCTGGTGGCTCTCCGAAGAACGGGGCCATAATGAAGACCCCCCAGCGACGCACCAACGGGCGAAAGCTCTCTGCTCACTCCATGAGTGCGCCCAAGCCTGTGAGGGGGCCCTCTGTGAGCCCCAAGGGCAGCAACAAATCCGTTACTGTGTCATTTGTCAACTTCACTCCCAACGACAGCCAGAAGATCCTCACCGGAGTCGCTCCCAGCGGCAGCTCGAAGACGAAAGCGCGTCGCGAGCAGGAAGCCCGTGATAGACGGCGTAAGCTGAGCGAGGCTGCATTGAATGCAGTACGCAAGGCCGGTGGGGATGTCGAGGCTCTTGAGGCTGTCCTGTGTTAGAAGCACATACGCCTCTACATACCATCTGTACTATGTCTGTTTTGTATTATCTATGTCTTGCATTTGGTCGTTCTCAGTTTTGCTATATACCTCTAATCGTGGCAAGGGTCGTTTTGGTGTTTGGGATTTGCTTGTTTCTTGAATTCTTTGTCAAAACGGTTGACCGGAGTTGGGCGGTTCAAAATTTAGAGCTGTATCAGTTAGACATGCAGATATATACGTGTGCTAATATCCATAATCTGGCTAATCTTGAGCGATTCTCTTCGTTTTATGTTATATAATTTATCGATGTCCGAGTGCAGCCTTCATTAGCCCTGAACGACCTGAGGTCTGTTCTAAGACGGGTCGAAAGAGAATCCCATAAATGGTAGAGCTATGGTATGGAACTATGGGGATGATGTCCAGGGTTAGTGTACATATAATGTTGAGGCGCCGATAATAGCCAGAAATGTGTAATGTAGTGTACATGGCCAGGTGGCAGAGAATAAAACAGATATATAGTACATGGGACTGCCACATGCTCGTACGTTCATCACGGCAACTTTGATGCCAAGCATCTAATGAGGGACAGGTAACGACAGCATCCAACAGATAGGCGCAGTGCTTTCGGTCGGGTCGTTTCAGTGCAGAGCTCAAGCGGCGTGTTAAATCGCCATCGACCAAACCACGCCGTTCTATTCGCGAAGTCTGTTCTGCCCCATTCTTCCGGGGGGGGGGGGTACATTCGAGGACTCTTCAATGTTCATGATCAATCGGGCCACCGCCCCATTGGAATCAATAAACAACCGCAGCTCATTCTTCTCACCTCTGAGCGGTCTTCGGCGTCCAAGCCTCCGGTTGCCAGTTTTCGCTAGGCCCGCCCCGTGCTTTTGCCCACGGGTCCTTGTCTTGGGCCGGAGCGGCCTCATCTTTTGTCGTCGAATCCGGTGCCGAATCGCCGATAGCTGATGCGGCGACACCGCCATCTTGTCTCGTCGGAGGATTCAACGTCGCATCGGTCGTTCCTGTGGCAGGCGCAGGTGACTGTCTCTGCGGTTTGTCGAGATAGGACGGTTTGCTTGCCCAGCGCTCGTCAGCGAGTCGAGCAAGGTGCTTAATCTGGGCTTGACGGATGAGATCATTCTTCTGTTCTTCAATCGACGGGGGATTCGGCCGGAGGTATCGAAGCCATTGATGCCATTGCGCTGGGTGGCAATATTATGTTAGTCGAGCTCATTGGAGTTTTTCTGTCGTTTCCTCCACGTTGCCTCCGCGATCGCGCCGGGGACTTACGAGTCACTTGAACATCCGCATAGTGAGTTTTAGGATGGAACTTGACGATCCGACGGAAGCGCCCAGCATTCAGCGAGTCTTTAAATTCCCAGTATGTGTTTCCAGAGAGATCGGTGCCTGCGACGAAGATCAGTCAGTCAGGTTTGCGCAAAGACACCACGGAGTAACCACAGTACCGACGAGGAAAGATTTTCGCCACGGTAAGCGTAGGCTTTTCCACTTGAACCAGAGACTGTTGACCGGACTCATTGATGATGTGCGAGGTTTGTTTGCAGTTGCGCAGAGAATTTGTAGAGAGAAATGGGAGAAAATGGGAGAAACGTCATTGCTGACCGGCACGGAACAGGGCGGCGGTGATAGGATCGCCGTTTATTACCTAACATTCCATCTGCTACTCGTTCATTCCAACTCCCTCTCTCTCACTCTCTCTCCCTCCTTTCACTCTCAACAGTCTCTCGGGATTTACATCTAGGCAGTTCCCTCTTGTTATCTGTCCTCTCCATATATCTCCTACATCCATCCTTCTTCCCCCGGTCCTATCTGCCCTAGAATCCGTCTAGCGATATATACTTCTACCCGACCCCCCTGTTACGTACCACGGTTCGCCTCCCCCAAGGCGCCAACGTACAAACAACTGCCCAAACAACCTCCCTTATGCCACTACCCGACTGATTGTCCCTCCATCTCACACAACATGGCGTCCGTTACGTCCTTGGACAAGGACTTGCGCAGTCTGCGCCTGTCCCGCTATACCCCGCAGGCGGCCGCGGAGGTCCGCGACTGGATTGAAGACGTGCTGCAGGAAAAATTGCCATCGGGTGATCTTCTCGAGGCTCTCAAGGATGGAGTCGCTTTATGCAGGTGAGTCAGGCCCTTTCATCCCTATACACCCGCTGCGGTGCGACCTTCGTTGCGCCGGTAGAACCAACCCCGCTAACGCGGCGTCCCAGGCTCGTCAATCTCGCTGTCTCCCCGGGTGTGAAGTACAAGGTGTCGTCCATGCCGTTCGTCCAGATGGAAAACATTTCGCACTTCCTGCGCGCATGCCAAACCGCCCCTCTCAGTCTCCCGCCCCACGACGTCTTCCTGACCGTCGACCTCTACGAAGCGAAGGACCCGGCCCAGGTTCTCCAGTGTCTAATGGCCTTCAGCCGGAGAGCGAATGCCCTCCAGCCCTCCAAATTCCGCCGTGCAATTGGCGTCCAAAGCAAAACAGGTACGCTAAGCCCTAACATGACCGGCTCCAGCGGCTACGGCGCCCGCACCCCGACGACGAAGCCGCGGGGACTCAGCAATGTCAGCGACACATCCGGACGGTCCAGTCCGGCCAAGTCCCCTACGGCGGTGAGCACCTGGAGCAAGAAGACGGACGAGTACACCACCGCTCCGGCTTGGAATATCCACCAGTACGGCTACATGGGTGGCGCAAGCCAAGCCAATCAGGGCGTGGCCTTTGGGGCCCGTCGCCAGATCACGACCGCAGCACCGCACGTGCCCAGCCTGGCGGAGAAGGAAAAGCGCCGACGTGAGGAAGAAGAAAGACAGCGACGGGAGCAGCAAGAGGCCGAGCTGCACCGTCAACGGCAACGCGAGGAGGAGGAAGCACGTGCGCGCGCCGAGGAGGAGCGCATCTGGGAGGAGGAGACCGCTAGGCTGAGGGAGAAGGAGCGGCGCGAGGTCGAAGAGGAGCGGAAGCGGTGGGACGCCGAACAACGGCGGTGGGAAGAGGAGGAGCAGCAGCGTCTCCGCGAAGAGAAAGAGGCCGAGGAGAGGCTGGAAAAGGAACGACTGCGTCGGCGCGAGATAAACGACAGCCGTCTGAACGGCCAATTCCTCAGCCAATACCAAGCCACGCAGGAAAGCGCCGAGTCCCAGGAAAGCCAGCGCATTCGGGAGCTCGAGCGTGAGTTGGAACTCGCCAAAGTTCGAGAAGCCGAGTATCAACGAGAACGCCAGTCGCTCCGAGAGCAAAAGAGTGGCTCTACAGAATCTCGCAGCCCTCGTCCCACCCCCGTTCCGCCCAAGCCGAGCTACTCCTTGTCTTCTCTCGAAACGGAGCGTCGGCTACTCCGTGGGGAATGGCAGAAGCATCAGGACGACGGACCATCCGTCGAGTCGGCCTCGAGTCCTCCCCCACCCCTGCCATCTCGGCCTCTCCCCGACCCGACTGCCTCCGCGCAAGCACCCGCGACGACATCCGATAACCTCCCTCCCACATCTCCTCGCCCGCTGCCCGAACGTCCCCTTCCGGACCCTACGCTCCAAGCGCAGAAGTTCCAGAAGCCGGAGAGCCGCGTCGACCGGTTCCTCTCATCCAACCGTCCGCCGGTAGCACCCAAGCCGGCCACCCACCGCCCGGCGGACTATTCGTCCACTGCGGAGATCGATGCCGAGAACAACCGACGGGCGGCAGCCCAGCAGAAGACCCGTGCCGGCGGGTGGGCGTCCAAGTCCCTGCTGGAGCGGGAAATGGAGCGCGAGCGCGAGCGCCAGCGCGAGTGGGAAGAGAACCAGAAACAGACCCAGGAAGTCGCCGCACGCGGTCTGGGGGATAAGTCGCTCGGCTCCGGGCCCGGCCAGGCCTGGGACGTACACCAGTACGGCTTCATGGGCGGCGATAACCAGAACCGCGGCGGGCCTGGGCTCGGCGTGGGAGGAGCGCGACGACAGATCATTGGGCCGCGGCCGCCTCCGTGAGGGGACTGTGTGCAGGACAATGTCTATTGCTGTCTGATACTAGTATAGGATTTCATATGTTATTGGTGATTCTCATTATCATGTACTACCCCGTCGATCGTTAAGCGCTTTCATTGCTGTTTGTAAATACTCAATTACGCAACTTAGATTCGTTATGGAGATAGAACCGCGAGACTTGCACCAATATAGCAGAGTAGAAGAAAACAGGGAAAGGTTGGGGTATCTAAAGGCTGCGTACATAACTCCCAGACATGCATCAACAGATTCACCAGACCACCACTCCTACCACCGGAGAGAAAGCGACATCAACCGAGAAGGTCATTCACCAGATACATGAGCCGGTCCCCGCTCTCCAGCAGCCAGCTCCACTCGACATCCTCTTTCTGGCGATTCGCCAGACTCTTCTTCGTCTCGACCTGCACGCGGTCCACGCGGTTCAAGACGCCCGCTTCCACGGCCTCCCGCAGCTGGGGGGTGATCTTCAGCATGTCGTTATCGGCGAGGAGGATGAGGAGTGACTCGAGCGCGATGGAGACTTTGGTGTTATCTGCGATGCTGGGGGTGCTAGCGGCGTAGGGGAGGAAACAGTGCTCGAGTTTGGCCTGGGTGAGGTAGAGCTCGTCGGTGTCCGGGGCGGCGCTCTCGCGCATGCGGAAGAGGAGCACCTCGCAGAGGGTGGTCTGGGCAGCGGGCGAGAAGTGAGGCAGCACGGCGGGACTGACGAAGGCCTGGAACACCGGCAGCGGCAGGTGTCGGATGTTCTCGACGAAGAGGTGGTAGAGGTTTTCGAGGCCGATGAAGGCGTCCGGCAGCTTCTCCGACACCTCGGAGAGGAGGTGCAGCAGGCGCTGGCGCAGGGCGAGCGCGGGGAGGCCGCCCAGGAGGGAGGCGTCGTCGAGCGCGTACGCGGCGGCGGGGGATGGCGTGGCGGCGACGGCGTCGTCTTTGGCGCTGGGGTCTCTGCTGAGCCGGGTGCCTCGTCGGGGGCGTTTGGTCTGTCGCACTGGCCGCTTGGAGGCGGACTCTGCAGGTGTGGAGGTGGATGTCTCGGACGGGTCGTCGTTGGTGTTGTTGTCGTCGTCGTCCTCGTCATCGTCGTCGTTGGTGAGGTAGTCGCCGTATTGCTCTTCGTCGATGTTCACCTCGACCTCGCGTTTCTTGACGTTCTGTTGGTCGCGTTTGAGCTGCTTCAGCTCGTTGTGGAACACCTCGCGGAACTCGCTGACCGCACCGGCTCCGCCGTCGGCGAAGATGGCGCGCAGGATGCGCCGGTGTTGTCCGTAGCCGCCCGCGCCTTCGGAGATGTAGCGGAAGATCATACTCTCTTTGAGGATCTGCTTGTCGCTACTCTTCTTCTTCCTCGTATTGCCGGTAGAAGTCGTCGCGGCGTCCTCGCTCGCCGTCTCATCGCGGAGACGCTGCAGCTTCACGCGCTCCGACCAGTCTGCTTCAAGGAGCTCGCACATGAACTCGAGCCAGAGCTGCCATGCGGCCCAGCGCTCGCGGTGGCGCACGGAACAGTTGAAGGCCCAGCCGACGGCATGCCAGAAGTCTTCTGCGCGGGACCAGACGGACGCGGACTGGCCCAGGTCGAGGTTCAGTGGTTTGATATTGCCGTCCGTGGGGTGTTCATCTTCCGCGCGCCGTTGTCTTCCGCGACGGGACGAGTCGAAGTGGGTAAAGACAAATGCCGAGCCAAACTCTGCAGCTACCGGTCCGACCAGGGAGTTTGTGAGCCGCAGGAGTTGCAGCGCGACACTGGGCGCCTCCTCTTCCTCTGCGGTCTTGGCCCGGGTGGTGGTGGAGGGGTGAACGAGGAGGGTGGCCGCTACGGCGAGATGTTGCGGGGATGGGATGAAGGTAGGGGTGTCGGCGACGGCGCTGGAGGCTAAGACGTTGAGCAGGAGGTTTAATGCTTGCGTGTCTGCGAGGGCGCATGGAGTTAGCCTGGGTCATGAATATTTGCGGGGAGGGTAGCGGACAAAGCTTCTCTTCGAAAAAGATGCCAGTGTGCTGGACGAGCTCGAACGGGAGGGATTTCGCGGGGCGATAGTTGGGGGGCAATGATGCCGACTCGGTGAGGTTTGTCATTGTCAATCAATCACTATGGCCCCATCTGGGGGCTGGCGTGGCCTGTGGTGGTGAAGTTGTACTCCGGGGTATTGCTGAATCAACGCGCGTGAGACGCGGCGCTTATCGATATACGCGAACCACGTGTTCCGACGTCATTCCGAGGCCGACGCCTCTCTGTAGATGATCTATCCTAAGCTAGGGGTTGTCTAGCCACCATGGATGAATGGGAGTTGAAGGGATATATTCAGGAGGAACAGAGAGAGGGGAAGTATACAATTCGGTGTCTGTAAAAGTCTTTCTAATAAGTAGCCAATAAGTGATCGGCCTGTCACAGATCAAGGTGCTGTAGTGTAATGGTCATCATGCGACGTTGTGGTTCATCCCCAGCTCCGTCTCGATCTGGGTTCGATTCCCAGCAGCGCCAAGTGCGTTGACTTGTTCTGTCTTTTTTCTTGCCTTTTTTTCTTTTCTTTTTTTTTTTTTTTTTTTTCCTGCTGTGTGGGGCTGTGATTTATATCTTTTCTTAAATATGGATGTCTAGTATAGCAAATACTAGTTGGATTGTAGGCATGGTGCTGGACGTCAATATAGACCAACATGTGATGGACAAGCCAGTAATATATATTCCATAGAATAGGTATGCTTCCATGTGGTTGAAATACGTAATAGTACTCCCATGCCCATCAATGCCGCATCAGATAGGATATGAGAACCTGATATACGACTGTGATGGCTGAATACATGCTAGAGAAGAACCCCAAGAACAAAGAAATCTAAACATCTTGTCTCATGCAATCGATACAAAACCGCATCTTGGTATTCAGACACATGGGTAAAGGTACCCGAAAGAAGCCAGTTCTCATCCATCTCTATTTCTCCCACCCCCGTTCTCTATTTCTTTCGCAGATTTCCCCCTCCCCCTCCAAATAACCACCCAACAGCCCATCTGGCGGTTGCTACCGGCCACCCCAGTGTAATCCTCACAATCTACCCATGCTCCCGCAAAGAAACCCCCGACAGAGCAGAATCGCAACCCAGGTTCACGAATGGGAACATCCATCCCCCAAATAGAATGCACTAACACAGATTATAAAGGAACAGGCGGGATAAATAGATAATGAACGCCAAGCGGAGAATATTATCAAGAAACAGCAAGAAAGTCAACAAGGAGAACGCGGATAGACTATTCGTCTAGATCATTCGCAAACAGACCTATTCGCAGACGATGCGACTGGAGAGGATCAAATTAGCACCCGCCGTTCAAGCGAACCATCAACGAACGATCAAAGGCAACGTACAAATGGCAGTTTCGGAATGACCACGCCCAAGGTGGCCAGGAAATTGATGGTGAAATACGTCAGGTCGTAGTGGGTATAATGCGTGCTGAGGAGGAAGAGGCAGATGGGAACGCAGAGGAGGAACTTCTTCGTCGGGGTATACTGGTCCCCATTGTCGATTTGCTCCCACATGTTGAGGTTATCGTAGGCACCAGCATTGAACTCAAAGGGAATGCCCCGCACCCAGTGGAACATGAGGAACGAGCCGAACATATAGCTGATGTTGGTGAGGGTCCATGATGTCTCCTGCGAGACGCCGGGGATGATGTCGTAGAAGATTTTCAGGGCGATAATGAGGACGAAGTGGATTGTCCAGGCTCCTATACAGAAGAAGCCCGTGGTCAGTTGCGTGTCCATTTCGTGTCCATTTCCCGAATTTCCCAACAACGACCGGACTCACCCTTGGCATTGACCCAATTCGCATTCAGATTTGGCAGAGCGGCCTGATCGCTGGTGTGTTCGATCGATTCCGGGGGCTCCTGGTAGATGATGCTGCTGGAGCGTCTCCTCCGGCCACCTTTGGATTGAGGCATGTTGGAGTCCGGGGATAACCGGCGTGGGCCAGTGTCAACCTCCGGGGGGAAGGAGATAGTACGGGGAATGACTAGGGAAGACACTTTGGCGGTGTTGGAGGAACGGAACGAGGGGAGAGGGGGAGTGAGGAGTGGAAGCTCGGCGTAAAGTGGGAAAAGGAGGAGTCGGACGTCGGTCCGGAGAGGTGGGAAGGGAGAAGTTCAGGGAATTCGAAGGAAGAGAGAAGGACGTAGAAGGACAGGAGGAATAGATGAGATGGAGAGAGAGAATCAGGACGTGGTGGTGTCCAGCCGGAGGCAGATAGGTGGTGAGGAGGAAGAAGAGGTGGCCGTTCCGACCGACAGTCAGATCGGAGGAAGAACAGCGGAAATACTGCACTACACCGGGCGGAGTCACGGGAGCAGCCTGCTTTTCGACGGAGTCCCCTAGGCACCCCATCGCATCTCGAACTAACTACCTAGGTACGAACTACTCTCTGCCTAGAGACTGTTCAGAACCTGCGGAACGGTCTAGAAGCCGGTCTTTTTGGTCCAGGCGATTATTTTTAGTTCCCATGAAACCACGACAGAGAACATCAGATCTCCTATTCGGGAATCTGGTCTCCTGCACGTCGGCGTAATCGATCCACCACATCACACTGGTCCACCCGATTGATTCTTGACCTTGATTTCTGTCTGTAGTTACAGGCTGACTGACCGGGTGGCTTGCATTGGGAAGACTGTAATGGATGGTATATTGGCGCCATGATCTTTTCCGATCTCCTACATCAATTGCATTGTCTGATAGACACTTGCTTCCAGATGCTGTCCTTGTATATTTCGGTGATGAGACCACCCGATTACTTCTTCCCTATCCAGTTACCTCTAGGACGCATTAATCCAGATAGATTTGCTTATATATCAGGTATATCCCGTTACCCCGTATAAAAGGACATTACTTTGTTACCGTCTCTGTATTCTGAGGAGCGTTGCGATCAGTGGTTATTTGTATAGACAGATCACTCTGAAACACGATCCTACCCCAATTATCAGGAGTATATTTTTATACGACGAAAATCTAGACCACACCAGGTACAACTTATCGAGTATGATCAGATATAATCATGTCAAATATGGTTGGGGAGAGACTGTCGCGTACGACTCATGTCATCTTTGGTCTGTATCGCCCGCAGTAAATTTTCACGGCTTTCCTCGCCGCAGTTCACTGTTGCCCACCACAACAACCCCAAACCGTCCTCCAAACAATATTCCCTCCCTCCTTCCAATGTCCTAATATGGCGGATTCTCCCGGCGATGATCATGATTCCAGAACCGCGTCGGTCGGCCTGCAGCGTAACTCCCGCGGTAACTCCTCCAACAGCTCTTCGCGACACGGCTCCATAGACCCCGGCGGAATCCCCCGCAAACGACAACGCAGAAATGGAAGGTCCTCGACCGATTCCCGTGACTTCGTGCCCCAGGGTGCATCCTTCAGCGCAAACCCGCTAGAGGTTGACCCCGATAGTACCTCGTCATCCGGATCCGACTCGTCTGACACCGACTCCGACATCTCGAGCGAGGAGGGCAATCAGTCGTCGGACGCTGAACAGGATACTGCTCCTACTGTGAACTGGAATCAGGGCGCAAAGAGTGCCATTAGAACGTCGCTGAGCAGTCGGAAGGACAAGACCGAAGAGAGCAAAAGCTCCGCTCAATTCGACGCGGTGAACGGGAAATACTGGCGCAGTCGCAGTGAGTCTGTCTCATCGGCTGGTGGCGAGAAGACGGGCCACGCCCGAGACAAGGAAGATTCGATGGAAGAGGGCGAAGTAAGCGAGGAGGGCAACTCAAGTGACTCGAGTCAGATGCAACTTTCTGGAGACTCGGACGACTCGTCACTGGACTCTGAAGCGGACGACTCCATAATGCTGAACATTGGCTCTCGCAATCAGATCAAGAGCGGTAGGATGGATGGTGGAGATGACGATTATGATCCTGAGTCACTCCCCGTATCTGGTGCGGTCAACGGCCTTCAAATGGCACGGCACAGGGGTCTGCGACCGAGTCGAAAGAAGACGCTTTCCGTCGTTTCTCCCACAAATATCCTACTCACCCTTCGACGCTCGCAGACCTCACTCAAAGTGATATGGATATCCTAGCTAGGAGCGTATTTTACGATCGCAACATTCATGACATCAATCTTCAGCTGCCAGTCTCTTGTACGGAGTGTCTGCGGGAAGGCCACCTGGCCGAGGTCTGCCCGTTTAGAGAGGTATGTCGACTTTCCTCCGTAGTCCATGGTGAATGATCACTGATTCATTGTAGTGTGTTCATTGCGGGGCGTGGAATAAACACCAAAGCAGCTTTTGTCCACAGTGGCGAAGATGCCAGCGGTGTCGGGCTCGTGGACACGATGAACAGCAATGCGCTTCGCCACTGAAAAGCTCCGCAGCTGAGATTCCTTGTGACCTGTGTGGCTCGTCGGAGCATCTTGAATTCGACTGCGATTTCATGTGGAAGCTTCCGCGACAGGACCTGTCGTCAGGACCGGTACTCGTGTCGTTATCATGCGCCCATTGCACCAGCACCCGCCACCTTCTAGGGGACTGTCCATCGCTCCCGAAACCGTTGCTCTCATCGTCCTGGACCCTGAGAGGCATTGATCCGCATATGGTCACCAACATCAACGCAGTGGTCAGCGGTCGAGCCGGGGCCGGGGCCGCCAACGGCCAGCGTGGGGGGATGAACATCAAGGGACGTGCCGACCGTCACTCTGGTTCCTCCGACAGTGATGACTTGATGGCTCGGCCGGACCGACGGCCACCTGTAGGACGCAATGCAAATGGAAACCGGCCCAATATTCGCATTGGTAGTGGCATTGGGAAGAACAAGAACCTTGCTCCAGCAGGACCTCGAGCGCAGGACATGGGTAATCGTCAAACCTACCGCGATCGCCAGGACTTTCCGTCCGGCCAGGCTCGCCAACGCTCGCTGTCGCCCAACCCTCGCCCCGGCCGCGGACGGGGTAGGGGTGGCTGGCAATCGCGTGCCCGTTCCCCTCCGAGTCGACCCAAGCCTTCCTCCAATCCGAGGGGTTCGCAGCGGGGAGGCCGCAGCGGCGGACGAGGAGGCGGGAAACGCGGTGGCGGAGGAGACGCCTACCGACCGATGCCGAGTGCTGCTAAGAAGGCCTGGGATAAGTACAGACTTTAAGGACTAAACCAGCAATTAGATCAGTGGCACACCGCCAATTGTGAGGTCTGCGTCGTTTGCCCTGCAGGGCGCGCTCCCCTTTGTTGGGCGAGGCGGTTGGAAAAAAAGATGTTTGGACTACACGAGCTGAAGGCAACAAACAGCCTCGTTTGTAAAGAACGGAAGAAACCAGAGAGCCCGGTGCATCTCTACTTCTTTGTATTAAGACGTGTCATTGGTGATGGAATAATCATTACACAGCCCAGGCCAACACATCTACCGCGGGCCTACTCCTTATGCATCGGTAGGGGCTTTATCGCCACCGCGATGTCCAACGAAACCTTTGTCGAGGATTCCGACCAGATCATCAAGACGCTCAATGCAGAGATCTGTATGTGCGTGGTCCTTCAGGTGACCGTTATGGTCATTTACAAGCAGCACAGTTGCTGCGCCGGCGGTGTGGCCAGCAGTCATATCGTCGATGCTGTCGCCGACCTAAAAAACCATGAGCCACGTTTCAAATACCCAGATAATGCAAATGCCGCTCACCATGATGAGATCCTCGCCTCCATTTGCCAGATCCCATTCTTGGGCTATGTGCAGAATGCCAGCCGGGTCCGGCTTCGGCAGTAGACCGGGGGTTTCCCGTGTAATGATGGGCACAAAGACATGGGCGGGGAGATGGTTCTCCAGTAGATGTCGTACGGGAGCTCTGTCAGTCACAGTCAGCGTCCGACACGTAGAGTCATGTCTATCAATGTGCAGTAACTCACTCGAAATTCCGCGTGCACAGCGCCCGCTTGACGCCCTTATCCTGGAGGTAGTCCATCAGTTCCACCAACCCTGGCTGGGGCTGTTGGTGACGCATTGCTTCGCGCTCAATGGCCTTGATCTTGTTGGCGGCTTCGGTTTGCGCCTCTACTGTTGGAAGACTGCGGATATGATGGAGAATGTCGACCTTTTTGTCAATGCCCAGTGCTGCGCTGTATATGTCATCGTTGTTAGATGCCATTCTGTTGTTGGAGGGTTGTCATTGCGTACCGCATTTCCCCAAACATGTAGTTTTGCGGGAGACTAACGATAGTCAATATATGACAGAATAGATAGGCTGGACTCTACGCATGCGCATGCGTGGGCTGGAGCGTACACCACCGACACGGAGGATCATACCATAGTGTCCCGTCCACGTCAAACACGACTCCCCTCAGCGGCGGCAGAGTCGAGGACTCTCCATGGTTCGGGTTCAAAGGGGCGAACCGCCGTTGGCGGAGATGATACCCTTGCGGCGAGGCCATGGACTGCAGAAAACGCCGTGCAGCCG
>NT_165927.1:1178703-1390993 GCF_000149615.1 Aspergillus terreus NIH2624
TGGAGAAAACCAATCTGGGAACAACTGTCCTGGGGCATCAATACATCTAGATGTATGGTCCTAGACTGGATAAGATGTGTCAACGGGTCAGAATGTAGTAGCTTCGTCCCTACCATCTGACGTGGCTCAACCACTACATTAACGAGGCATTGCTGTAGTCGATTGTTAGGGTTGTCTAAGGATACTGATATTCACTGAACATACTGACAAATAAAGCAGGACATCATTGCTTACTCCAACGAGAGTAGCGTCTCTACCGAACCCCGCTGCAATGTCGTACCATGTCTCGGGCGTATGGCAGATCCCGGGACTAGAGCAGATCCCTATGCAATTGGATGGGGGCGTATCCCCATACCCTAACCAGCTTACTTCCCACCATGCTTATGACTCTCCAATGTCATGTATTTACTGCTACTCTAGTTTACTAGCAGGGAAACTCATGATTTAGGAGACAAGTCTGCACGAATAAGTGACCTCGCCACGAATCCAATATGAGCAGGTCGTGCGATCCAACATGTAGCTCCTACGTAGTGTACATGTAGTGTATATAGCCTCATCAAGAGCGCTATTATCTTGAAAAAGCCCCTGAATTGTCTGATTTTGCAACCAGTTCGTGCCTGGTGTTACAGACCAAACCCCGTACACCCGTGTCAATACCCACTCATTTCAGATACCGTGCTCAAGCAGATCGCGACGGGATACTCGTCCGAGAGCAATCACAATCCAAAGACCGATGTGCTACAGTCCGGATCGCGTGATGCATTCATGGCAAACGATGGAGACTGACGGAATCTCCATTGCGGCGAAAAGGAAGACATAAAAGGCAGGCTTCTCCCGCCACTGATCAGAGCATACACACACAAGACAAGCACAACCTCCGCTACCATCCTGATCCAAGTCAATCAACCATCATGTCTCCCATCCTGAAGAAGTACAAGGCCGCGGCCGTCAATGCTGAGCCCGGCTGGTTCAACCTTGAGGAGTCCGTCCGCCGAACGATCCATTGGATCGACGAGGCCGGCAAAGCTGGATGTAAATTCATCGCCTTCCCCGAGCTCTGTGAGTGTCCCGGCTACGACTGGCTACGACCATGTATTAGGATCCTCTAGCTGATAAAGTAGGGATTCCCGGATACCCCTACTGGGCGTGGAAGGTCAACTACCAGGAAAGTCTGCCGTTGCTGAAAAAGTACCGGGAGAACAGTCTGCCCTCCGACTCGGACGAGATGCGTCGCATCCGCGAGGCAGCCCGTGCAAACAAGATCTTCGTGTCCCTGGGCTACTCGGAGGTGGACTTGGCCAGTCTGTACACCACGCAGGTCCTCATCTCGCCCTCTGGCGAAGTCCTCAACCACCGTCGTAAGATCCGGGCCACCCACGTCGAGCGTCTGGTCTTTGGCGATGGCACCGGGGACACGACTGAGTCCGTGACCAAGACAGAAATTGGCCGTGTCGGCCATCTGAACTGCTGGGAGAACATGAACCCCTTCATGAAGGCCTACGCGGCCTCGCTGGGTGAGCAGGTCCATGTTGCCGCCTGGCCGCTCTACCCGGGCAAGGAGACACTCAAGTACCCCGATCCCTTCACCAATATCGCCGAAGCTAATGCAGATGTAAGTTAAAGCCTGGTCTCTTCTCGAGTACTCGTGTGACTGAAGACTGATTGAGACCGCCCAGCTCGTCACTCCAGCGTATGCTATTGAGACGGGCACCTATACTCTGGCTCCCTGGCAGATGATCACCAAAGAAGGCATCAAGCTGAATACGCCGTCTGGTAAGGAGCTGGAGGATCCGCGCATCTACAACGGGCACGGCCGTATCTTTGGGCCCGACGGGAAGAGTCTCGTCCCGCACCCTGACCGGGATTTTCAAGGTCTGCTGTTTGTAGATGTGAGTTGATAATGCCTCATTGCTACCAGAGGGGTAATGCTAATTGGATCAGATTGATCTGGATGAATGCCAACTTCCCAAGTCATTGGCCGACTTTGTAAGGATGCTAGACTCGTGCTTCGAGTGACATGCTGACAATTCATGCTAGGGCGGCCATTATATGCGTCCGGATCTTATCCGCCTCCTGGTTGATACCAACCGCAAGGACCTCGTTGTCCGCGAAGACCGGGTGCATGGTGGTGTTGAATACACTCGGACTCTCGACCGTGTCGGATTGTCGTCCCCTCTTCAAGCAGTGGACACTACGGAATAGGGAAGTTGAGATCAGATGGATTTTTTGGGCTGCTGTTACTCTCCGCTCATTTATCGGTGCAATCTGTGATATGATATTGTGACTTAACTGCTGTTTCAACTTCAATCATTACTCGATATCAGTTAGGAATGTTATTATCTACCTCCACAGACTTGATATCGCTCTCTGGCTCACCAGTTTGTTGCGTCTGCTGAACGCGGCGCAGGTCGTCGGCTGCAGTGAGGGCTTTGCACATCGTCTCCGCTGTATCATATTCTGCCCGTTTCCTCATAAACAGCGGCAAGTCGGCTGATGACATGAATCTTAACGCCCAAGATTGCTCATGCTAGACGGTGGATATTCTTCCATGACAGTATATTGTTTTTCACCTTGAAATGCTCATGGAATAGACATGATGTATACCAACATCCATATCAAATACACAACGAGAGGATGTTGTCAGTCGCACTTTCCAAAGCTCTCCGGCACCCGCCGAAACCCTTCAACATCTGCTCAAAGGGCACTTCAACCTCAACTCTTCAATCAAGTCCATAGTCCATATGCTATCGATCCAAACGGAAATGTCCACTCACTCCGACGACTATGTCCTCCCTCAGGACCACCGCATGACCATCAGTCTGCGACAAGCGCTCTCCCTCATACGATCCCTTCTTAGTCTGAAATGCTTGCAAGCTATGGACGCCATTCTGCGAGTCAACCAGCGCAGCAAACAATCCCCAGTAGCTCACTGGACACGCCGGCAAATCGAGCGCCAGGAGCAAGTTATTACAGACATCTGCGTGGCAATCCTCCCGTTGCCAGTCTTGCGCGCAGCTACCAAGCCCGACGTCCCAGTCCTAAAGCTCCAGTCGCCCTCGTCGGCTAGCACTCAGAGTCTCCCACAGCGAGACAGCTTTGTGAAAAAGTACGGACCGTCCAAGATCCCACGGGCCCAGGGCAAACAACCGATCCGGCCGGGCCCGGCACTCCGTTCGCTGCAGTATATCCCTCCAAAGAGGATCGAGACAGAAGACAGACACGACGAGGAAGGATACGAATTCGACATCTTGGATTCCATCCCCGCATGGAGCCAGCACGCCACCAGCGACTCCGTCTACTCGACGCCCGGCAAACGGAACTCGTCGCGCTCGTCCGCGCATCTCCGCCAGACCGTTCCCTTGTCCGCAGCCCAGTACATGTGCATGATCCCGCAGACGCCGTGGTTTAGCTCCAGTCGGCTGTGGTCCATCGACTCCGTCGCACACCAGTTGTCGGGCGATTCTCACGCGGTGCTGGAGCTCAACAACCTGCCCCGGTCCCATTCATCGGAAAGCTTCCCAGGCAAGTTTCCCATGAGTGACAACCCAGGGGATAGCTCCTTGGCTGAGCCACAGCACATTCGTGGTCGTGGAGCGACGTCTGTGCGACCGTTTTCTGATCTCTAGTGAATTGCTTTCTCTCTCTCTTGTTCTAGTCATGGCGATGTACGATAGTAGGTGCAATGTGTTATATTATTACCCACTGTCCAGCATCGTATGTAATCGCCGGTAGTTCCATGCAATGGTATCAACACTCTTCCAGATGAATTGCATGATCAAGATACCCCATGGCCTTCACCACAATCTTCGCGCTCTCCAATACCCGTCGTTTACTCTCACCATGCGTCTCCTGGCCCTTAAATGCGCCTCTCGTCTCATCAAACTCGGTATGCCGAATCGCCTTCCAGATCCCATGCACTTCATCCGGCGGCAGCGGGATCTACTCTGTCAGCACCCTTCGCCTATGGAAGATCAAGCAAATAAACCAAGCAAGTAGACTCACCATATTCGGATACGACCACATAAACGAAAACGACGTCGTCCCGGGCAAGCGATCGACATGATAAATCCCACTCGGCACGACCATGATCGTGTCCGCGATCAGCAGCATACGCCGCGACTTCCACCACAGCACCGCGCTCCCAGGAAAATGCCCACCGGTCTTGACGGCCTCAAAATCAGGCCCTGTCTCCGCCCCGGGGCTGTCCCAGCGGCAGCGGCAGCGGCAGTCTATGCCCCTCCCAGAGGACCTGCGCTGGCCCGCGCCGCACGATCCACTCGTCGTCCTCGGCGGAGAGGTACACGGGGCAGTCGAAGGCGGCGGCCCACTCCAGATGGGTGGAAAAGTAGTGCGGGTGCGAGATGACGATGGCGGCGATGCCGCCGAGCTCGGTGATGCGGGTGATCGTCGCGTCGTCGAGGTACGTGATGCAGTCCCAGAGGATGTTGCCGGCGGGCGTGCGGCAGAGATAGGCGGACTGGCCGATGCCGAGCTTGGGGGTCGTGTGGATGGCGATGAGCGCGTCCGGGTGGGTTGTGTCCGGGACGAAGTCGTTGTGGTAGTTTTTGCTTGTTTGGAGGGCACGGAGGGTTGTCCAGGATTGACTGGTTGCGTTAGTATGTAGGTCTTTTTACTGCTGGGAGAGTGTGAAGAGAGTGGAAGAGGCTACGTACCCTGTTGGAGGTATATACTGCCGTGGATCATCGCAGATCTTGCATGATGAGACGGTTGGGACGGAGAACTGCGTGCCGCAGGTGGAACAGATGGCCAGGTCTAGAGAGTCGGTCATGGTTACTTTCTTCTGATCTACTTGTTTGAGGAGTTGGGTTGGAGTGTTGAGGTCTGGGGATGAAGCTTAATTGTGTCCCCCACTTTTGGTAACGGAGTTCCCCGCATGACTCAGCTGAACCCCAACTTTGATAGTTATACTCATTCAATCATCCTTACTATGGACACTGTCGACTCCTGCTTGCATTCATATACTCCCTAAGACGAAAATATGCAGATGAGAAGCGAATCGCTATGTGACGTTGTATCGATACACAGGATCAACAAACAAGAAGTCTGGTGATGGTCTACTCATGCAAGGCGCGCATGGCAAACGAGGAAACACCGCAAATACTCAAAAGTCATCACATCATTAAGAAAAGGCAAATACTGGCCAACCACTTCATGAGAAGGGGGGCCGGGTATCAGAGACCGAATTAGTACAAATGCTCATCATCAACCTGGTCAGGGCTTCCTTGATAATGGCTTCTCCTCCGTCTGTTGGGGCTGTACTGGCTACCGGAGTTCAGTGGTCGGGGCCCCGTCGGTTTGCGGGGAGGTGGTGTGTTACGCGGAGAGGCGTTCATGGCAGAACTCTGGGACAGTGTTAGCACCGGTAGACGCAATCAGGGAGGGATGGTGGACTTACCCTTGAGACAACACGATCGCCGTAAGACCGCTCGTCATCATTGCTGCTGACCTTGGACGCCCGCTCCGGAATCAATGGGCCGTCATCTTTGATCTTGGGAGGCCGCGGGGGTCCCGGCTGTCGGTTTGCCCGTGAGCTGGTTTCCGACATGTCCGCATCGGAGATCGGGGACAGAGGGCTGCCGCCGTATCCCTGGATGGCGTTGGCACCAGACAAGCTGGGGTTAGAACCCCACTGGTCATAGGTAGCGCCCGCCGGCATGCCGTAAATGCGAGCTTGGCTTTCCAATTGCGACTGGTATCGCCCGGTAGGCCCTTGGCGCGGCTGGGGATGCTGGAGATCTAGACTGTCCCGGTGCGCTCGGTATTTCGGGGCCTCCGAGACCTGGGACGGAACCAAAGGTGACGGAGGGCGGTTCTCTTGCTGTTGATCCTCTAGCGTATAGTTGGACCGCAGTCTGTCATCGCCCTGGGGATCATAGTAATCCGCCGTCCGGTACGGGCCATGGGCCAGGTCAGATCCAGAACGCGACGCATCAAAGGACTCACGGTCTTTGCGGGACGGCTGTATACTGTGTCGGATGTTGTCCCCCATCGAGGAAGCTGTGGTCTTGGACCATCGCGATATCTTGGGGAAGAATGAGGAACTGCTTGACTTGTGCTTCCGTGTCTTCTCATTTGTTTTCGGGGTGGTCTCGTTACTGAGAGCGCCCGAAGCCACAGGCACTCGCGGAGGGCTCGACAAAGGCTCAGATCCAGCTCTTTCCTGTTGGCTACTAATGTTGCCCGTTGGGTTCGGGCTCAGAAACGCCCCACGATCATCGGGTCGCAGCTTCTCCCCTGTCTCCAGGGAGTTGCTGACACCTGGTGCCTTTGCACCGGAATCCGGCATTGGACGGGCGTACATTGAGAGGTATCCAGAATGAGCTCCAGAGGAGGCGGTTCCAGCCTGGCCTTCCGGTTCGTAGCCTTCAGGGTCCACGCTGGGGCCTCGGTTGCCATTGCTGGGGAATCGATCATCCTGGCCAGCCCGTAGGGCCTCGACCTCTTCAAGCAGCTGTTCCAACATCTCCTCAATCTTTGTCAGGTCGTTGGAGGATTTGAGGCTAAGACCTTTGAGCGCACGCTTAAAGACATTCTTCCGCTTCGAACGCATGTCATCGCCATCGTCCATAGTGGACTGACGAACGCTTCTTGCGCCGCTGGCCGGCAGGGGACGCGGTCCGCCAAGGGCCCTGTATGTCCTGTCGTGCTGCTTATCGCTGGCTTCCATCAGCAACCCATCTTGTTGAGCGATGAATTTCTTCATCTCTTCAAAAGAGTTGCGCATTTCGGCCGCACTCCGGACTAGGGTCACTAATATCTCAGTATCACGAGCATTCCGTTGGGCATCGCGGACAGTAAGCTGTATAATGTTAGTGAAAACGTCCAGCGTCTGGTTGCCATCTAGAGACTCACATGATCCATAAGAGCAACGATGTCCTTTGACTGTATCTGATCGATTCCACGGCCGGTAGCACTGTCATACAGAGGAGAGCCAATTCCGTGGGAGTATCCACTGACTTGTCGCTGGTGAGACGGCATGAACTGATCATCGGCCCCGGCAGGGTTGTCAAACAAGCCCATGCCATTAGCGTCAATTCCGCCGAACCCTTTATCAGCCATTTCAGGCGTTTCTGCGCCCGGGGAGAGAGGATTGGCAGCCGAGACATATCCCTCATCTCTGAGCCCCGATGGCGTATCGAACATATGGCCTCTGGGATACTGTTGATCATAGTAACCATCGTTTTCGTAGCCATCTTCCGCATAATAGTTCTGATTGTACCCTGATTTCTCCATTGGGTCCATGCCTGCACTGCCTGCAGCGACATTGGCATTATCGAACAAAGGTGATTGCGCCCCCTTAGGAGGAGTGTGATCATAAGTCCACTTGGATTCGTGGGCGGGACCTTGGATGATGGAGGGGTTTGTATTTATCTCGGACTCTGAGTCAGGACTATGGCCACCTGGGGGGCTGCCATCGTGAAGAGGATCCATGAACATATGCGAGGGTTCAGCTTGGTCATCCAACGACTGGGTGACGCTTTGCGGAGGCGAAGTCGCACCCATTCGTCGGGGGAAAGAGGTCGCGTCCGGGCTCGCATCCTGACGTTGCTTTAGAGGACTTCCTTGGCGACTCCCATGAGGTGTCTGTAAGCCCCGTTCCATCGGCCTGGGGCTCTGATCTCCAAGCTGGCGAGGCTCGCTCGCCTGAGAACGGTTTCCTCCCGACTGATTGGATTTGGTATCGAGGATAGACGGATCCAGAAGAGACGCAACGGCCGACTCTACTGCCACTGGATGAACATACTGGGGGTTTGCCCCGATCCCAGCAACTGGTTGACCTTGGTTCACTTTCTCCATGTAGTCGACATCGCTCTCTTCTGTGTAACCGGTCATTCGTCGATTCTCAGTACTGGTGGTCTCCGCCATAGAGTTTCGATAATCCTGTTCACCTTCCACATCGGAGTATTCTTGCCATTCTCTAGGCCGAGGCGATTGTCCTGGGGACTGCTCGTATCCCAGCTCGGGTCCAGATTTGTGGTGTCGCATAATCTCGCTTTGACTCGCAAAGCTGGGACCATCACGAGTCGATCGCGCGAGATCGGTGCTGGGCGCGGAGGAAAGCGAATCTATGGAAAGGCGGGGCTCGAGTTCCCTTTCGTCCTTCAAGGAGCCTTGCTCACCTTGGTGGGTGGAGTCTTGTCTGATGTGAGATTCACTTTGATTGCTAGCAACACTTTGGATTGGGCTGAGCGTTCGCCGACGGTTGCTGATATCATTGAAATCCAAGCCACGATGTCCAGAGTGGACGTCTAGTAGGTTGGCCGCTGCAGCCGCAGCAATAGCTCCCGCAGAAGCATCACTCCCTGGCGAGCGGCTCTTCTCCCGCAGATCGTGATCAGAAGAGCTATGGATCGACAAGTTGTGACTTGACAGGTTGCTATGTTTGAGCTCATACCGCGAATCCAAGGGTGTGCGGGTGGGTGTTCGGGAAGTGGGTGACGCGAGCTGTCTCGGTGACCCGTGAGTTGTGTCCTGGGTTTTGGAATCGAAGCGAGGTGAAGTGGGCTCGGCTGTCTGCTCGGAAAGAAGGGAACCCCTCGTGATGTCTGATTCGATTGCACTGCGAAACGGCATGGGCGCTACGTTGTGTTTTCGGAAGACCAGCTCGGTCTCATTGATGCTTCCAGCGCGGCTTCTGGAGCCACTGGCCTTCCTGCCTTCGTTCTTGTCAATGCTGGAGCGCGAGTCATGGTGCTTGAGTGCGGCAGCAGTCAAAGCGGACCCGACAATTGCAGCCTTTTCAGCATCGCGGAGACCCTTGCTTCTCTGTCGGCGCAGCTTATCTTGCTCAGACAGTTCCGGGCGCTGAGCCCATTTGACATAACTTCCATCTGACGTTGTGTCGGTGTCTTTGCTGGGCCTTCGCTCTTGCTGCGACGGAACTGATTCTCCAGACAGCACGATGCCTTCGTCGCGGCTATCTTTGTTGAGCACGACCTTGGGTTTCCTGACGTTGGGTGCACTGGCGTGCTTGGAAAGGCGTCTACCGAGTTCGTCTTTGGGCGAGCTGGTAGACGAGTAGGAGGCATTCATGTCTCGCTCGAATTTGGACGTATTGGAAATGACTTTTTGGTCCTTTTTGAGCTCCTTTAGTTCGGGCAAGATCAATCTCCGGATGGCATCTTCGACCGTTTCCAGTAATTTCGGATTGTTGATGGAGGATTTGGAGGTACCGGAGCGGATGGAGTATTGATCGCCAGACCGACGCCGCGAGGACACCGCCGAAGCGCTGAGAAGACTGGACTCGGGACTCATATCTTCTTCTCGGAATAGTCGCCGCCGGGGAGATTTAGGATCGGCCTGCTGGGGATCGCCCTTGTACTTCTCGGACTGTGGGTCTTTGCTGGTAGCGACCTCGCGGGGATCGTTGCTGAGCTTTTCGGCTACGCGATGAGCAATGCGTTCAGTACTCAGGCTGCGACTCCTTTGTCGCGAAGGGGTCTTCAGGTACACCTTGGAATCCTGGGTTTGTTCCCGTTCGAGACTCTGGCTGCGTTTCCGCCGTGGACCAGATGATGAGGCTTCGAGCAGACTATCCGCCGGCATCGACGAGATGTCGGAGGTGGGGTGAATGTATCTCGCGTCACGAGAAAGCGTGGAGAGCTCGCTGGTGTGGTCACGGTTCATGAGCTCGATCTCCACTGGCGGACGACTCGAGGACTGCTGGTTCTCATCGGTGCCGATACTCGATGAGGTACTTTGGTCGTCCCCGGCGTGTTCGCCCTGCGACTTTTGCTTGGAGGGCGAGCTGAAGGAGATGCGACGGGAGTATGACTTTTTCCCGCTGGAGTCGGTGATCTGCACGTGCTCCTTGTGTTTCCGGCCGGCGGAGGGAGTGACTCGCACTCGCACGCTCGGTCGCGAGACTAAAGCGCCAGAACCCTTCCCGCCCTCGAAGTACTCGATGAGCAGGGAGGTCTGGGAGTGGTGGGATGAGTGGGACAGTTTGGAATCCTCCGCGCGGGGGCGGTGTTTCCGATGGGTGGAGATGGTGACAGGACTCCCGTCGTCTGGAATGGAGTAGGAGGACTTGTCTGTGCGCCGCGAGATGTCAGTTGCCAGATCAGTTGCTGTTGCGCTGCCACCAGTCGTGTCGACAATGGATTCAGTGGGGGCGGGTAAGATCGGTCTGCGGGTATCGACGCCCATGACGGAGGAGGGTATGAGGGGACTGTGGTTCTTCTCTCTCAAGTAGACACAATCATACTCCGTGTGGGTGAATCTGGTGATGATCTAGTCCCCTCAGATTCTGTCCAGTCTTCCCTTCTTTGTGGGAGTAGGTTGGAGGTCTTCAGGGGAAGGATGCGCGGAGGGGAAAGTTCAATGCGGAGAAGGACCAGCGTCTGCAATCGAATCCAGAATGCTGCCGGACATATGAACGGTCATTACCGATCGGACACTCGATGTGCAGGACGGTGAAGGGGATGAAAGGGGGATGGATGAGGGAGTGATTCAAGAAGCGGTGGCGGGGAGGAGAGGGGAAGATGTATACAAGACGAGAGAGTCGAGCTTACCAGCGGGAGGCGGTCGAGACAAAGAGGTATAATGGAGGAAGAATCGGTCGGTGGAACCAGTGGAAGAGGAGGAGAAACTGGCACGGGAGATTCCAGCTCTCGCAGTGTCGGAGGTGACCTTTGTAGGTGTGTGCCCAAGTTAGGTATACCGGCCGTTGTCTTGTCCAGCTCAATCGAAGGCGATAAGCAAGTCAGTCGGAAGTTTCACCACTGACACATTCCGGACGGGATCAGAACCACATTCCTGGGGATTGGAACAGAGGAATGGGAAGAAGCAAAATTCAATCAAGGGGAATGCAGAGGAGAGGGAAGATTGCGGAAGAGGCCGGGGATGAAGGAGAAGACGAGAGGGAGAAAAAGACGAAGGCTGGTGGGATCGTGATCATAATACCGAATGTGATGTGCTGGCGGAGCTTTTTCGTCTTAGCGGCCGACAACAAACGCAGCCCCGTTGGAAAAGAATCAGCAGCATACGGGCCCAGTATCGGTGTTGGCTGATTCTTTACTCTAAATTCCACTGCTTTAATACCAGATCTTGAATATATTTATATAGATTCCTCCATCAACCAGCACCGGCTCTACAATTTTACGTTCTATGTTCTACAGTCTACGATTCTACCCCGAGTACGGTGGGCGTTGCTGATTGCCCCAGCGATCACCACGCAAGGTGGCTGGGACGGGGTCCATGAGTTCGCCCGTGCAAGAAATCCGGCTGAAAGGAAAAGTAAGGAGCGACAGGCAGTATTTATACATTCATCAGAGCTCATCTCGTCCAGGGCGACCCAAGAGTGTGTGATCTGTAACCTGGAAGATTTGCTTTGGGCGGCATTGTGATACCTGGTCGCTCATCCATCACAACATGAGACAGCCACTTTACTGGATGTAATAAATTGATCATACGTTATTCCATCATGGCTGCGATTGTTCGTGACGAGGGTCACTCTCGAGAATCACGCACTACAAGTATCTACTCGTATCTGATGGCTCCTTCGATTAGGGACAGGCGAAGATTCAGAGTAGAGTAGGAGTATTGTACAGATGTGATCAACCCACAGTGGACCGAGCGGTGACCCGCCAACAGGAACGCAGTGCTCGTGCCCTGGAAAAAGAAAGCCCAGAGTGACGGCCCTCCTCACTGGCCCGAGAATCCCACGACTAAGACGCTTGGCCCCTGTGATGTCTCCGGGACGACCATCGCCCCTGGTCCATTGGCTGTGCGTCCGCCAACTCATCACATTTTCTCTCCGACTCGCCCAATGCTCTGCGCTGGGACGGAAAGGCAGTCCAAGATTAATATGCCAATTATCGGACTGCAACAGAGATCTCGCACGTTAACGACAGGAATCCTTCAATCGGACGTTGGTGAATCTCCGGCAATTTGTGGTGGATCCAGTCCCCAGCCACCGCAATCGATCAGACCAGCCCCTTCTAAACCACAACCACAATGTTCAATGACAGGCTGCATTAATTTATCCATTATTCAAACGAGAGTATTATTTTGACCCCCACGGAATAGGTATACTTGCGATCTCGTATAGATCTTGGGGGGATGGTACCGTGGAACGAACGTCTCCGTATCCCTGGTTCTGCAGATCTAATCTAAACACTGCCCACGATGGCAAAGAATTAAGATCTTCCCAGCATGCAATAAAGCTGCCAATATGCGTGGGATCAGCTGTACCTTGCATAACGTTTGATTCCTTTGATATTACTTCTGGTGGGATCTAATTACAGGGTAGATTTGGGCCTGTTCGGAGCCTGGATTCTCGAATTGCTTGGAAACTGGTTCTTGCATGGCCGGAGTAGTTATACACCGGTAGATGGAAACATCGACAAAATGGGACATGCCGTTTCACACGCCATAGCACAGTCCCGCATGCCGGAACCTGGACTCTATCTCAACAACGTCATCCATTAAACATGGACAACAACATTTGACAGACAGCTAGCATGCCCAAGCCCCATCGATCGCCTGCACTGTTCTGCTGAGATAACCAGAGACATCACACAGCAGCCAGGCAACCAAATGGGCCACCTCAGAGGATCTCCCCTTACCCTTGATGGCAAATGTCCACTCCCAGTCCCGTCCTCTCATTTCAGCCGACTTGGACTGCATCGGAATATCGATCAGACCTCTAGAAGGCGTGCCAGCAAATAACATACATAGGTTCGCACAGGCAGGCTATCTTACGGGGCCACGGCGCTGACGCGGATTCCTCAGTCCCCAATTTCCTTGACTGCCGTCCTTGGAAGCCCGATAACACCATGTTTCGCAGCCGGATAGGACGCATTTCTCGCAAAGCTCATATCCCCGGCAACACTGGACGCGTTGACGATGCTCCCTGCGTCTCTCATCACGTTGATCTGCGCTCGCATGCAATGCATGATTCCCCTGAGATTCACGCCAAACACGAACTCCCAGTCGTCTTCGCTCAGATCGGCGATAGTGCTCTTGTTGATGATTTTGCCAATCACCCCGGCCGGATTAGCTGCGCCGTTCAACTTGCCGAAGGGGGTGACTGATTTGTTGATCCACTCGCCGACTTTTTTTGGCATCGGACACGTCGTCGACGTATCCGATGGCTCTTGCGCGACCAAGTACATTTAACTCCGAGACGGTTGTTGGATATCCGCTAATGATAGGGTTGCGCCACTGGCTGCTAGAAGCCTTGTGGTTTCGAGTCCATTCCAGATGTCGTGCCAGTTACGGCAATGATTCTGTCTTGGAAGTCGAATCGGACGACCATATTTTTGACTTGAGGAGCATAAGATGGGCTTTTTAAGCTTGTTGTTAGTATTGGGGTCTCCTTGACCTTTGCATGTCCTCGCGGGTCATTACTCAGAGGAATAGCCCCATGGTACCATGGGCTAATGCTCCGTGGTATCCGGGCAGCAATACCAGAATATAAGTATTCAGGATTGAGGGTTGGAGATGGACGATTCACTAGGCAGGTTCTGGCACACAAGCTGTGATCGGTTATAGACATCCGACAGCGGGGTGCCCTGTATGTCTGGTCACGAGAAGCGTAAGGTTCACTTTAAATGAGGACGGCTCGCCGCGTAAGACATCCAGTTCGATATCATTCTTTGAGGTTTGTTTCCCTTTAGGAGGATGCTCAGACCTCTGGCAGCTGAACTGTTTTGGCCTCTCTAAAGCTTAGCCATAGGCTTTCACATAGTGGTATCAAGAAGGGGAATTGAGCTTCGGTAAGCCTTTTCTAGCTAAACATCACCCGCTATGTATGAACAGCACCATGTTCCATTGCTTGAGACGTACGTGTCTAACTAGAACCAGCGACAATTGCTTATTATAAACCGCTTCATGGAGTTGAAGCTTGCCCCACCGTGTCCTCGACAAAATCTGATACCGCCATGTTTAAGAATATGAACCTTAGGTTGACCAACTTTCCTCATCTGGGACACGACATGACATTGCCGTAAGCTAGGAGTGGTTTGGCGGAGCAGCTGCTGTACTCCATAGACTGCCGCGATTATGGGTGCGGTGAAATTTGGTAACCAGGTCCTACTTAGGATGGAACAGGTTTATGAGAGGTACATGGAAAGAGAACACATATTTGTGGTTCAGTGATCTTCCGGTCAACTAGACTCTCAGAAGTTAATGTGGACTACTGCCTGGCTTGAAAGGCAGTATCCGAACCATCTGTCAACGTCTACTATGCCCTGCTGCATTATCTGACAAACATTAGGAAGAGATCGACGAGAGCAATAAGGAAATGAAGTTACCCAAATGCCTTAGCAAATATAAAAGTCGACGAATTTCGATATCCTGAGTGACAGGATACCGAGGACGCATCACGTGATATAAGGTCGTGAATAGATAGCTTTGAAAGCAGTGCATGAAGGGTTGTTATATCTGTATCTATATGAATTATAGCCATTCTTCATTAAGAATTGGACAATTGGATGAATCCTACGCTGTTGAACGGCCCATTATAGCAGGTTCTAAATGCATCGCAAACCTCAGACTACACTTTATCAGCGAACTAAAACGTCTGACTGCCACAAGTCAGGTTGAATATATCAATGGCAATGTGTTTCGAACGATAGTTAACTTGAAAATAGAAATAGTGTCTCTTGGCGAATACACCATGTGGCAAGAGGCGGTCCAGATATGCGCTCATTACAGGCAAAACTAGACGACGCGAAGAGATGGGCTCTGATGAGGAGGCTGTGAACGACTTGACTCGGCAATAACAGCCACATGGAATCTGACTGAAACTGTGCTCAAACTAATAGCTATAGATATGCAATGTTTCCATTTGGTACATTGCAATGTCTCATCTGTCAGCGAGATACGGCTAAAATACCTACGTAGTGGTGTCGAAAACTGCCGGAGGAGCCGGATGACAGTGAGCGGTACTGGCTATTATGCACGAGACTGAGACATAGGCTTATTGACAGTAGAGTCGTTCTAGACACAAGAACATCAGAGGGACAAGGTTACAGATGTGTTTTATATACGATCGCTAGCTGGAACCAGTTGATCTGGGCCTGAAAGGACCCTGAAAAGCTAAAACACAGACCAAAGTGGGAGGGCGGCGGGAGGAAAGTTTGGTTCTGCGTTATGGAGTAAATCTCATGTACCAAAAATAGGACTAGGCTGCCCATGGTTCCATGCCACTTCGTCATTAATCCTACCGCAATTTAACATTATTGCTTCCGTAATTTTTCTTATATTGTACAACACAGCGCTTTGTCTCTCGCACTTCAATTTCGTCAACTGACCATGGGAAGAGACAGATGATCAATGGAGATGGCTGATGTCATGCCGCGCATTCACATAGTGGCCCAGGCCGATGATCGCTTGCTGATCAGGGTGGACGGATCGTCGTCTGGGAGGGACAGCATTCTGGGGCGATTTGGGGAATTTACGGTCTCCTCCGAGGGAGTTGGTAGATGGGAGAGTTTTCTTTACTTTGTAGAGAGACAGGACTGAGCCTAGAAGACCATCACCAGACGTGTTCCAGACTAATAGAAGGGGTACTAGGTAATGACCTTAGTACGTATCATTGCTGGGGGTGAGTGCGGTGACCGAGGGGGCTGTGCAGCCCTCGCAATCAATTTAACCTTTCCGCGTCTCTTCTAGGATCGTGAGGCCTAGGCCAAAGACGAGCATACGAGTACGGAGTACACTGTACGTCCATCTGACGCATCATCGACTGTGAGTTCTGCTGGGTTCGACTTGCTCATCACTGGGATGGGTTGGGGACACGTATTCCGCGATTATGCTTAAAGTATGGCATTGTGCGCTAATGCTGATCTGTCCGAGACAGTCACCGGATGGACCCTGCATGTCTGCCATCTGAGTGAAAGTCGAGGATAGGGGAGAGACAGTTAGATGGCTGCAGAAACATCGTGCGGGCCTAGGGAGTTTGGGCTTGCCGCGGCGCGAACCGTGGAAAGACACTTGTGTCAATGGCTATTAATAGCACACTTGGTGTGTTTGAGAAGAGACTGGAGAGAGCACAAAATCCTCGTAGGCAGAAGGATAAGAAAGACCCCAGTGAGTTTGCCTTCCAGGAGAAGAAGATGATGATGAAGATGATGGAGATCTTGCCGCTGTGTTCGCACGCCATGAGCCAGTTGTATTAGCGCTGGAGTTGAGATGAGCGGCAGAGGAGAGATCCACCGTAGGGTGAAAAAGGCGAAAATTCGCTCGCGACGAATTGTTGCATTTACTGTACCCGGAGTACTCCATAGGTCCTACTCCACCATTGACCCGGCGCATAATCTCGCCATCGCAGGTGGTTTGGGGGGAGAATTTTCCCTCTTGGCTGTCCACGGCAAATCAGAGGCAGCAGTGAACCATGGGTAAAAGTCAGCATCGCATCCGCATTCAGCGGGCGGACCCAACCCCCTGAACGACGCGCGTGCGCCAGTGGGGGGCATGGGAGAGGCAAGACCGTTTCGCAGTAAAGGCTGCAATAATAACGATAGTTAGTCGATGGGAGAGGAGACAAGAAGGATCACGATAGAGTCTGATGTGTACAGAGTATAAGGGATGTGCATACTGTGAGTATGCACTGAAGTTACAGAGTCGTTGACAGTTTTATGTACGGAGTATGTATCCCGTAAGCCAGTCAGGAAGCATCCATCCTTTCCCTGCCACTGCATTTTGTGTACTAATCTTGATATTAATATAATAAATATAATATTTTCATGAGACGGATTCTGTTCTCTTGGATTTCTTTCAACCTCAGCTTTATATTACGTTAGTACTGTAGAAGCCCCCCGATCATCGTGCTGACTCAGCATTCCGGCCGTCTCTCCCTGCAACTCATTCCCTCCCTTGAGCGCTCTCTCTACTCCACGACTCTCCATCAACTCTTCCTCCCTGAAGTTGTGTCGTGGTAGAGTGAGAGAGAAGATACTCTGATATCATCCCATTCTCTCCCCTTTCTTCTTCTTCCTCCTCCTCTTCTTCGTTCGCTCGTTCTCCTTCCTCTTCGACTATCTACCGTCATCCGGGACCCTGAGGCCCATCCCCTGGTTCCTCCTCCCCCATCCTCCCTCTTCTCCGGCTATACTGTGTGTCGCCGTCCCACTCGCTTCAACTACTGTCCTCCCACGTTCGCTCCAAACTCGACGTTCCTTACAATCTGACGCTCTCTTTTACCATCGCTTCCGACCGTGATCGCTATCATACCTCCTTACTCCCTGTCTGCCGCCCTACCGCATAATTACCTCATAGGATCTTCATCGTGGTCCTGCGGTCGCTCGATTTACCCCCTAGGCTCCTTTTGATGACGCTGTGAGATCGTAACGCTCCTCCGCCGCATCTCCAACCCCAGACTTGATTTCGTCTCCGCCTATCCTCGATTCTTCCGAGACCTCTCACTTCAATACGACCTCGACCATTTCCGCATCCGGCCGGCGCCAAGCTGGTACTCTGGAGTACCAGTACTACCTTCCACTTCACTACTCCACCTTCCATATATTACGAAGAGTCCCCTATTTAGTTTCCACGGAAGAGCCTCTAGAGACCGCAAAATACCGCCATCATGCGGCTAATAACGCTCTTTCTCAGCCTGTTGGTTGCCTTCCAGTCGACACCGCTGGTGTCGGCGGTGAAGATGATCGAATCCAACGCCCTGAATTTGTGTCAGGATAGCAGTAACTTCACTGCCACCTATTTCAGTGTCCTCTTCACCCCGGAGAATCGGACCCTCGAATTCAGTTTCGACGGAGTCGCCGCCATTTCTGGAAAGGTCGTGGCGGAACTGGTCCTGGATGCCTATGGTTATACTGCTTTGAAGAAGGAATTGGACCCTTGTGAAATGAATCTCCCGGGTCTCTGTCCTATGAACACCGGTCCCATCGATGTTCCCAAGGCTCAGATCGAGATTCCGCAAGATGTCGTGAATTCGATTCCCGGTGAGTCTACCCCCATACTCTCCACCATGTCCTTGCGCCCCGACCCTAACTGTGATGTGTAGGCATCGCGTACACGGTTCCTGATCTTGACGCCTCCGTCCGCATTTACATCAACTCCACGCAAACGGGCGAAACTATCACCTGTGTCGAAGCCACCCTCTCCAATGGAAAGACCGTGTATCAGAAGGGTGTCGGCTGGACGACTGCAATCATCTCCGGTTTGGGCCTGGCCGCATCTGCCATTACATCGGGTCTTGGCCATTCCAACACTGCCGCCCACGTTGCCGCCAACGCGCTCTCCCTGTTCAGCTTCATGCAGTCCCAGGCCATGTTTGGCATGATCTCCGTCCACATGCCCCCGATCGTCCAGTCTTGGACCCAGAACTTTGCCTGGAGTATGGGTATTATCCATGTTGGATTCCTTGAGACGATCTGTACTTGGTATCTACGGGCCACCGGCGGAACCCCTTCGACAACTCTCCAGAAACTATCTACAACATCCGTAGAAGTGCTCAAGCGGAAGAAGCGATCTCTGGACACCGCCTCTGGTCTGCTCAAGAGGGCATCAGATCATTTGTTCAGACGAGATGGAGCGGAATCCGAGACCGCGAACACCAATACTGTCGTGGTCCGGGGTATCACCCGTGTTGGGTTCCGGGCCGGTATTGAGGAGACGAACATCTTCCTGACCGGACTTATCTTCTTCGTCGTATTCGTCGCCCTGGTCATGCTCCTTGTCGCTCTCTTCAAAGGCGTCTGCGAGCTCCTCGCCAAGAACGGTAAGATGAAGAGTGACAAGTTCCAGGACTTCCGTAACGGATGGAAGATCGTCGCCCGTGGAATCCTATTCCGACTGACCCTGATCGGCTTCCCCCAAATGTGTGTGCTTTGCCTGTGGGAATTCACACAGCATGATTCTGCCGCTGAAGTTGTCCTGGCTGTCATCATGCTCCTGTCGATTCTTGCGGCATTGGGATGGGCTGCGTGCAAGGTCGTTATGCTGGCGAAACGTTCGGTGACCATGCACAAAAACCCTGCGTACATCCTTTACTCCGACCCTTCGTGCCTGAACAAGTGGGGTTTCCTTTATGTGCAGTATCGCGCAACGGCATACTACTTCGTCATTCCTGTCTTGGCCTACATCCTTGTCAAGGGCATGTTCATCGGTCTTAGTCAACCTGCCCCGGTCGTGCAGACTGTTGCCTTGGTCATCATTGAGGCCGCCATGTTGATTGGTGCTAGTGTGATGCGCCCATGGATGGACAAGAAGACCAATATCTACAACATCTCGATCGCTGCCGTCAACTTCCTCAACTCCATCTTTCTGCTCTTCTTCTCGGACGTCTTTAACCAGCCCGGTCTGGTGACTGGTGTTATGGGTGTCGTCTTCTTCGTCATCAACGCCGTGTTCGCCTTGGTCCTCCTGCTCTTGGTGCTTATCGCCTCGATCTATGCCGTCGTGTCCAAGAACCCCGATACCCGGTATCAGCCCATGAGGGATGATCGGGGTTCTTTCATCAAGTCGCAGACCCAACTGACCACGGAGTTGGATGCGCTGGGCGCCACTGCGCGTGGTGACATGAAGACCACGGCCTACAAATCCAGTCCGTTTGA
This sequence comes from Aspergillus terreus NIH2624, assembly GCF_000149615.1. Classification (NCBI taxonomy): domain Eukaryota; kingdom Fungi; phylum Ascomycota; class Eurotiomycetes; order Eurotiales; family Aspergillaceae; genus Aspergillus; species Aspergillus terreus. The sequence goes on from NT_165927.1 coordinate 1,198,248, forward strand.
CGATGACAATGGATCATTCTCCAGCGGCAATGGGGCCAGCATCAACCGTCAGAACCTGGAACCGCATGATACGCCCCGCCAAGCGCCGCATTCTCCGGTGGACCCCTCAGTGCCGCTGTTCCCCAGTAACAATGGCGCTGCTACGCGGGGTCCTCCTGGCTTTGACGCTCGGTCACCATCACCGGTACCACGCGGCTACAACGCATCTCCTCTCAACGGCATGCCGGCCTACCGGGCACAGAACAACCCCAGCCCGTGGCAGAGAGGTGCGGGATACGAGCACTAAAGGTTACAATGATTGTGTTTTGCCTTGCTTGAGATGAAGTTATGGCTCTTAGCGCGGGATTCGACTGGTTTTCATGTCGTCCTTGCTTTCTACATTTTCTTTTCATTTACTCTTTTGGACTTTCCCTTCCTGGCACCTAGTGCGCTATCCTTTACTACTGTCTCACATTGTGGGCTATATTCCGAGGTATACTGTGCTATACTGAAAAATGCTCTTCATTTCCCCGAGCCCTTACACTCTCATTGTCATCTCACTCAGACAATTACCCTCCTTTCGTTTCCTTTCTTACTCATTGATGTTTTTTGTTGTTTTACCTGGCGTTGTGAAGCATTGGATTTGGAGATTCGGGACCTGGGTTTCTGAACTGTGTGCGCTATATATCGAGACAGGGTCTCCCTGTGTTATTTGATTTCATGTATGGAAAGAAGTCATAATACTAGTGCCTGCGTTGCTGACGCATGGTGTTGGCATTCACTCGTCACCGTAGTTCTGTCCTTGTGTTTGGGTACTACCCATTATGATGAGACCGATATCATGAATTGCTATGTGTACACCATGAATACATCTGCGCAAGCAGATTCCCGACTTTTCTGGAACATAAAGCAGAACACGACGCCAGAAGAATAAAAAAAACCACGCTGGAGAAAAGAAGATCTAGTCCATACCGTCAACCCAAGAGTCCACATCAGGTATAATAAGAAGCAAACATAGTAAACCGTCACCCACAACCTCATATCTCACCGGTGATCACCCAGTCCAGGCGGCGGCCCCGGCAGACCCGCGGACCCAGCGCCGGGCGGCGCATATGCATCTTGGCCAGGAGGCGCAGCCATGCCCGGGCCGGGGCTAGGGCTGAAGCCAGGCTGGCCTGGCGGCGGCACAGGAGGGAAGCCAGGGGCGCCGGGCGCTGGGGTCTGAAAGTTGGGAGGGAAGCCGCCCGGCGGCGGCGGGAAGGGCTGTGCGCCGGGCATGTTGGGGAGGGGGGGCAGACCTCCGGCGGCGGGGGCACCAGACCCCGCAGGGAACGGGGGCGGGAAGGGGAGACCACGACCGCCGGGTGCTTTGACTGGTTAGTTTCGAAGATTCTCTCTTTCTGTCGATCGGTTCGGGGAGGGAGCTAGGGAGACGTACGAGGCGGCAGGCCGGGGGCGCCGTTGATGCCTGGGGGAGGCATGCCGAACGGAGGCGGGGGAGGCAGCTGGCCTGGTCGGCCTGGGATTGTTAGCGCTCGACGGACATGCGTGCTGCGGGAGGACTCGACGTACCCGGGAAGGGGAACGGCGGCGGGAAGGCGCCGGGTGGCACCATGGCCGGGTTGGGGACGGCCTGGCCTTCAGCGGCGTAGGAGGATGTGATCGAGTCGATGACCGACTGGGCCTTTTCTTGGCCGATTTCTGTATTCGTCGTTAGCTAGTTTGCACGCGCGCGATGGATGTCCAGCCCGACGCCTTACGTTGATAATACTCGAGGACGTTGCGCAGATGGTTCCGGCCGGCGTTGTGCGCCTTGCGCACGCTCATCGAGTCGTGCGTGAGGTACACGTCGCAATAGTCACCTAGATTAGCGGATTCGACGATCAGTATCAATGTGAGGTTGAGGCCGGTGGCGGCGGCGAGAATGAGTATCGCGAAGGGTTAACGTGGGGGAAACCTACAGAAGAGTGCTGTGACGGTTAGCTTGAGGCTGTGGTACTGGGGACAAGGGAGTACTTATATTTCGGCATGATGGGCGGGCCTTCTGGATTGTCACTGCCCTTGAAGCGCTGCAGGCGGCGATGAAGCTAGTGTTTGCGCTGGGGAGCGCGTTGCGTTTCCGAATTGAGGGATCCGATGGGACAATACTGCAGGTATGACGATGCAAATATACCGAGTGTGATATAGGAGAAAGTAGGAGACGGATTTCGTTGGAATGCTAGAGACGAAGAGTTGCATGGGAAAAGGACGTCGAGGCGGAGGTTTCGCGATGGAGATATCAAGGCGGTGATACGTGGCAGAATAGAGGATCGGTGCCTGAGGCAGGAAAAGCGTCCCTGAAACAGACCTGCTCATCAACCTCTTAGATTTAAGGATTTGGGTATATGTTGCTTGGGGAGTTTGGTCTGCTTCACCTCGACGCAAGATTGAAGTCATTATCATTACTAGAGACGACTATCATGGAGTTATTTTGAACCACGCCGGGCTGCGGCCTCATTACTACTGAAGGGAGAAATTACTTCCCCGTAGCTGGAGGAAGGTCTAGGTATGGACAATCCGTTGGGTTGGCGTAAAAGACCCCTCCCAGACGTTCGATCATCATGCATCGTTCCTGCATCGTATAGGCGTTGTTCAACAGGCCAACCCCCTTACTCCTGGCCTCGTCGGTGGTGGTGTGCAAAACCCATACCCCCCCAGTCTCCGGCCAGCCCACATGCAGAAACTCATCCGGCTCCCTGCTTCGAAGCAAATGGTGATCGACCACATCCCGGTAGTGTTTCCACCAGGTGGCACCCAGCCGACGCACTAAACGACATTAGACAGAGTACGGATATGAATTCGGAGCTCGGCCCCAAAAGAAGAGCCGGGAAACTCACTGCGATCGCAATGTTCATCTTCCTCCGGTTGAGGCTCGACCAGGTCCCGGGGCAAGTCAAAGCGGTCGTATCCAAGGAAGTCGAGCTCGACACCCAGGCAGTCCTACATTCCGGGCCCGTACCCGTAGCTGAAACGAAAACGTCTCTCGAGGCGGCAGTGGTGGACACAGTCTACCCTCTCATCCATAGTCTCTTGCAAGTAGGACTGGCCAGGTAGACTGTCGGCTGTGGGCCATTGGGAACGAAAAGGAAAGAAGAAATTCAAGGCAGCCAGGCCGGGAAAGAAGGCTGCTATAGCAATGTACCAGAGCATTACTTTTTATTAGGATATAAGAGTGTCAGTTGAGCCGAATAATAGCAGGGAATCAATCAAAGTGAAGTAGAGCTTACTTTCGGAAGATTCACTAACGAGTCTCAAAGTAGTTAGACCTCTACTAGGCTATATAGACTATAATATTGTCCAGGAAGAGGCACGCAGGCATTATCAATAAGGATATACGGAGGAGATCCAAGAAAGATCATTTTAACTAAAATGTTGTACCGGTAATTTGCGTCCTGACGGACCTAACTTTCCTTTTGATTCTAGCCATGTTTCCATGTTTCAATTGTGTTGTGGACTGGCTTATAGCTCATTACAGTCACTAGCCCTAACTTCCCACTTGCAATCAATCATGACCAGAAACAGCCCGTGGGACATAAGGCTCCTCAAGATAAGCCTCTTCTTCCGCGGTCAACTCCTTATCTCCTGCCGCCAGTACTTCATCAATCCGCTCAACAGAGCTAAAGCCGATGATGGGACTCGCAACCCGCTTGTTCACCCAGCTGTACGCCACGTGGCTCATGGGCCAGCCCTTTTTCAGCGACAGCTCTTCGACTCGGTTGATGATAGTTGCCCCGGCAGTCTGCACGTCGGGATCGCCATTTTCAGACCGAGGAGTAGCATTTAATTTCGACAGAGGGCGTGCAAGCTTTCCGCCGTCAAGTGGCCCCCACTAAGATAGAAAATCATATGTCAGTCCCACGCTATATTCACTGGCACCCAGGATCAACTCACGGGAATAAGACCAACGCCAGTCTCTGCGCAGAACCGGTTCATTTCCCGCTCCTCCTCCCGGTAGAGGAGACTGTACTGGTTCTGCATGGAGACAAACTTGGTCCAGCCGTGCATTTCCGCGCAATGCTGCATCATCGCAAACTGGTACGTCCGCATCGAGCTTGCGCCGATATACCGGATCTTCCCGCATCGAACCAGGTCATGCAGCGCCTCCATTGTCTCCTCGATCGAGGTGAACTTGTCGAACCGGTGGATCTGGAAGAGGTCGATGTAGGAGGTGTTCAGGCGTTTGAGGGATGCGTCCACTGCGTTGAAAATCGCCTGGCGAGATAGACCTGTGGCTGTTAGTATGTGCTTGTGTTGGGTCCAGGCGGCAAGCCTTACCGAATTGATTCACATATTCCTTGTCGGCGCGCATCTCGTCCGCGTACGGGACAACATACACGTTTTCGTGCTCGCTGACGGGGGCCCAGCATTTGGTGAGGATGACCAGTTTGTGCCGCGGGATGTTGTACGTCTGAATCGCCTTTCCGATGATCTCTTCGGATTTGCCATTCGAGTAATTGTTGGCCGTGTCCCACTGCGCCTGAGATCAGTACTGCGCTGAGGAGTTCACGGGGATACTTACGGTGTTGAGGCCTCGATCGTAGGCAGCCTTCAGTAGGGGAAGTGCCTGTACCAGAGTTAGCGATTGTGCATGCAGGCCCGTGGAGGGTAATAGTACATACCTTCTCTTCATCGAGTGCCCATGGTTCAAACTCAGTAGACCCAAGACTCAACCCTCCCAGTATAGGGACGGAGACGCGCAGTCCGCTCTTCCCCAGTTGTCGGTACGAGACTTTGGTGGCCTCTCTGGAGGCCTTTAGCATGGGAGGAAGCTCTGGTGCCATTGTCAGAGGATGAATTATGTTCGAGTTCGGTTGATTTGAGAGCTGGTTGGGATTGTCTGATGAATGTTTGCCGTTCTGTGCTGTCTGATCCGGGCTTTTATAGTTTCACTCGTCTCTCCGAGGTGGATGAGCTCTCCGCAGGCTTGAACAGCATCTTCGGAGTTATCTTGTTTCCATACTAAACCCGGATTTCGGGGCGTCTGATTTCTCAGCAAGGGACTGGTGTTGAATTGTGAAGCTCTATCGAAAGAGATGGATGGAAGATGAAGATGGTCTAGACCTATACGAGGTCTGTAGAGCCAGTCTTTGTGCCGATATGAACACGAAGCGAAGTCTTGGCTGCCAGAGCAATCAATGAGTGACTCATTCACGGAATTTCGGCCCGCAACTTGCCAAAGACTTGGGGCGGCTTTGAGATTATCTTCTGAAGCTATAGATATGGTCAGTGTTGACAGATTGATTGAGTGGCTGTTACATGATAAATGAGATGCTCTTAATCGATTTCCGATATCTCCCCAGAGAGTAAATCTATATCCTGCAATATCCTGTACTATCCGATAACTGGTCAAGTGGCAACAATACTTCCCAAATAGACATGTTATATGCCCTACAAGATTGATCTTTACTAAAGAGTACAGCGGATGTAGGAGTAGTGCACCAACACCTCCACACGACTGCCAATCGGCGCCTTAGCTTAGACGCTATTAGGTTGGATAACAACCCGCTTCGTGTCGGTAGTCCTACATCTTTTCCCCTTCTAAACAATATGTGAATTATGTCCGGCTTCGAAGTCCTTGGCGTCGCAGCCAGCATTCTTCAAATTGCAGACATAGGCGTCCACATGTCCGTAAAACTCTGCACTCTGTCACTAGGTGAAAAATGTGAATGAGTCGGCGCGGAGCCTATTGAGTGATGTTGCGTTTATCTGTAGCGTGCCACGGCTCGGGAAGAACCTCCAGTGGACGAACAGGCCCAATTCTGTTCGAAACAGGCACTGGACACCGCACAGGATGTCTTGGATGAGTGCAAGACGGTTCTCAAGATGATCAGTGATGCCGTCGAGCAACCTGACCAGACGACCCCATAGGGCGTATCCGGAGGGCTGCGCGCAAATTCGGACTTGCGTTGGTCGAGCGGGACCTGGAGCGGGTGAAGTCCACCACGCTGCTGATGCTTAGTGTCATTATGTATGTGGGACAGCTTAGGAGGCGAGTTGGACGACGACAAGGGGGATCTGCTCTACTGGGGTGATGATAACTTCAGGCGTAGTTGTGCGGAAACTGTCATCTTGCAGGATCAGCGAACGCTAGTCCAGGGCCTCACTGAGCAGAAAAGACGTATGACGGGGTGTCCGATGAGCTCAGATATGCCATCATATCTGGCGGGGTTGGGGATGGTTTGCGTGCGACAACCGGTTCAGGGTCTAAATCCCCAGGGATCCCGGGCCATCTAGGACCCGTCCCAGAAGAGGTCCGGAGACATTACATCTCCTTGCGTTGAAGGTGATCAACCAGGTGGTTCAATTTCGAACAGGACTCGGGGAAAGAAGGTATACGAGACAGAGGATGGCATTGTGAATGTGCACTTGGTAGAGCTTGTGCAATTGGAGCTGGGGCATGGCCGCGGAACGTGCCAGATCTTTTAGGACCGATTTTTTCAGAACCAGGGACTATGAGTGGAATCTCCGGGGCCCCTTCAGGCTTCGCCGTGTCCGGTTGGCAGAGAGAGTGGACGGAAGAGCTTCATCAGAGTATGGCTGATTATGATCAACCGAGGGTGACTGAGAGCCGGTCTCGGATGGCGCGGCTGGAGAAGCCGAGAAGGGGATGACGATGATGACAGTAATCTTGTGAACGCATTGTCTCGTCGTGGACCACGCTGAAGAAGCCTGTTTAGAGAGTTCTAGAAGAAGGTAAAACGATCCAAGTCCATGGCTTGGGTCAGATGGTCGGACGGGTCACGGGAGATGACGTTGGACGACGGGAAGCCCGATCTTACATAGATCAGATCTGGATTCTTGCGAGTTGTACCTATCCGGATAGAGTAGAGGTTCGTGACCGGACCGTGGGCAATTCGACTAGCGATTGCCAAGAGCCCGCCAAAGTGGCAAGAAGCGTCAGGTGCAGCAGTCACGTTGAGGCACGAGTTCTTCCAGGTACCAAGGTAGATAGTGTACGGAGTAGTGACCGATGGACTGCCGAAGTAGCCGAGGGAGAGAAAGACGATGGACTGCGGGGAAGGAGTGTCTGTTTACAAAGTACTTGTTAGGTAACTAGTCTCTCTGTGTACCTGCGCAATGATGTATGGGAGGGATGCCGGGGCCAAAATCCAGAATCCGGGGAAGATTTTTTTAGTACGTAACTACTCTGTAAAGAAACACACCGAAAAAAGCAGAAAATCCAAGGAGGAAAAAAAAAAAAGTGGGTCTGCGGGGGGACAAAATTTTCCCAGGAGGTCAGTGGGCGAGGCAGCAGGGCCGAGTGGTTCCTGATCCACCGTCCATCGAGTCCAGCCCTGTCGGTCTGCTCAGTTTGGTCAGTCTGGGGAAATTCTTCCCTCGGCGGTCAGCCGAGTCATTTGGGATTTTCTTCCCTCCCAATCAAGGACACCTCGCACCTCACCTGGTCAATGGATTGCTATGGTGATACAAAGCGAGTAATCCAATCCTCCGAGAAGCAAGTTGCAACCGTGGCATCCCAAATTGACCGACACGCATCGCGGTGTTCAGCCATGAGAGATTTTCGTCCAAGTGGAGGACTCGGACTGAGCGATTTTTTAAGTTGCAATAATGTCTCGGCAGGAGTAATAGGTTGTGTAGGTGAGGGGTGCATCTATACTAGTAGGAGTATTGTACAGCGTGTTGAGGATCTGTTTAGGGAAGGTCAAGGAGGAATGATGCAATCGTACTCATTGCGGGGATTTTTCTTTTCTTTTTTCTTCTTTTCTTTTGAGCAGACCGGCCCGGTCCATGCAACATGCTGTACTCCGTAGATTTTATACACCGTACAAGTAGATTTATTGCTATTTCTTTATTTTTATTCTATTCTCTTAGATATACTCCGAGTGCCTAGAGTACCTATTCCACAAACCCTAAGCCTCTACTTCTCAATAACCCATACCCCGTGTCATAACCTACCCAGAACGAGGCGTGAAAATGGCTCACCTGGGCCCTCAGCCAAGTCGACGACGACTCGTGACCGGACAGAGAATTTCTCTTACCCCCTGAAAACTCGGATTGGCTCCATCCCCAGTTTCTGTTACGTTTCGCCACGCCGCTTGCTGCCGCCGACCATGTCAGATGATCGTGCTAAGTGGGGTTTTTTCATCCAATAATTGTCTGTCACGAGCTGCACCTGCCGCACTGATTGGCTCCCACAGCCGCAGAGCCTTGACGCCTCCCGCGCTAAACCCAACTAGGCCGAAGGGAACCGCGCGCATAGACGCTTAGCTAAGGCGTAGGGAGTAAAAAATGACGATGATGATGTGCTGCTGGATGCTCCACCGGATCTCCACCGTGTGACCGTGGAACGGGGAGGAGGTGCCTGGCCGGATGGTGCAATCATGGCCACCCCTGCGCGCAGCCTCCCCCGGTAACTGCTGGTAACTGCTGGGGGGCGATGTGCTCATCGCCCTTGTATATAAAGGTTTCCCCCCCCACCGCACCAGGTCCCCCGTTCCAGACATACAAAGTGGTCCTGTCCAGAGATTTCTCTTCAAATATCATCCGTCGGCCTGTTGTTTCTGGCTTCGTCCTTGCAAACTTCTGTCTTTGCCTGGTTATGCCTGCTTTGCGTGCATGGGTCATTCTCTAAGCCCGCCAGCCTGTCGCTGTCCATCCCGAGTATACAACTAGACCTACTTCGACCAGTCCTCCATTCTCTTGTGTCAACCCATTGACACCAGTACCACCATCGACAACACACCTCGCTTCACTACACACTCAACACACCATGCCTTCCTCCGTCAACTACCGGGTCATTGAGCCCCATCCCTCCGTCCCTCACTCCTCCCACCCGGCCATCCACACCGCGCGCGGCGGCGCCGGCAATGTCATCAGTCTGAAGAACACCAAGACCACCGACTCGCAGACCGCCACGGGGCCTCCCTCGCTCACCCGTCTGGACTCCAACGTCCCCAGCACCTTCACCTCCGGCCGCGGCGGCGCCGGCAACGTCCACAGCAGCAGCGAGCGCGCCATCTTCAGCTTCGACGAGGAACTCGAGCGCGAGATGCGCCGCGCCGCCCCCGTCTACCACGTCGGCCGCGGCGGTGCCGGCAACATGGTCTTCAGCGACTCCGGCAGCGCCCTCAGCCGCAAGTTCTCCTCGTCCAGCAAGGGCACCACCAGCAGTACCCAGTCGACCGCCTCCATGGCCCGCGACAAGGCCCTGCGTGGTCTGGAGCGCGGCTGGGGCAAGCTGAGGGGGATGGCCTAGGTCCTTCCCTTCTTCAACCACATTCGGTGCTTGTTTACTCTTCTTTCTTTCTCCTATTTTCATCTCTACTCCTCGCTTCAACACCGTTCAGCACCGGCATTGCGATCATGACTCACGACTTGACGACACTAAAAAAAGTTTTGCTGTTTCCGCTGGCGCTTCCCTGGAAGTGCCATTGCCATTCCACACATCATCTATCTCGTTGTAATCCTGTCATCCACATTTCTTGTCCCTTTTGTCCTCCGTTCGACATGGTCGACTTGATACCCCTTTGCCATGCCTAAGTGGCCTTCAATTCGGAACCCTGTCTTCTGGTTTTTACTACCTACCTGCATCTATTGGGTAGTCTGTTACTCATCTGCATACCCTGCTCGCAGGGTTCGTTTCCTGTCATGCCTGATTCTGGAATCGGCAATAGGGGATAGCATTACATGTGCACCTTTTTTTTTTTTTTTTATTTCCTTACCTCTCCATGTATGTTATTAGTTATCACTGGAATTAAGAGGCATCAAGAAGGATTATTCTTCCTCAATTAGTAGCCTAGTTTGAAGTAGCCTGTATGCGCAGGCTCGGCATGCAGCTGGGCTTGAGTTCAAACTACCCGCAATATGCAAGGATCAGATCCCGGTCATTACATTTATATGTAGATCTTCATTCATCTATCCGGTATTTACACGTCACAGCCGCCAATTCATATCCTGAAAGAACAACATGAACAAACAAAAATTCCGTAGGACCAGCGGTCACCAAAGTCTATGCGATTGTCGCTGGTGGTGGAAGAAAACTTCAAAATGGTGTGACATGAGGTGAGCAGGAAGCCTGGCAGATGGTCGTCAGGCAGCAACGGAAGTCAAGGGGAGGATTGTGCGAAATTGCATCACGAGGAAGCGCGATAACGAGGCGTCTGCAGTCGGATTATAGGTCGAAAGAGGGGTATCAATGCTGCTGCTCATCCTGGAACCCAGCAGCCATTCGCTCCGGTCAACTGGGTGACACTTTTTGGCCAGATCACGCGAGGCCCGGCCTCCTCTGAAGGAGCGGGCTCTTGATCCAGCGCATGGGGGCGTCTGTCACGCTTGCATACGTGCAGGGTCTAGGCGAACTTCCGGTGGATGATCTCAGGGTCTTCATGCCATTCATCGGCGCTTACCCACATCTGATATGGCCCAGTCAGTACATGTCCCGAGAGATGTAGATACCCAGTGTAGATCCATGCCAGGATGCAACTTACTTTTCTGAAAGTGCTCAGCCCAGCAAGGATTCCTCCTCCAATCCACGTGGTGTACTTTCGCTCGGCCGGAGCAGAGATTCGAATCTTCATGTCCTCCACAGCCAATCGCTTAATCTCGCGCATCAGTCGGTCCGGGAAGTTCTTGCACAGCGTCGATCCACCGGACAAGACGATGTTGAGGTATAACGATTTGCGCAGGTCCAGATCCGTCCGGGTAATCGCGTCTTGAACAATCTGATGCACACCGGGGTACTCCAGCCCGATGAGTTCAGGGTCGAACAGGATCTCCGGGGCGCGGTAGCGTTCTTGTCCGATCTGTCTTCAGTTAGTTTTCCGATTCCGCACCAATACACGCCAATCAGGCCAACCAGTACCTTGATCTTATGCCCATCGGGCAGCGCATAGTCCACCGCTTTAGTCTCCGACTTGTGATAACTATTCATCCAGTCCTTTTCTTCGCGCTTCGGATCCAGCGACACGTAGCAGACCTTCTCCTTGATCATCCGCACGACCTCCTTTTCCGCACTGGTGTGCAAGACATGCCCGTTCTTGCGAAGCAGCAGCTGCAGCTGTTCCGTGACATCGCGGCCGGCCACATCAATGCGCCGGATGCTGTTGGGGATGGCGAAACCCTCAAACACCGGCACGGCATGCGAGACGCCGTCCCCTGAATCCAGCACCACACCGGTTGTGCGGCCGGACGCGTACAGCGACAGCACGGCCTGGATGGACGTGTACAGGGCGGGCACGTTGAAGGTCTCAAACATGATCTGGGCGGCGGTGTCGCGGTTCTTGCGGGGGTTGAGCGGCGGTTCGGTCAGGAGCACCGGGTGCTCTTCGGGCAGCGTTTTCAGCTCGTTCTCGTACACGTAGTGCCAGATCTTCTCCATGTCGTCCCAGTCCGTCACGATGCCGTGTTCCAGCGGATAGCGGATTTTCAGCAGCCCGCGCAGCTCCTGTGCGCGCTGCCCGATGAAAACGTCGCCTTCCAGACCGCCGGCCATCACCCGCGGGTGTTTTGGTCGCCCAACAAACGACGGGAAGTAGCATGATGGGATTTCCTCTCCTGCGAAACCGGCGCGGATGGTCCCACTGCCATTGTCGATGACGATGGGAGCGTTGTGAAGAGTGGCCTCGGCCATTGTGGGGGGTTGTCTGGAGAGCGATGGGAGTGGATGTTTTGGGGGGAGCGCGCGCTTTGTTGTGAGGCCCCTCGGCCGGGGAGCGAGAAAGACAGGGAGGGTCGTCGGAGAGGACAGAGGACAGAGGCGGAGTCTTCTGGAAGGAGAATTCGGCGACGGAGGGTTGTGAGCGAGAGTGCGTCGGTAGGGAGTGGGAGAGACAGACCGACTACAGTACGGAGAACGGGGAACTTCGCGTGTCCGTCTATCAACACGGGAGGAGCTTGGGCCACCCATCACTCCCGCTATGTACCTACACAGTATACATACACTGCTTTCTAGTTCTTGGAAACTTCTACATCTCTTTTTATATTCAATTGTCTGGTGATATCATAGAAATACCTCAGTGTTTTCTAATACTTTGTCTTCGTCAACACCCTGTTAAGTAGAAGCGTACGTTAGACAGCGCCAGGTAACTATATAGTACTGTAAGGCCATCCGGCCATTGATATCCAGTAATCAGAGAACCTTCTGGTCCTCCATTGTAAAACAAGTCATCATCGCACCCAGAATCATCTCGTGTCGTTGCTGTAAGCAAATAATAGAACCGCATCAATCCAAAAAACCCATCTCGTCCGACATGACCTGCTCCAAAGTTCGAGGCTGTTTACGGTCTGCACTGCGCACAGGCGGCCATGTCAACATCTGAGCCCGCAGATCTTCCACACGGCCAATCGCAGAGGAAATTTTCCTGGGATACAGTGAGCAAGCAATTCGTGACGACCTCTGGGTGAATCGGGACATACTCAACACTGGTGGCAACCACATAGCCCTGCCTTTGGAGCTCGTTCGCTAGTTCTTCCTGGTGGTTGTCTTTGAGCGATTGATTCGGCACAACCAAAAGGGGCACACCCAGCCGCAGTCCTGCGAGGATACTCCCCGATCCTGGGCTCAAGTCAGTTCCTCGGCGCTCAAATACACACGAAACAAGTTCAGGGCATCTTACCTGCATGACTGATGATCAACCCGCCACTGCGACCCTCGGACGTACTCGCCTGTGCTAACCGCATCTCCTTGTCAAGTCCAGCATGGTTAAAATCGAACCCATCGATTTCAATGCCGTGGAGACCTGGGCTGCCTGGGGAGTATCGTCGGAGGCATTCCTCAAAGACAGTCCGGCTGTCTTTGCCATATTGGACCAGAAGGTGGGTGTACCCAGCCTGATGCAAAGCGCTCAGGAATGTCTCCTCCAGCACAGCTTGCACGAGTTGATGGAAAGAAGCAGTAGCTCCCACCGTCACAAAACACAGCTTCATGAGTGAGATTGGAAGACGGTTTGAGCTGTGAAGAATCAACGGCTACTGACCGAGAAGACGCATATCACTGTCTCTCAAGAAATGCACCTGGATAGGACCTATATTGAAGAAAGAAGATGGAAGTCATGGTACAGGTAGTATCATCATCCATAGAGATGTGCGGAAGGCGGTGAGCGGCCCTTTCCCAAACAGGCTTAGCGGGAGTAACCTCCAACTTCCACCGCGAAAAACATCGCCGAATCCTTCCTCCAGCCGACAGATCTTCTGCGCATCCCTCCCCTCACAATGGCCTCCGTTGCACGGTCCCTGGGCCGGTCGGCTCTGTTTCTGGCCCGGAGAGGCCCCATGACTATCCCGTTCCGCTCGTTTGGCGCTTCTCCCTCGCGCCTCCTGCCCGAAGACCCGCCAATTCCGCCTGCTCCCCGGGAACCTCGTCCGGAGGACTTGCCGCCTATGCCGGAGTACTCGCCCGATCTCCTGACCAAGGAGGAGCGCTCCATGTACGAAATGATGTCTCCCGAGGAAAAGGCGCAGTTCGACGCCGAGAACCGTCGCATTGTGGAGGAATTCAACGACCCGGTGAAACGGGCGGCCGCGTTCGCCGAGATTGAGAAATCCGTATCGCAATTGGAGAAGGACGAGCCCATGCGGTTCGAAGATGTGCGCGAGAAACGGGCCGGCTTCTGGGCCGAGGAAGAAGACGATGAGTTCGGTCTTGTGGAGGATGCGGACGAGGACTTTAACGACGACGAAATTACCTCCATGGCCCATGCGGAGGTCGAATTACACCGTGAAATCAGAGAATACGCCCGGATTGCGGCCTGGGATATGCCATTCTTGAGCAGTAAGCATCGCGATATGTTCCCGGATGCGCTTGTCGATCGGTTCGCTAACCGTCTTAGATCTGGCTAAGCCTTTCTCCCTCCCGCCTGAAACGCACCTCCTCCGTTTCCGCTACACCACGTACATGGGCGAGCAGCATCCGGCCGAGAACAAGGTCGTCGTCGAGCTGAGCACCAAGGATTTGACCCCGAAATATCTCTCCGAGGCGCAGCGTCAGACCTTCCTGAAACTGGTCGGCCCGCGGTACAACCCCGACACGGACATTGTCCGCATGTCATGCGAAAAGTTCGCCTCGCGGGCCCAGAACAAGCGGTACCTGGCCGACATCGTCAATGACCTGATTAAGGAGTCCAAAGAAGGCGACGCGTTTGCCGATGTGCCTCTTGATCTCCGCCACCACAAACCGAAGATCAGACACCGCTTCCCCGAGTCGTGGGTGATGACCGAAGAGCGGAAGAAGCAGCTCGAGGCTCGACGAGCGGAAAGGAAGCTCCGTCAACAAGAAGGACAGGGAGTTATCGATGGCAAGACGGTCATTGCCCAGGCCACCAAGAGCCTGCCCTCTTTGAACCCGGCGTTGAACGCCAAGGCCACCGAGGAGCGGGAGAAGGTCGCCGTCAAGGTTTCCGCCAAAGCACAGAAGAAGAGATTACGCTAACGGAAGTATGTCAAGACGGCAGCTGGCTAAGGGATGTATATTTCTGTTTCATGGATGCTTTCTTTTTGTATCTCAAAATATCAGGGCGGCGCATCGCAGGTCATTAGACTTTAACTCAATGTATTATATTTCTTCTTATACCTATTGAAGCATTTCATTGCGTCTCCATCCTTCCTTGACTGCTAGGGTTGTCTTTTGTCGTATGTTCCAATATGGCCCAACCCGGTACTCCCATGCTGGGAACTTACTCTCAAGATAGAACAAATCAGATCTCTGGCTCAGGCAGGTTACGGGTACAATTACTGCTTGTTACTCCCGACATGGATAGACGACGTTGAGGTGGTACTTGCACATGTCACCTGCATCCTGTACAACGTTCTGGATACCCTCACGGAAGAACGTTACGATGTAAGATTGGGGGATGCCTTGTACATCAGAGGTTCGTTTGTACCGCTCACTAGTTTCCTAAAGCAAAAGACGAAGTATAGACAGAATAATTTCCAGCTATAATACACTCCACACGAGTCCATGTAATTAACGACACAAAGGAGATGGGTTAATTAGAAAACATGAACCGAGGGAGACAAGAAGAGAGATTCCACATAAGTGACAAGTGACAAGCGACGCAGGCGGAACCATGACGAACCAAGGATGGCTCTAGTTCAATCACGCGCTGCGGGTTTGTATCCTGGCTCCGTCATATCATATCCATCAAACGAAGATGGTGTCATCCAACAACCGCGAGACTAAGAAAAGACAACAACAAGCAGCCATGACCAGTACACGAAGTGCCGTTCATCTGTGCCACATTTACAGGTAAGCAAGCAAGCACCGTCAAGACAACCTCCACCCATCCCATCCATCGACGACATCGTGTGGTTAGGGGGCATAGGTATATTTAGCATAGAGGTAAAAAAGGGAAAGAAAGGGGCTGGGAGAGCTCATATCTCGTAAGTGAAGTCCGTTTATCATATGTATCATCGACCGCCCTCGTATCGACAGGGAAAGGTCGGAAATCAGAAATCAGTTGGCGAAAGCTGTTCTCGTCTCACCGGAAGATCGTACATAACAAAGGACAAAACCGGACCGCGCGTTACTTGGGGTAGTCCACGGCCATGGAGTAGTAGTCGTCGGAGGAAGATTCGCCAGACCGCTTGCGCTGGGCTTTGTTGCTACCGATCGGCGCGGGCAGCCCTTTGGACTCCTTGTCGCTGTACCTGGTGCGGACGCCGCGCGGACTGGACTCGGACGACAAGGAGGTGCCCGAGTGGTCCGACGGAGACGCGCCACGGACGGGAGAGCTGGAAGACATGGCGCCCTCCAGACCGCGGACCGGGCTTGCGTGGATGGATCCAGCGGTGTCTTTGGAGACGGCGGAGGCCGCGCTGGAGGAGGCGGTGGCATGCGCGTGGTAGGTGCGGAAGGAGTCCAGGTCAGCTTTTTCCAGGCTGACGTCGGACACGGCGCCGTGAGACCGGGGCTGGTACAGACGACGAGACTTGGACGCTTTCTTGGAGCGACCCTGAGTCGGGGGGCCCTCGATGGACGCCGACGCATAGTCCGAGCTGGGCACCATGGTGGGCGGCATGATGGACTGCATGTTGCGGATCATGTCCTCGCGCTGAGTGCGATCGACGTTCTCCATGGACATGCCTTCTCTGGCGTCTGCGTAGTTGAGACTGCCGGCGTTTCTGCCCATGGCGTCCAGGGACGGGTATTCGGGCAAGGGATCAAACGACAGGAGGTCGATCTTTTTGTTTCCGTTCTTCGAGCCGTGTCTCTGGTTTCCGGGTCCTCTGGGCGAGCCAGTGGAGATGTATATGCCTCGGGAATGGCCAGACGCCATGGGGGAGTGGTGGGAAGTGAGATGGTTGCCCGCTTTGTGTTTGGATCCCTTTTCAGCGTCGAAGACATCCATTGTTCCGTTGTGCTCCAGACGAGAAGGGTACTGGATAGATTTTATGGCGCCACGGTCGGCCTCGTCATTCTTCCAGTTCTGAGCATGGGTGATGTGAAAGCGAGGATGCGCATGTCCGTTGGGCAAAAGGCTGGGGATGCCGTATTTCTCGCGATACCAGCGCGGAATGTCACGCAGGCCAAGCTTTTCTAAGGTTCCGGGATCAGTGGGCATCTCGTGCTTATAGAGACATCCTGGGGCTGTAGTTAGAGGGTTTGAATATACATGGTTCACGTCAAGTCTCACCTTGCTGCTGGTAGTCACACTCGCCGTGGCGGATCCAGTAGGAACAGAACTCTTTTTTCGTATTATAGTGACCGCCCTGACAACGAATCAATGTATGTTCACGTCAAATGTGGGAGACGTATGCAAAGCTCACACCTACCTGTCTAGAACCACCGCCACCGCCGTTGTTGGGGACCATCCAGCCGTTGGATGAAGGACTGGCCACGCACCAATTCTGCGCGATACCCTGCTGGAGCAACGCATTGACGGCCATACGCTGGCTCACAGGGGCAGATTCGTCAGCCGCCATCCTCATGAGAGAAGCCTGCAGGTCATAATCGCGAGGGCGGTGGGATGCGGCGTTGGCAGACGAGGGACGGGTCAAGGCTGGCGGCATGCCCTCCACGACGTAAGACTGAGCCCGCGGGGACACTGTTCCCAGGCTGGTCATGCCCTGTGTATCGCTGGGTGAGAGGATGCGAGGCACGCCGCGAATCGAAATGTGCGAGGGAAGATCATCCACGGCGATCAGGGGAGTGAGAGTGCCGTTGGGGCGGGTACAGAAGAACTGGGGACGAAGAGAAGCCATGGTTGATACTCTAAGATTGAGCTCAGCTTGACTTGTTGTGAGTCGTAGTCAGTAGCTGGGAGAAGAGACGGAGAGATCAGTACGAGGGTGGGTGACTAGAGGGAAGATATGGGAGGTGGATGAAGAAGACGACCCACGAGAGGAAGTGGAAGAGAGGGAGGAAGAGAAAGAAGAGAAAAAGAGAGGCGGGGCGAGGAGGAACAGAAGATGAGAAGAAAGACGTCAGTGAAGGGAGCGAATTTGCAGATGGCATCCAAGCCCCGTTGATATCGATTCACTGGCACAGACAGGACTTGTCAGCCTCAGATGTCGGATATTCGCTCACATCCCAGACCAAACCAAGCGAGCAGATTCGCGTCAGATAGTGCATCCAAAGGAAAGAGAATCCTATAGATATATAGGCGGTCCACGTCTAAAAGCGCAAGCAGAAGAAGCCTCCCCGAGAAGTAGACAGGAAAACAACGAGACAAACCCACGAGTCTCTCCGCCCCAGACAACGCACAGGCAAAAGAAACGACAAGAGGAAAAATGTCCTGCACAAGACCAAAAGGGAAAACAATTGGGAAAAGGAGCGCCAAAGTATAAAATGGCCAGTGTTTGTTGGATGATGTTGGTCAGTACAACGTCTGCCCGGATGGCTGCAGCATCCGCTCTGATCTTCAAACACTCGCGTCGCCCGGTCTGTCGCCTCAGATTCCGCTCGACAGTGGCCGCTTTTGTCTCAAGTTGGTCCTGTCGGAGCCACTATCATCGTGCTGCTCCCTTTCGGCCCTTTTCTAGAATATTTGTACCGCTTTTCCATGCGTTGTTGCTCGTTGTCTCCCACGTGGAATCCAGAGGCATCCGTCTCGCGGGAGTACAGACCATGGTGGCTTTGCCGACGGCGTGCTGGGATGTTCTCTGTCTGCCACGGCTCCAGATTCTCACCTGCAGATCCCCTGTCGTCAGATCACTGGCCTGACCTCCTGTTTGAACAGCGGGAAACCATGCACTGTTCCCTCAGCCACACCATTGCGAATTGCCCAAAACAAACGGTGCATGCAGTGGGACAGATGTGGGATGAATTCATACTCTTTATCGACAGTGGTGGATATAACCTTAAACCTTAATGTTCAACATGTGACCACTCTTGTTTCTTATTAAGGTATGGACATTAAAACTGTTGTACACGTGGGCGCCTCTTGCCAGTATTCATCATGGCAATACCCGTCTATTCCTTTTCACCCACCCCATCCTAACGCCTGTTCGCCCCGTTTCGCCTGCAAAAAAGAACAAAGCCTCCTTCAAGATCCAAAAGGATTCGGTGGGAAATATCCGTATTTCGGCCCCCGAATTTGCCGCACCATCGCATCAAACTCCGCCTGCACACTTCTTCCCATGGTTGGCGGTTCAGAACCCGGAAGCCCAATAAGACCCGATCCTGCAGGGGCAGGACCAGCGGCACCAAAAGCCCCGACAGCATTGGGAGCTATACCAGCCAGAGGTGAGATGGCAGGTCGAGTGACCTCCGAAGATCTAGGGATGCTGTCCGTACCATGGCGCCCATCAGAACTAGGAATTGAAGTAGGATACCCGACAGCACTGGGAGCCCTAGCAACCGCAGGATTTTGAACGGCAGGAGACCGAGAAAGCGTAGGAGCCATGGCGGTAGTCGGGACAGTGGGACCCACAGGAGGAACAGGAGAGGTGCCCATGCCAGACATGCGAGCTTGCTGCTTCCGCTGCCTTTGACTCAGATCACCGCGAATACCGCGCAGATACTTTCTAGCCTCCTCAACAAGCCGAGGATCTTCATTGCTGGACTTTAGAGCATGCAGCATCACAGCCACTTGGGTTGCGGATCTTAAATGTGGGCAAGTGCGTGAGATCCCAAAGTGCGCCAGTCCACAGAGACCGCAATGCTCGGCTCCAGCCTTTTTCAACGGGCAAGAGCCAACAGCGTGCTGCTGATTACACGCAATGCAGGCCGGACGATCCTCATTATGTCCATCCACAATCCCAGGACCTCGATCGGGGACGGAGAGCAGGAGGTCTTCATCGGCTTGAGCACGTTGGAAGGGTTGGACTGCATCTGCATTAGCTTTTGTAGAGAATAGATGTGCACATAGAAAGAGAACATACCTTTTGACCTCTTGGCTGGCCGCTCCAAATCGCCAGAAGCCATAGATATACCACCATCAGATTCAGATTCGGACTCAGGTGCATCGGCGGCTCTGAACTCGGTGTCGCTCTCCGCATTACGTTGAACCTTCTGAGGGGATACTTCCGTATCATTACTCACGTAGGTAACGGTCGCCCTCTTTCGCTTCCCACGCCCCAACGTCTCTGCCTTTCTTCTCGCCTCCTCGGCTGCTGCTTGTTCTCGCTCTTTAAGAATCTTCTCCCAGATAGACGGGTTAGCGTCGCGTCCCGAGTCTTCTTCAGCACCTTGCAGGTTATCATCGAGATTGTCGTTCGCCCACACACGAGCGAAACTGAAGTGGGATTCTGAATTCTCATCCAATGACTTGGCTTGTTCTGCTTGACTGCGGTCGAGGAGTTTGTCTACTGACTCAGAGTCGTAATGTACATCTCCCGAATCGTCATCGTCAAATAGCGCCTGAGCTCCATGGCGCAGAATCGATTCTAGATCTCGTCCATCGTCTTCATCGGAGACCATGCGGTCGATAAGCACGTGGTCAAGGACCATCTTCTTCTTGCCGATCTGCATGATCTTTTCTTCCGCGCTGCCGCGGGTCATAAGCTGGAAGACTAGGACTTTGTTTTTCTGTCCAATGCGGTGAGCACGAGACAACGCCTGCATATCCTGGTGCGGATTGAAATCAGGATCCATGATGATCACGGTGTCTGCAGTGGCCAGATTAATGCCGACACCTCCTGATCTGGTGGACAACAGAAAGGCAAAGTATGGCGAATCCTCGGCATTGTATTCGTCGATCATCTTTTGTTTTTCGAGGGAGGTCATCCTTCCATCAAGACGGCGATGCCGTAAACCGAGTCCATCGAGAAAATCTTCAATAATGTTGAGGTTGTCCAAAAACTGGCTGAAGATAAGCACCCTGTTTCCCCGCTGATGGAGCTTCGGAAGCATCAATTCCAATAATTTCAATTTGCCGGCTGCGTCTACCAAACGTCGAAATGAAGCAGCAGGATCACCGGTCCGTTCTTCGATAGCCTCGCTATAAACGAACGGATGACACAAGCATTTGCGCAGCTGCATAAGTATGTTGTTCAGATTATGGCGCTCCGCTTGCTTCAGCTCTGTTCCGCTTCTCTGGAAAATGGCCTTTATCAACAGTGGGTTCTTGGCCAAGATGGATTTATAAAGCTTTTTCTGAACCACAGACATCGAGACGGGGACGATGATTTGAACCACCGGGGGCAGAAATGTGAGGACCTGCGCCTTCGTACGCCGTAGGAAAAACGGCCGGATCATATTATGCAACTCGGGGATATTTTCTTTCGATAATACCCCGTATTCTTCCTCTAGCTCCTCTGCCTTCATTGTGGGGTCGCAAAATTGGAGAAGGTTGAAAAGTTCTCTCGTATTATTTTGCAAAGGCGTGCCAGTGAGCAAGATTTTAAACGGGAATTTGATCCGAGATAGTGCTTCGTACAGTTGGGATTTGTCGTTCTTCAGGCGTTGACCTTCATCAACGATGAGACCCGCCCAAGGGATCCTGGACAATACTCTGCGTGAAGCATCGTCAACCATGGTCTCATATGAAGTCACGACGACGTGACATCTCAGATCAGAGTCCCCGTCCGCAAACATCTCGTATTCCTGAGCGAGTTTCCGTGCGGTCGATGAACCGTAATAGGTAACCACACGAATCGAAGGCACCCATTGTTTGATCTCCTTTCGCCAATTGGGGCATGTGGAATTCGGCACGACGACAAGGAAAGGCCAGCACTTATGGTCCTGGATCAGAGTTGCAAACAGGCCAATAACTTGTATGGTCTTCCCCAGGCCCATCTCGTCCGCAAGAATTGCATTCTGCTGTTTGTACCACATGTAGTACAGCCAGTTCATGCCATCTTTCTGATAATCCATGATTTCGCCGCCCGTCATTATGTCCGGCTGGCTATCCCTGGCTAGGTTCTTCTTGAAGTTTTGCTTCCTGACCAGGGAGAGGTGCTTTTTCAGCGAATCAGCGGCAGGGGTAGAGACATAATCCCTACGAACAAAATCTTCGTAGGCGGCCTTGAAATCACTCCATCTCTCCGTGTCGTTAGGATCCGGTGGCTCCTCCCACACGGACTCCTCGTACGGTAAGCCTTTGAACTTCACAAAGGCCTTGGCGACTTGGTCAATCCGCGCTAGGTCGGCTTCATAGCTCTCATGGGAGCCGTCATCATCTGAATACTGCACATCAAAAACAATATCCACTCGCAAGAAGCTATCGGGAACAGCCTCTTCCTTAGTCATTCGTGGGGCGTCGCTCTTCTCTGACCTGTAGAAGGCGCGGCGCATGGCCCCTTTTACAACTCCAAAAACCCAAGTTCCAGGCATCCACGTTGTCTGCCTATAAGACATATCCTTCCACTTAATGAGGTATTCTTTCTGTGACTCCGGGATGTCTTCTGCAATAGATCCAGGAGTGAAATTCTTGGGATCACTTGGGCGCCAAGCAACCATGGCCGCGACTTCACCCGGGGCCGAGGAGCAGTCTTGACATTGCCACGTGGACTCGTACGGGTCAGGACAATGTTCGAAGTGAAAGGCCCGATGACAGCCAATGCAGCGGAAGAGTAGGTTGTCGACGTTGTTAATACGGTCACTGTCTACTTGTGTGGCTGGGTCGCTTCCCCCATTGTCCTGACGCAGCTGTTGCTCTTGTTTCGGAGTTAGACGCTCTCGAAGGGGCTCAGACATGTTCCCTTTGACATTGCAGACGGCACAGAAGCCCTGATGAGGCGAAGAAGAGTCTTTTTTATGACCAACACCGAGACAGCGACGGCATTGTAGGAGAAACAAGTCGTCAGCAACCTTGGTAACAAGGTGCTCGCGAGTTGCTCGAGGCCCAAGACATTGCTGGTGGAAAGCACTGGTGCATCCCTGACAAAAGACCAAGGGTCCCTTTGCATTGTAGTCATCCCCCTGGCCATAGCAAACTTCACATGTGCTTCGATGGCGTTGTCTGAAGGCATCTTTATGTGGTATTCTGCGGAAGACTTCCCTCGCGCCGAAGAACTTGGTTGTCCTTGAGGACTCTTCATTTTCGGATATGTCGTCTTCAAATCTTTCGCGCAAGTTGCCTCGAAGGGTTTTGCGCTGTCTAGTCGAGAACCGTGTCCCCTTTGGGGCGTAACCTCCGTCGATGTCTGGGGTGCTCGATAGGGATTTTCGAGGCCGACCGCGCCTCAACCGCCGCTTCTTCGGTGCGGCAGAGGAGATGACATCGTCACTAGATTCGTCGTCAGACAGCCCCATATCGCTCCCCATCCTGTCAAAAAAGCTTGTAAAACGAGTGTTCTTTGCTCTGGTGGAGCGCCTCCTGCTCGCACGCGATTCATCCTCTGAGGACTCCAATTCCTCGCTAGAGGAAGGCGCTGTCGGTTCAGAAGCAGACAAAATGCTGTAGGTTTCTTCAGCGTTCTGGAATCGAGCCAAAGCTTCAGGGCCATTATCGAGGGTCTCAAGTCGCGAGGATGGCATCTAGAAGAAGGGAGCGTTAGTAAGAGAAATGAGTAGAAAGTAAGAAAAGTAAAGGAGGCGTGCCATTTCCACTTCACCACTTTTCAGTTTAACCACGTAGGAGTCTGTGTCCTCGGCCTCCTGTAGGACACAGCGTACATCGAAGTGGCCAGGGAGCCACTCATACTCATCGGCATCAGAGATCGAAGGCGGCTCAACCGCCACCACCCGTGATACCACTG
The DNA here is from genome assembly GCF_000149615.1 of Aspergillus terreus NIH2624. Taxonomy (NCBI): domain Eukaryota; kingdom Fungi; phylum Ascomycota; class Eurotiomycetes; order Eurotiales; family Aspergillaceae; genus Aspergillus; species Aspergillus terreus. The sequence goes on from NT_165927.1 coordinate 1,221,303, forward strand.
CATCCTGCTCTTCCGGAGAATCCTTCTGTGACTCGGACTTTGATGTGGAAAATAAGTCGGTCATGAGCTGCTTGTCAAGAGCACTTGACCCTTCAGAATCCATAGTCGGGGCAAGATTCTCCTGCAATGTGAAGGGAATTTGTCCGCAGAGGTTAGATCATAACAAAGGAATGAATAAAGGAGCGACAAAAGACATCAGAGAGAATTTGACCAGGTAGTGACATGCTTCCTGAGACAGAAGTGAGTTAGAGATCGTAGTGAAGGTTGAATTTCCCAATCTCGTAATATTGCGCCGATCCCAAGACGCGTTTCTGGTGTTTCACGCGCAAAAGCCCCGGAACAACATTATCGCGGTTATCTTATCAGCCTCCGCCTAAAAAAGAAATCCCAGTAGAGCTGCGCATTTACGTAGACCTTCGATCATCCTTCATCCAGGCACCGCCGCTGGTCTGCTCTGGTTTGCAATGTCTCTTCCTCTTCAGTTACTCAGTTTTCGATCTCATTGGCGACACTCACTGGTTTCTCTCCCCCGCCACAGTAACGTGAGATATGCCTCCCTCAATTCCGCCATTGGTCGCGGTATTCGCAAGAGCCGGAATGTGGACGATCACCCTCCATCACGGGGCGCTTTGAAAGATAGAGATGACCGGCATCGATGGAATAGAGATTCTAGATCGAGGTTTTCTAAACGCGACGCTCCCGATGAGTCATATGGCGAGGAAGATTTCGACGAAGACGAGTTTATCAAAACAGGCAACTTTCGCGCATTACCCCGTGAACACCAGCGATTTCAGAACAGCGCAAAACCTTTCAAGCCGAAGCCATATTCCCGGAAAGAAGACGTCCCTCAAAATACATCTGAGGACCTCCATCCGAAGCGACGGTCTCCCAAGCAGCCACATCACCGTTACACGGACAAGGTCCCCGAACGGGTGAAATCCAATGTCTCTGTCCCAGACTCCATGCCTTATACCACCCCTGCATCACAGTTCCTCTATGGCACGAGTGCAGTCGAAGCTGCACTACGATGCGGTCGGCGTCAGCTCTACAAACTATATCTCTACCAGGCTGCCGACGAACCACTTAGCCCAGCGAAAGTTGTGCTGCGAAAATTGGCCCTGTCGAAGGGCATCCCCGTCAAGATGGCCTTTGCAGGCTGGGATCGGCTGTTTGACAAGGTTAGCATGGGTCGAGCTCACAACGGCTGTGTCCTGGAGACATCCCCTCTTCCGAGGTTGCCCGTGAAAAGCTTGTTAGAGGCTTCACCTGCGGACGATCGCTTCTATGTGGAATTGGCTCCCCAATCCCGTGAAGAAGCAGTTGTAAATGGCACGAATAACCAGATCACGATCAACCACTCGCAACTCAGGAGGAGATACCCTGTTGTTGTGCTGCTTGATGGCGTGGTTGACCCAGGAAACCTCGGCGCCATCATTCGCTCTGCGTACTACCTTGGAGTTGACGCGATTGTCTTTGCAGGCCGGAACTCGGCACCATTATCGGCTACAGCAGTCAAGTCCTCTGCAGGTGCGGCGGAGAACATGACCCTGTTACAAGTCAGCAACGAGGTGGACTTCATTCGACGATCCAAAGCTGCCGGGTGGCGATTTTACGCTGCTGACGCTCCTAGCTCTGCCTCTAAATACATTGATCCCTCCTCTGTGACCAACAACCAAGACGGGGACAAGTCGAAGGGAGGCTTCGGTGATGCACCAAGTGTCATAATGCTTGGGAGCGAGGGAGACGGGCTGAGCTCTCATATTCGCTCACACGCTGATGCTATCGTGAGCATTCCCGGAAGCAGGCTTGGTGGTGACCTTGGCCTCGAGTCTGACCCAGCGAGGGTGGATAGTCTCAACGTGAGTGTCGCAGCAGCACTTTTGATGGAGATGTTCTTGCGCGGACCTCTTGCTGTGGCTGAAGTGCCAGCGAAAAGACATTCTCGGTGAATGATAAGTTATGCATGTCTAAAATGACCTAATACTGTAATATATTCCCTGTACATAAACACAAAAGCCACTCATAACATATACTCTCCTGAATCCAATGTCACATGCTCAAGCATGAGCATCAAGTCCTACTTCAGTCCTGCCGCTTGCGCGACGCCGAATCGATCACCGCTGATATCGAAGATCTATTGAACTTTCAGTCAGCAGGTGTAGACGCCACCGCTTATAATCATGACCATACCGCATAGACACCTTCGAGGAAATTAGCGCCAAGGGTATCCAGCTGTCCATGTCCACGGCTCTGGATCCCTCCGTACATGTATCCGGGCTTAGCCTCAGCAAATGCCAAATTCTCTTTGAACATGGCAACCAATCGTCCTTCTATGTCCAACTGGAGACAAGGTCGCTGGTCCACCGGCACATTAGACGGAAAGATGAATCCCTGGCATTCACTATCATAGAGTGCTCCTGGAATAGCATCGTAGATAGCCTGGCATGCGGTATCGTCAAGTAATGTTAGCGGGGCACTGATGTCGGGCATCGCATCGTTCATCGGACGGTCGATGACCTTCTCTCCAACGACAGCAGAGGTGGATTCGAATTTCCAAAAACCGCTGGTACTATCGACTTTGGCGTAATGAATATCTTCCGTGCAGTCTGCAAGGACATCCTGGTCAATATGCCCGAACGAACAGAATGGTTTAGAGCGGCCCCAGGAGCCTAGTTTCACTGTGAAAAGCTTCGCGCTCGGTGGGAGATCAGCTTGACCCCGGATGCTGTCCGCGACATCGCGCGTATCCGACGAAGCAGATTGGAGTGATAGTCCTAAAACTCCGTCTCCTGAGAATTGATCATATTCGGATGACATCTTGCTTGCCAGCTTGATCTCCTGGTTCTTGATCGTCACATCACCCAAAGTCACGTTGTCAATGCCGATTGGCCCAGATATCGATGATCTATCCGGTCCTAGCATCTGCCAGGGCCATCGGTTGGTGGGTTGAAATGTCGAGGATTTCGAAGGATCGAAAAAGTGATGACCCTCAGCTTGCGGTAGTTCTGAAGAGCGGACCTGTTAGACATTAGAGTTTGTTTTCCCATGCTGTATGCATCAAATAGCATAGAGAACCTCACCCATAGATCAGGAGAGGCAGTGTCGGGGACCAAATGCACTGTTTGTGGTGGTGCACCAATCTGCACAGGCAGAAAGCACGGGGCGTCCTGCTGTATATCATCCGCCCCCGCTGCTTCTATTTGGCCGTCTGGGAGATGCTTCTGTATCACTTGTCTGAAGCTAGCTCGGCCACCGACCGGCTTGTCCGAGAAAGGGCGGCCAGTCTGGTGCAGGGTATGACCGATGGAATATGGGCCTTCTTTTGTAGGACGGATCCGGTACTTGCGCATCAGATGGACATACGATTTGATGCCAGATTTCTGATAGTTGGGATTCGGAATGAGGTAAAGTTTGGACGCCATGGTGATATCGATTGTCTGTGTGGCCAATGTTGAGAACTGCCAGGTATTCTCAGTTGATGGTTATAGGGAGAGCTGGTAACTGCGGGGATGTCTGTAACATCCGGACGCGTATACATGCCTGGACGAACCAAGTCCACCATTCCACCTTCAGCTATTGCTAGCCCACGATCGCCCTAAGAGTGGACCGTGAAACATTAGCAAGTCGAGAAGATGATGTTTATTCTCTAGTAACCCCTAGCAGACTATTGCTCTTTGGCTGCTGTAGTAGAACAAACATCCCGGTCGTGCTACAGCGAAACATCCAGCTTGGTCATCTCTAGAAACAAAGCATAATAAATAAAGTAGGTAGTATTGATTGTGTTACAAAGAATAGAATGAACAACGAATATGAATCATAAACTGCGCACAACATAGCATCTATCAGCCAACGCCAGACCGACAAACATAGAACAATAAGCCAACCCCTTCCACGACCGATTCCTTTCCCAACCAGACGACAGGAACCCATAACACTTCCATTGTGAGAGACCACGAATCCAGGTCCTCACTTTTTCCGAGACTTGGACTTTGGCGCCGGGTTCGATGACACGCTGGCTGCCCGCGATGTCGACGTGGAGTTGGCCTTACTGCCACCTTTCACAGCTTTAACCTGCTTATTCTGTGGAACGGCGGAAGCTTGGTCAGTGGATGGTAAAGACAAATGAAACCGGGCGACAGAAACTTACCACGGCACCGCTCTTGCTCTTCTTCTTCGCTGGCGCTCCATCATCATCGTTCTCAACATCGTCATCGTCCCGGTCGCGTCCACGGCCTTTGCCGGCCTCGCCGTTTGCCTTTCCATCAGGGGCCTCAAATTCTTTGGCGACAGTGTTCAGCAATGTCGTGCATCGACGTCCGATCTCAACAGGGGTCCGGCTGAGGAAGAACCAGTCAAAACGGAAGAGCGGGGACTCGCGGATCTCGTCGCGGATCTTCTCATAAAGTCCCTCCCCGTCGACTCCATACTTGTCCAGCATGACCAGCAAGAATCGGTCTTCCTCTTCAGTATACACCTTCTTGTTGGTCGTCGACACTGTGTAGTTGATCTTGAGTTGCTGGAGAGGGACACGATACATTTGCATCTTCTTGCGAAGCATCTTGCGCTGGTGGTTCATCTTGCGCAGCTTCTCCTCCCCTTGCTCAATGACACGAAGATACTTGGGGTAGTCTTGGATCTCGGTGTATCGCTTCCAGAAGACTTGCGCATATGCTTCCACTTCGTCAGGGTCTTTGCTGTCCACTTCGGTCGCGATACCCTCGTAGTCAGTGCGACCAAACTTGGCAGAACCATTGATAAACTGTTGGAAGTCACGGCGGTTCCATGTTGCGAAACCTTCTTCGGACATCTTTGCTTTCAGGGCCTGCTCTTCCTCAGTCAGGGGAACGGCGTTGTCGATCTCTTGTTGTTCCAAATCCCGTTCTGCCTCACGTTCACTGAGCTCTTCTTCGGGTCCTTCAGGAAGTGGGACTTTGTAACCAATCTCCTTGTGGAAGTACGCGGTTTCCTTGTCCTGAAGATCCTGCAAGCCAGGAGGGAAGAACTGCCAGTCATGAACATTAACCTGCTTGGGCGCACGAGGAACCTTGGGTTTGGGATCAGCAGTTCTTCCACCAGTCGCCAGGGCCTGGCGATAGTACTTGTCGATGGAGTAAAATTGCTCTTTCCGCTCACGCTTTGCCGGGTTGATCCAGGTGAGGCCGATGTCTTTTTTGCGGTCCGTAAAGTCTTTGCCGTTCCATTCGTACGCATTTTCCGAACTGAACTTCTGTAGATCATCGATACCCAGCTTTTCGTACTTCTTGTTGAGTTCCGCCGTGCGTTCCTCGCCCTTGCGCAGGATCGCATCGATGTCATCTTCAGAAATTTGCTTCTCGGTAGTAAGGGGTCCCGTCGATCCTTGTGTGCTGAAAACATTGGCTGCTCCGTGCTGAATCATTCCCAAGAGCTCTTCCTTGGAAGCAGCATTTTTGGTCTGCTGTTGGGCACGGCCTTGCTGGATAACGAGTTGGTCCAATCTCAACTTCTGGGCCGCCCGCTCCAGGACCTTTTCTTCGATTGCATTTTCCGTGACAAACCGGAAGACCACTACCTGCTTCGTCTGACCAATGCGATGGGCGCGATCCATGGCCTGAAGATCAGCCTGAGGATTCCAATCGCTGTCGTAAAGGACAACGATATCCGCGGTTGTCAGGTTGATACCCAACCCTCCTGCTCTGGTTGTGAGAAGGAAAATGAACTTGTCCGAACCAGGCCGGTTGTAGTCGTCAATCGCAGCGATGCGGTCCTCGTGGGCAGTCGTTCCATCTATACGACAGTAATTGTACTCCCTAAACACACAGTAATCTTCCAATATATCAAGGACACGGCTCATTTGCGAGAAGATAAGGACACGGCTGCCTTGCTTCTGCATGCGGCTCAGAAGTTTATCAAGAATGACCATCTTGCCCGCATTGTACACGAGATGCTCATCTGTTGTATAAGGGGGGCCGGGTTCAGCCCCCTCGAAGAGGTAGGGGTGGTTGCAACATTTCCGAAGCTGCATGACAATGTTCAACAGGCGGGTCTTCGATTCCCGCTTTCCGGCAGCACCATTCACAGCGTCGATATCCTTCTCAAGGATCTTCTGGTACCACTTCACCTGCATCTCTGACATGGGCACATACAGATTGACCTCTTTCTTCGGGAGCAAGCTTTTCTCGACATCACTCTTGACACGTCGCAGCAGGAAGGGTCGCAGGACACGGTGAAGTTGTTGCACAACAGTGTCCTGGTCGGAGTCTTGACTGGAAAACCACTGGTCAAAGGCTTCCGAGTCGCCAAAGACATCAGGCAGAAGGAAGTTCAGAAGCGCCCAAAGTTCATGCAGGTTGTTCTGAAGCGGGGTGCCAGTAATCAGCAGTCTGTTCCGAGAGTGGAAAACCCGGATGATCTGGGAAAGAGAGGACTCTTCGTTCTTGATACGGTGAGCCTCATCGATGATGATATACTCCCAGGCAAACTTCTTAAGATGCGACTTTTCGCGAAGAACCATTTCGTAACTTGTGATGCACACATCAAAATCTTCGTCCAAGAGACGTTCGTTGATGAGTTTATGGCGCTCTTCCTTGTCGCCCTGGAGGACAAGGACATTAACCTCGGGGGTCCACTTCTGGAATTCGCGCTTCCAGTTATCGAGAGTGGATTTGGGAACCGCAACAAGATGCGGACCGGGAATATCGCAGACATGTCTCAAATACCCCAGGAAGGAGATGGTCTGCAGAGTCTTGCCCAGACCCATCTCGTCTGCCAGGATACCCGAAATTCCGTTTTCATGTAGGGAAACCAGCCAGTTCAGACCGGCGATCTGATAATCACGCATTTCGCCGTTGACAAAGGGAGGAGACTCCCGAAAGACCGTTCCGGTCTCGGCCCCGCTCTTTTCGTCCTTGAGTAGTTCTGCATCTTCCTCTTGTTCGGTCCTGCGACGTCTTTCACCACCCGCACCTCCTGATCGGGACGATCCTTTCTTAGCTTTTGCCTCTTCGGCGGCATTTTGTCGGTCTATTTCAGCCATGATCTCTTTGATGCGCGGGTTCGGATTAGTCTCGATGAAGTGGCGGAACAGATCGGTAAGTCCCAGTAGATAGCGAAATCGGCGGATAGAGTCCTCTTCCTGTAGGCGCGTTATTGTGAGTTACAGGGCCTTGGGGGTGAGGGGGGCGTCTGCTTGCGGCTCGTACCTTGGATTCATCCAGACGACCATGTTTCTTGCCCAAAACACTTTTTCTCAAGTGAAAAGCTTCCGATCGTCTTTTCCGGCCATCCATTGGGACTGTGTCGCCTGCAACACTGCTAGCTGTGGTATTCGGGTTCGTGTCCGAATCCTGGATCGCGTTAGTTTGGTCCTGACGTAGGGGTGGCAGACAGTGAGCTGTACCGTGTAATCTGGAGTTTCCTGATAGCCCTATTTATTTAGTGACTGTTAGTTCCGGGCTCCTTCCGTTCCTGCGCGGAGCTAGGAAGACGTGTGGGGGATAGTTGTGTAATTGGGCCTCACGTACCGTCATCGGCGCGTCTGCATTATCCACGGGCACCGAGGTGACCGGCTCCTCATTCGCGTCTGTCATAGGGGTATCGGCCTGCGACGGCGTATCTGAGTCTGGAACTGGCGCCATGATTGTTCACGGCGCACCGAGCGCGAACGGATTGTGGTATAGATGATTGGTTGCGCACACCCTAGAGAAGTGCCGAAACGCGATGGGAGCTTAATCGTATGGAAGGGAGAACGCGATAAGGGTTGCGGATGTTGCAGCGATGTGGGCGGAGTCAAAAGCGCTTGGGGTTGAAGATTCGGGATGCGATGAGGCGACGGCGAGAGGAAACAATCGCGGGACGGAGGATGAAAGGAGGAGAAAGAAATCAAGAAGCCGTGGAAGCGTCAGTCGCGCTGGGATGGCAAGGGCAAATGGAATTTCGGCGGAGCAGCGCGGCCATCCCACGCGCTGATTGGACGGGAGACGCGAAGAGGTGCGGCTGAGTCATCAGCCGTCCGGAAGAGCAGTTTCCCCGCGAAGTGGGTCACGTTACCGGGTCAGAAGCAAAGTGAAGTAGCAGGAATAATCACCGGAGCATCATCAACCCAAAGAGCGAAAAAAATCCCACCTCCGTTTGTTCGGGACTCGACCCTACCTCGTTCCCTTACACTCTCTTCGACCTCTTCCGTTCTACAAACAGCCTATCTGGCTCCTCAAGCTTCTCATTTCTTCTCTCTCTTCCCCCCACTTTCGATCTCCGTTTGTCCCTGCCACCGCAGAAGCACGGTTCACCTCACCCCTCCTAAGCAGCACTGCCTTCGCCTTCCACTTGTCCAAGGGTTTAGGAACAGCTGCTTCTCCTGCAGCATTTTGGGATATGGACTCCATGAGATCATTGAATACTTCGCTCCCGAGCTCGACACCTCGTTCACAACCTCCTGAGCAACTCCTGCAGTCATTCAAAGCGGCGGCGTTGTCTGTCACCAACCTCTACAAGAATGCCGTCTACGAACAGTCACAGGCCAAACAAGCGGGCTACCAAGAGGCCATCGAAGATCTTCTGCAGTTTCTAGACAAAGAGAACCTTGGTTTGGGTGATGGGGAAGGTTGGAAAGTTCGTCAATGGGCCACGGAAAGAAGTGACGGAACTGCTCTTCCTAGTGATGACGAGGGCGAGAAGCAGGCGCGGAGCACGCCCCCTTTGGCAACCCGCAAGGACCATCATGAGTCGGAATCTACACGACAGCCTTCCAAGCCGACGTCTGATGACCCAGCCCCGCAGCAGTCGACACCCCCGCCGATGAACGAACCCGCTGTCTTCACTTTCACCGCTGGCCCAACATTCCCATCGCTAGGAGAGTCGGATATCGATATGCAACCCTCGGAAGGTCTGTCCAATGCTACTCAGGACGGTGCTCCCGTCAGTGTATCTGTCTTGTCCCGGAACCCTCGACAACCGAACCGCCATAACAACCTGTCCCGAACCACCGCGCGAAGCTCGACACGAGAACCCTCTGCAGGAATGGGTTCCAAGCGGAAATTCACGGTTCCCGACTTCTTCGATCTATCCGGACTGGGGAATCGAGATATGTTTGGGGGCGGCAAACGCGGCCGCTTCGCCTAGAGAATATATTATCGACGATTGGACGAGCATATTATTCTTAAAGTCACGCAGCGGTTGATGTCATTGTTTTTCTTTTTTGTTCCCCAACTGGAGGTCTCGGTGCATTTAGTGGGAGTATCGCATGTGGTGTTGCGTTTCCGTCTGCTTTTATTTCTTGATGCATCCTGTTCTTTCACTATTTCCCCTTCTTTTTTCTTTACTGGGTTTAAATTTCATAGAGGTTATCAGACATGGTGATACCCGGTGGGGAGCTGTTGCACTACTTGCATCGTATACGTCTTTGCTTATTAACTTGCATATAACTCCTATACACATATTTCCTTTGGATGCTTTCTTCCGTTTCAACGCCGCCAGGCTTCGAACGAATGCATGGACCTGATATAATACAAATGATCGTAATGAAGGGTATCAGTTGAGCGCCCTGTAGATTCCCATGCCCACAAGAGTCGCAGAGATCGAGGCGATGCCAAGTTTTCGGGATCCCATTTTGTATTTTGTCGCACTCTGCATCACTGTCTTCTCTTGTTTCCGGAGATTGCTCATGCCGGTGTAATAGCTGTAAACGCCGAGGCCGATGAATGCCGCGGAACCTGCATGCGCGGCAGTTGTGTCAGTGTCGGAGAATAAGTCTCGACGACGGGACTTATGCGGAGGTACTTACCTGTGACCCTGCAAGCCAGACAGTCATCGTATTGGTCTTCGGCCAGCAGGCGTTTCGCATCTTTCGACTGGACATCCCAGGCGCCTTGGTTGTCGGGGGGCGGTGCCATTGTATAGTGGTATAGGTGGTCTGGAAAGAGAAGGGAACGCACACGAGTAAGGAAATGAGCTGAGCCAGCTAAATTCAACAGCCTAGTATTTATAGTCCCGTCAGACACGAACGACTGACGGAAGAAAATAAGGTGAAGCCCAACCCGAATAGGCAAGTAACTGAGCAGCGGGCGGCGCTCGGCGGCAGAAACGGACATCGCTGATACCGTCACCGATCGATCATGCGTGTCTGCTCTGTGATTCTCTCTTCTCCGAGCGTCTGTCCTGCCATCCTCCCATCGTCACGATGAGCGGCGAGATTGATGCCCTCTACATCTACGATGAACACAAGTATGCTCCTGTTATGTCCGACGTCTCTTTGCTTGAATGCCTTCCCTGACATGAGACCCCCTCCAGCAATCCTTTGGTAGAGCAAGTCTATCGCTCTCGGCCGCCCTCCGCAGCAGCTATCCTACCCCTCTATCTGGCGCATCCGGCCCCGCGCCCCTCGCTCTTGTACCTCCCCGGCGCATTGCCACCTGTGACGGTCTTTTCGGTCGTCCAGTCAAATCTGCTGTTTCTCGCGCTATCGGAAGTCGACACCGATCCGCTTCTGGTCTTGGAGTTTCTCCACCGCGTCGTCGATGTGCTGGAGGAGTTTATCGGGGCGCCTTTGCTCTCCACCAAGCTGCAGGCAAACTATGATGTAGTTGCGCAGCTTTTGAATGAGATGTGCGATGGTGGTATCGTCTGTAATACGGAACAGAATGCCTTGCAGGAGGTGGTGGAGATGCCGGGGTGGATGGGGAAATTGCTTGGAGGTGTTGGGCGAACTGGGTGAGTACTCTCAAGACTTTATGAGTTATGCATTCCATGGTGGGTTTCTTACTGACCGATTCGCCTCTATAGCTCGTCAACTCCCATCCTCGGCCCTTCCAATCCTCTAAAGCAATCCCTATCGGCAGCCCAGGGTCCCGCAATACCCTGGAGACGGCCAAATGTACGCCACACCTCCAACGAACTCTATGTCGACATAATCGAGTCCCTTTCCGTTACAATGGCGCCATCAGGCCGGATATTGTCAGCTTTAGCATCGGGCACTATTGCGTTCACAGCCAAGATGTCCGGCATCCCCGATCTGCTTCTCTCTCTGACGACACCCGGCGGACAGCAGGCCATTGCACGTAAGATTGAGCTGCCGGTCTTCCATCCCTGTGTGCGGCTTGCAAAGTGGCGCGAGCGACCAGGAGAACTCAGCTTCATTCCTCCCGATGGACGATTTATCCTCGCAGGGTACGAGGTGGACTTGCTCCCGATGGACCCTGCTCTCGACCAGCCCCCAACCCACATGGAGAAACTCTTCCTCCCAGCAATCGTCGACCTGCGCAAGTCCCTGGGCCCGACGGGCTCTGAATTCGAAGTGCGCCTTATCCTCAACACCAACTTCCCTGGACATTCGGCCTTTCCTCGGCCAGGCGCAGGCCGCGGCGGGTCTGGCACGTCAACGCCGTCGTTCCTCGCAGGCGGCAGCGGCGGGAACACCTCCGCTCCCATCCTCGAAGAGGTCGTCGTATCTGTTCCGATTCCGAAATCCGTCCGCAGCATCACCGACATGCAAGCGAGCCGCGGAGAGGCGCTGGTCTCGCCCGGCAGTGACGTGCTGGAATGGCGCGTGCCGACGAAAGACGCCGGAACGGTCTCTGGCACCGCGACCCTCCGCTGCACGGTGACGGGGTACCCGACTGACGAGGATCTCGACGAGGAGGTGGAAGACCTCGACGCAGAGCCGGACATCAACCTCCTCCAGGGGTATTACGATGCCTCGACCTCGTACCAGAACACCGGCGAGCCCGATACCACCACGCGCAAAACCAAGAAAAAGAAGAAGAAGAAGGTCAAGAAGTCCTCCAAAAGCAAGGACTCCGACCAACAGCCCCCACAAGAACAACGCCCGCGCTCCTCCCCCGACCAGTCGGAATCGCACACCCCGACAGCCCAACCTCCTCCCCCTTCTTCTACACCACCGGTCGATCCCACGCCCTCGCAACCCCCCGCTGACCCCTCCCCATCATCGCCGTTCTCGATCTTCCACGCCGCGCCCCGCAAAACCAAAACGCAGCTGAACGCCAGCCTCATGCCCAACTCGGCCGCGGTTTCCTTCTCTGTGAAAGGGTGGCTCCCATCCGGCATCAAAGTAGACAGTCTGAATGTCGACACGCGACGAAGTCGGGGACTTGGAGAAGGCGTGAAGCCCTACAAGGGGGTGAAGTATCTGTGCATTAGTCGGAAGGGCGTGGAGCGACGGTGTTGAGGGTTTAGTGTTGTTTTCTACTTGTGACTTTTATTCTCCTTTGGCTGGCGATCTACCTGACATCTGGGCGCACATGCATGAATCTACGAGGTCTTGGCAATAGATGATAGCATCGGAGTCATCATTCGACATGTTACGAATAATGATACAATTTATACCTATACAAGCATCCGGTCGTAGCGGCAGTACTCGAGAAGAAGCTCAGTCAATATATAAATCGAAGAGAAGTGAAGATCATGACATTAAAGTTTCGAGGCTCGTCGCTCGAGGACCTGCATGATTAAGTAGGCCACTGCCAAGAAGAGAATGTAAGTAAAAATCACCAGAAGATGAGAAGGTAAATCGAAGGGTATAATGGCGTCAATCAACACAAAAAAGAAAACCGAGTGGTATCGAAGAAGCGAAACATGGGGGGAACAAGAAAGAAATCGACAAAGACGGAAGGTTGGTAAATAGGTCATGCACGGATAGTCAATCATATCCAGGGTGATGGCAGAGGGACGAAGCAAGGGCTTATTTCCGGTCTGCTTCTGCGTCTGGCGAGGAAGAATAGGAGAGTAAGAGATCTGACGGCAATGCAGTGGCGACGGAAGAGAGGTGAAGGCCATGCGCACAATCACAGATGCAGGACGGAACGAAAACGGTCTCACTTACCAGCAGCGACAACAGTCGCTCTGCCAGCGCCCGCCTTGGCAGAGCCACCGCCCAGGGTGAGGATATACCGCAGCCAGCCGAGGGTGACCTTCTTTCCGTTGCGGTCGAAGTCGGGGGCCAGAGTGGTGGCCGCCTTGAAGGGGTTGATCTTGCCGTCGTAGGGCGGGTACCGGATGGACAGGGCGGACTCGAGCCAGCTGGGGCTGGTGGTGATGGGGCGACGGTGCACGAAGACGTCGAAGCTGGCGCGGCCACGGTAGGCACCGTTGCCGCTCTCGCCGACACCGCCGAAAGGCAGGGTGGGGATGTGGAGGGCGGAGTCGTTGACGGCGGCTCCGCCGGAACGAGTCATGGACAGGACTAGGTGTGGTTAGTGTCGCTGCCGATTCGAGAAGCAGGGGGGAGGAAGGACGTACTCTTTTCTGTTTCGGCCTTGGTGCCAAAAGGGTAGATTCCGAGGGGCGTGGACATGATGCCGTTGGCGATCTTGACGGCCTCGTCGAGGTTGTCAACGGGAAGGATGGGGATCAGCGGACCGAAGCTCTCCTGGACGAGCATGGAGTCGTCCGTCGAGTCGACCTGGACGAGGGTGGGCTCGATGAAGCGCTCCTTCTCATCCATCGTGCCGCCCATGAGGATCTTGCCCTTGGAGTTGTCGATCATGCCCTTCAGGCGCTGGAAGGCGCCCTCGTTGATGATGCGCGAGTAGTCGGGGGAGGCTTTGGCGCCGTTCGGGTAGAACTCCTTGTAGGCCTTCTTGAACTCCTCCACGACGGCGGGGACAATGGCGCGGTCCACCAGGATGTAGTTCTGGGAGGTACAGATCTGGCCGGCGTTCATCAGCTTGCTCCAGAGGAGTCGACGCGCGACGAGCCGGGGGTTGGCATTCTTGGTGACAATGGCCGGGTTGAGACCACCCAGCTCGAGCACGACGGGGGTGAGGTGCGGCGCGGCCGCCTTGGCGACGATGCGACCGACATTGGCGCCGCCGGTGAAGAAGATCTTATCCCAGCGCTCGGCGAGAAGGGCCTGGGTTTCGGGGATACCGCCCTGGATGACGGTGTAGCACGACGGGTCGAGGGAGGCCTCGACGATCTGCTGGATAACAACGGCGCTGTTGGGGGCGTTTTCACTAGGCTTGATAACAACGGTGTTACCGGCCGCAATGGCACCAATGACAGGGCCGAGGGTCAACTGGAAGGGGTAGTTGAAAGCACTACCACAGTCGGTCAGTCAACTACTCCATAGTCTCGGAGCAACGGAGGCCCGGAAATAACTCGGGGAATACCAACCCGATCACCAAAACACAACCCAGGGGGTCCTTGCGAATCTTGGGGCTCATGAACTTCCAAGTGAGATCAATATCCTCCGCCTTTTCATCCTTGGCCCATTTATGCAGGTTGCGCGTGACGAAAACAATATCATTCTCGATCCAACCACTCTCGGCCATCACCGTCTCGAACTCGGGCCGATTCAGGTCCAAGGCGAGGGCCCGGGCGATCTCGGCCTCGCGATCTTTCACCCTGCGAACGTAGCGGCCGGGTCAGTTGATTTGTTTTTCGGTCTATTTGGGCCGAAGAGAGAGGCGAGGGGAGGCGACTTACGCCCAGTAGAGCTTGCGCAGCTGGACCAGACGGAACTCGATGTCGCGGGTCTTGTGCTCGAAGAAGGTCTTGCGAAGCTGGGACACGCGACCCTGGATCTCCTCAATGGGAGTGAATTGGATGGGGGGGATTTCAATGGCGCCCATGGTGAAGGTGACTGATTAGGGGGGGTTTTTTGAGGGAGATACAAAGTAGGAGGAGAAAAGTAGGGGTCGGAATGAGGAGGTCGGATGAAGCCCGGAGACGCACAGACAGACAGGCAGTAGGATATACAGACACCGTACGACCCAACAAAAAAGTCTCCAGCAGAATAGCAGACAGGAAGGAAGTCCAGAAGAACAAGGTTGGCCATGAAGAATCGATTCCACGTGCATTAATAAGGAGAAAGAGACTCCCCCTCATGATGGTCTGCGCAGTCGGTTGGACCGCGGCATTACCCAGAAGGGGATGGGATCTTGTCATGCTGACGCTCTGCCGGAGCTAACGGGGCTCTAAACTGCTCTAAACTTCCCCCTAAACGGCCCCGTTAAGGCCTCGGGGTCTTCAGTTTCACCGGTCACAACCAGTCAGCGATGCTCTCAGGAGGGGGAGAGTCCCACGGATCGACTGCGCCTTCATCCGCCGATCTCTCTCGCAAGCAGTGCTCGATTTGTGCAGTCGGGATTTCTTTTTTTCCGACCTGGAATATTAGGAGCAGGTACTACTATAATAGATGGTATTTATAGTAGACTAGGAGGTAACGGAGACATCCAGCATAGATCAATAGACTATGTATACATGACTATTTCCAAGAAACATGCAATGGTTCAATTTGTCACACAGCTCCAAATGCCAAATCAGGGGTACTATATCGAACAAGAAACACCATCCACATCCACATCCACATCCACAGATCCCAGCCTAGTGCTTGAACTGGTCCTCCGTTACGCCCTTGCCCATGGCCGCAGTGCTGCTCACACCACCAGTCACCATCTTCAGCAGGTTGTCCACGTAGTTGGCACCACTCCACTTCTGGTGCGTCACCACGTCCACCCCGTTCTCCATCTCCGGCTCCTGCACCAGCTCGCCGTACGCGCGCATCCCCTGCTTCGCGTACGCCTTGGCAAAGGTGTCGGTGATCAGAGCCGTGGTGTGCAGACCGGCCAGGGTGATGAACTGCCAGCAGTATCCCAGAGCACCCAGCCGCTTGATGTAGGTCTCCTGCTCGTCGCGCGGCATCGCCTTCTTCCAGTTGAACGAGGGCGACAGGTTGTACGCCAGCCTAATCATCCAGGGTTAGCAATGCGTCTTGACTCTAGAGATGACATGAAAACTCACTTCTGCTCGGGCCACACGGCGTGCACGCCGTCGGCGAACTCCTTCGCCTGCGCGTAGTCAGGCAGCTTGCTCTCCATCCAGATCAGGTCCGCGAACGGTCCATAGGCGACGGCGCGGTTGATGGCGCACTGGGTGCCGCCCTGGTAGCGGTAGTAGCCCTCGCGGGTGCGGGGCGAATCCCAGTTCCAGTAGATGTCCACGCCGAGGATGCCCTTGGCGATGGCCCGCGCCTCGCTGTTGCTCTTGCCCTTGACCGCCTTGAGGTAGTCGGCGATGACGGCCGGCTTGTTGGGGAGGCTGCCCTTGTTGATCTCGTCGATCACGGCGTCGTTGAAGAGCTTCAGACCGGCCTGCGCCACCCACTGGTCCTCGATCGCCTGCAGCTGATCGCCGTTCTTGCCCGCCTGCTCGGCCGCCACCATCAGGTCGTTGAGCGGCTGCAGGTTGGGGTTGGTCGCGCCCACGATGAAGGCGTGGTCACGGTAGTCGATGGTCGAGGTGATGAGGGTGGCGGCTTCGGAGTCGGTACGCGCGATCGCAAGGAGGTCGGTTCCTGTCACAAGTTAGCTAACGTTTCAACAGTATCCATGGTTGCACTCACCCATAATGTCGGCCTGCGCACGGATCGCGACCAGACGGTTGATATGCTCGCTGATGGGCACCAACACCTTGCCAGCCATGTGGCCACACTTCTTGGTACCCGGGGCCTGGTCTTCAATGTGAATACCGGCGGCACCGCGCTCCACAAACAGCTTGGTCAGCTTCATGACGGCGGTCAAACCACCGTGGCCGGTGTCGGCGTCCGCAATGATGGGGCGGAGGTAGTCGACGTTGGCCACCTTGCCACGCTGCTCCTTGGGAGTGGTGACGCGCTCCTCGCGCTGTTTCCGGTCATGGAACAGCTGCGCCATGAAGAGCTGGTTGACCTTGTTGGGGACAGTGTTCTAAACACGACAGTGGTTAGCTTCCTGCCATCATGTAGCAGCGCAAGCGTGTCTTACCATAGGGTAGTCGGCGAGATCGGGAGACGGCTCGTCAGTGGAGGAGGCAGTGGAAGAGCTCTGCCAGCCGGACACATAGACGGTATCGAGGTACTTGGCCATCTGGGTGACCATGGTGGGCTCCAGACAGCCATAGGTGAAGCTGGCGACTTTTTGCTAATCCCCAACCACGTCAGTAGAGCCAATGGGGAGCAGTTGGAACGGAACCAACCTGGAAGTTGCTCTCGAGGATCTTCCAGAGCTTCTTGCTCTGGACATTGGAAGGATAGTCGATCTTCAGGTTTCCACGCTTTGCGACGATCTGCTCGGCGGTGTAGGGGCGCTTGGTGTATCTCCAGCGGTCATCCTTCCACCAGGCCTTGACGGCCTCAACATCCTGCTGGTACTTCTGGTCCTCGTCTTCGAAGAAACCCATGGTGGCGTTTTTATGACTCAATGAGGGGGAATGCAAACGGAGGCAGCGGGGAGGGAGAGGGTGGGATATATAATACAGATCGATGGTCCAGTTCTAGTTATGCAAGATCGGACTACACGACGCAACAAGAGACCCAGAGAAAAGGGATCAACTGGAGAAAGAAAAAGGAGGTTGGAGGAAAAGAAAACCAAAGTCGAGTACGATCACAAGCCAGCAGCCAGGGTACTTAAGAATGTTTGCGCCATGGCGTATGCGTCAGAACCAGCAGTTCTGGTCGGTAAAGGCTCGGCTCAGCGGGACAAGGAGGGAGTCAGCTAGACTATCCGCCGGGGCATGGCCAGCAACAACCGGGGGAGAATCCACCAGGGTTTAGCTTAGGTTAACCGTGATGCAAAGTCACAAGCCAGTTCCGAAGGCTGGTAGGCTGCATTCGGGAGAGTGGAATCGAGTCCTGGGGATGATCCTCGGTCTAAAGGGACCGCTGCGGTTGCCACCAAAGGTTATATCACCAGTTTTAAGAAGAGCAAGACAGGCGGAGAGTGGAAGTGCAGAGGAGAGCATTCGTCTTTAGAATGCACACTCTCTCCCTCTCCCTCTACCTCTCTTTCTCTGGTTCTTTAGATTCACTCTCTTGCTCGTGCTGATAGACAATCCCGATGCTGCAGAACGAGTCAATCGCCGATGACGTCGACCACATGTGCGTGCTGACCATACATGACCATACTGCCCCCTGTGTCTTCCGAGTCTTCGCGGGGAACCGGTGTCACAGTGTTACTTACGGTACCGCCACCATGCCCAGGAGGGAATCTACCTCGGCATCTTCGCCGCTGGCCAATCACCGGCCCAGGCTGGATAACTTCATTTGAAACGCACGAGAATCGCACTCGGGATTTTAAGGAGCGCTCGTTCCGTCGCATTGTCGACGCTACAGCTCAACTGCAGTCTAGACAGCCGTGATTCACGCCTGTTCGCTTGTCCGAGGTGCAGACCCCCTCCAATAATCTCAATAATGCCGCATGGTCTGGTAAGGGGAGAGATCTACCGACCCGCCCAGATAAGGTAGGTACCTCCTGACCTAGCACCTACAATAGTCTACGAAGTATCAATTTCACATGCTTGGGTTCGTACAAGCCTGCTCAAGCTTGTTGTTTGAGTCATATGCTTGGTGGAAGACTAACTACTCCGTAATACTCCTACGATTGGAGCATCTACTAGCATTTACCCCATACATAGCTAGGGTATGTTGCAGCACGCGGAAACACTAACCAGTATATATTCTCATGAAGCTGTCCTGCCATTCTCCTGGCAGAGTCCCAGGAGATTAACCTCGAAGCAATCTCGCCTCTAGACCAACGCCAATATATACCCGCTGGATTGTGGGTATGCCAAGTTTTATGTCTTTTCTCTTCTTTTGTGTCGTCGAACGAGAACCTGAAATATTATCCCTCACCCCAATTCAGGGTGAAGAAGTTACGCCAATGACAGAAATCAACCAAACAAGCAACAAGGAGAGAACATAAACAGTAAGCTTCATGCAATGCTCAAGGATCAGACCAAGGGACCCAATCGACAGAAGAGACGTCGTATCATAACCTCAAAAGACATCCTCCTGTGCCGCAATGGCCTTCATGTAGGTATCGTAGGGAGTGATCGTGCCAAGAGCACGTCGTTGGTGCGCATTCAGGATTTCCAGCCCATACACAAAACTGGCGTTAACCCAGCCAAATCTGCAGTAAAGCGCATACGTTAGCATATCTCAAGACCTCCGCATCCCCCAATAAAGCACACAAGAACCAAAAACTCACCCTTCCCGAGGCGCGCCCTTGAAATCGACGCCTTGATTGCCGTACTCGGCATCCACCCGATGAGGGTCGATCGGCCGGGTCACGTCATACTTTTCCACCACCACTCCGTTAAAGTCAACAAAGGCCTTCGTGATCATGTACAGCCATTTGTATGCCAACCGTTCGGCTTCCTCCTGGTATCCGTACCGCAGGAATCCGGTCCAGGCCAGCATCTGCTGAGGAGCCCATCCATAGGGGTAATCCCACTGACGATTCGGCCGGTCCAAACCAACCACGCCGCGCGACTCCTCCGTTCCGGAGACCAGCCCGCCAAAGACTTCGAATCGAGGCAGAGCCTTCTTGACCATCTCGGCAGCTTGTCCGGGGGTCGCCAGGCCGGCCCACATGGCCCAGAACGTCGTCGCGCTCTCGTACGAGGTCCGCTCCTGCTTCACGGTGTCGTAGTCAAAGTACATGCCCTTCTCCGCATCCCACAGGTAGGTATCCATCCGCATCTTCCGTCTCCGCGCGCGTCGGTCCCAGACGGAAGACGACTCGGTGGAGATATCTTTGGACGCGGGGGTCCTGAACTCATGCGGGATGTCCAGCCGGTCCTTGAAATAAGTACGAATGATGCGAGCAATATCGACTTCATATTTGAACAGAAGGGAGTTCAAGTCTACCGTCGCCAGGTTGGCACACACTCTCTCCAGGCGGTAGCTGGTATCGTGACCCGACTCTCGAACCGCCCGGTCATGCAAGAAGTATTCGTCTAATTCCGGTTCTTTGACTTTGCCAGTATTGTATGCTTGGACAAACTCCTCGAACGACATGCCGTGCTTCTCGGCGTAGGGGGTAAGAATATGAAGGAAGTGAGTGGGCTCGGTCTCGGGGGGAACACCCAACCCCTCAGGGCGATACCGAGACAGCCCGGAAACGGGGTCAAATCGGGGCTCTGCCGTCCAAACACTGTAATACTCCTTGATGGCAGCAAGAGTTGCATTTCGAAGGAACTCGAGGGCGTCAGGCTCACCCTTGATCCGTTCGTATACGCGGAGGGCCATATCGGTCAAGAACGGAGGCTGAGACCGCAACAGGTAATAGGATCGATTCGCGTTGAGAATCTTGCCATAGTGTTTGATGCAGAAGCAGAAATTGATCACCATGGACTTCGCCAGGTCGACCCGGTTGCTGACCAGCAGGCCAAGCGATTCCATATAACTATCCCAGCCATAGAGCTCATTGAACCGGCCTCCCGGTACCACAAAAGGCACCCCGGAATACTCGGTTTTCTTGGTGGATTCGTTGTATGTCTTGTTCATGGCCAAGGCGAGGAGCCCGGGCTTATGGTTGAGATTAGTGACATACTCCGGGGTAATATTCGAGTCCAGGACCTGCACGTCCAATCGAAGCTCCGGATGGGACTCTGCAATACCCCGATAGTACTCCAGTTGCTCGGGGGCGCCTGGAGGAATATAGATGCGCGGACGCGGGTCATCAGTCCAATCCTTTGGGTCGCGACCAGCAATCTCGATGTTCGAACCGTCGATTCGGCGAGTCAAAGCATTCCAGAATGAGTTCTTGATCAGTCGAGAGAGGCGCGATACGGGGTTTTCACTCAGGCGAGCCTCATCCAAGACGATCACCTTTCGGCCGTAGTCTTGAGCGATGGTGAGCTCCTGCAGGAGGTTGGACAGCATGTATGTTCCGCGAACGTCGAACTTGTTGTATCCCGATGAGGCATCTGTTCCCACGGAAAGCACCTGCAAGACGCGCATTAGCAATCGGCTGCGCGGCGAATGGGCCCGAAAATTTCTGTGTAGTCCGCAGGACAAGGACGCACCTTGGGGCCGACATCCTCAATGGTAATCTGCATGTTCTTGTCCGTATCTTCCCTGTCTAGGAGGGCTTGCAGGGTCTCGTTGACATCGATCAGGAACTTGCGGGGCTGTGCGGGCACTTCGTCTATTGGAGCACGTGCGATGGGTTAGTCGTCGAGATTCTTGGGTTTCGTCACAGGTTCGAGAATGCGCACCATGACTGCCTCTGCGAGTCGTTTTACCGCCTAAAATGTCTTGGATATCCTGGCGATTGAAGGACTTCAAGGTCTGTGTTCGTGGGTGTCAGCGGAAGAGTTTCTTTTGTAAGATCGGAATCGCGGCAACTCACCGACGAAAACGCACGGCGGCGGTCTTTGATGCGGGCGATGGCCTCATCGTCGCCGTAGTAGACGTCTGGATGGGAGAAAGGGTCGAGCGAGCCGGCCCGTCGATGCTGGCCATTTGACGAGCTCATCGTATAGTGGTGAGGGAGAAGAGACGTATCTGAGTAGGAAGGAGAGGGAACAAAAAGTACGGGAAGACCTTAGATAAAAGAAAGTCGAGCAGGGATGACTGGCTCGAAGTAATGGGAGTGAGACCAATAGCCGAAGACGGTGCCTTGGTGGCGTTTCTGCCAACTATGTGGAGGGATCCGGACCGGACTGATTGGGAGACGGGGACAGAGGATTGTAACTACCAGAATTCTTGTTGTAGGACAGGCAGCAGACGAGGATGTCGAAGAACAACGAAATCGAGCCTTGTGCGGAACCAGAGAAAAGATGTTGGGTCCCCGCGGGATGAGCGACGTCACACCCGAAGAAGCTAGATAATGGACCCCCCAGATAGCGGTGTATGATTCGGATTTTTGGTGGCGCTCATGTTTGTTTGTCTGAGGGTCCAAAATCAGATCGGAAATTTTCAGTTAACTTTCCTCTCATACATTTCAAAGCAAGGACACTTTTCTCTCCTGGTGGTTGTTTTTTTGCTGAGAGCGCTCAGATGAGGCATTGAAAATCATAGAAAGGAATGACGTGGATGATGTCAAGCGCCTCCAGTGGGAATCAGGACTGGCTTGACTGACTTCATCCGTGGGTTCTGCGAGTGTTAGTCAGTCATTCGAAATGATTCTTTGTTATGATTTCTTTTGGATATTTTCTTTATTTTGGGGCGTCTTATCTGGCCCCTTGATTTGTGCATGTTATATCATGCTCATTGCTATTTCTGATCTCTATCTATGGCCCACTCATCTATCCGACAGTCACCTGACTATATATTTCCTGTCTACCCTGAACCCCGTGATTTACAAGCAAATATATAGCCGCAGATACTTTCACCTTCCCCAATTATTGAACCCAATAACGACCACCCATTGACTATCACCAACTGTCCTATTTGGTATAGTACCGCCGGACTTTCGGCTGCCGACTGTCCATCCAAGTCACGCGGTCCGCGGTATGCCAAGGGGGTGGCTTCGCATCAATGTGGTCGTCCTCGACCAGACGCTCGCTAGGGAGGAGGATGGACCGGTCGATCTGGTTGGGAAGGCCTCGGTGACGGCCCCGGATCATCATCGCACAGATCACAACTTTGCTGAACGTTGAGAATTGTCCGCACAGAGACGTCGAGACGGTAGGGTACCCCAAACTCAGGCCGACATTTGCACTACAGCCTGTCAAAACTTTGCAACACAGAAGGGCCTGGTCCGAATGCTTACTATGCGGAGACTGTCTCGAAGAAAATCGCAAACACGTTGAATGCCTGCGAGGGGTGTCAGCCAAAGTATGTATCAACCGGCGCAGGAACAGCAGTCGTACCGGCTCCGCAGGGTCCATGATGCGCTTTGACTCCGTCGCAATGATGCAGAATAGCCCGACAAAAATGTACCACAAGTCGAACGACAATTGGTTCCTCATGTGCGCCAGGACGTATTTGCTCCCATTGTTCTCGTCCAGCTCGTCACCGGAATCGTAGATCCCCAAGGCGCGCTCCTCATAGCTGTTGGACGCGCGAACGCTGATCGCGATAGGAAAGATAGAGATGTACATCATGACCAGTAAGCTAAACTGGACGGCCGGATTAACATTGGCCAGATTGAAAGTCGCCGTCCCCGTATGTCGTGCCGAAGCAGCTTGGAACAGGGCTGCCAGAATCCGTGGGCCGGGTGCGAGGCTATTGACTGCGGGATTGTCCAGGTCCAGCGTGATGATGAATAGGACATCGACAAAATTCAATGCGAAGATGATGCCGAAAAGGACCCAGGTAGGACGGCTGCGGAAGAGTAGCATGTAGCACCGACGAGGGTATTTCAGCAGAAAATCCAGCGGTTCTTTCAGGGATGAGTTATTCGGCACACATTTGAAAAGAACCCATATAATGAGGCGCAAGAAGCACGGATACAGCGTGTTGCCGGCGAACGCCAGAAATGTCAGGACCAACATCGGGAATGTGGCATCGTTGAATGAAATCATGGAATCCGGCGTGAGTGTAAAGCCTACAAAGTCAGACCTCTTGACAACCAACATGGTGTACGTCTCAACAAACCTAAGTTATCCACCATAGTCTGCCCAGTGTAGAATGCCCTGTACGAAGAATGAGTCCGGGCATAGGTACGCTCGTGTAGAACCCTCGTCTTACCACCAGACCTGGTTGAGTCCGCAACTAGCGATATAGTCGCGGTACTTCGCCGGGGCATACTGAACCCAGCCAACCAAGCAAATGATGCCAAAAAGATGTAAGCCGAAGAAATAGCCTGCATCGCGGTTAGCGACACGACAAAACACAGAGATTCCACCCTTACCGACAACAATCTTCAAAAGGACTTTCAGACTGCGGTACTCGATCCCGCCTAGTCTTTCACGATCTTCAGCCGTCAGATTGTGGAACTGTGAGTTTCTCCCTAGGGTTGCTTGTGTAGAAAGACCAGGGAGGTTTGAGTCTTTGGAGAGTGAGATGGCCTGGCTCATTCGCGGGCCTTGAGATCTGCTATGCTGTTTCCCGAGCACGAACATGGAAGAGGCAACACGCTCGAGAGTAGTATCATTTCGGATACTCAAAGAACGTCTTAATCGCGGATAGGACTTTTCAAAGTTGCCGGTATCTTTGCCAAGGTCAGATCTTACTCTTGACAAATCGGACAGTCAAGTCATTTACCGTCTGCAATCGTGTCTCTGTCCACTTCGATGATGGGATGTCCTGTTTGCCATAAGTAAGGGCTCAAGACAGAAGTCGATCATGTCTGCCTTACCTCTGTCACGCTCTTGTGGCGATGGAATATACAGCGCCTTCTCTGTATCGGCGAACGAGATCGTCCTGTTCAAGTCCCCCGGCTGTAGAGGTTTGGTGCTTGTACTTCTTGCATTCTCATCCCTGGAGGATATAAGCGTATGCCTAATGATGGATAGACGTCTTTTGAACTGTAGGACTTACTCAGGTGCTTCGTGGTCTGTATTAGGCTCTTCTGGTTGCTCGTTCCGGTCATGGTCTGGGTTCTGTTTCTCATGGATGGTGGACTGATCCGGTGTGCAATCTTGGAGTTTTCCCTGCAAGGTTACAAGACCAGGTTCAATGTCTTCCCTATCCGATGCGACTGGTTTCTGCCTAAGACTGGCCAGTCCTGCGGATCACGTTCGGCTTAGTTCCGAATCCATACCATCATAAAATCAAATGGCGGGTTACCTATTTCGTCTAGTCTCTTGCGAAAGAACCAGAGACGCACACAAACGACGAGTATATTCACAAAGCCCAAGTTGCTCACAATCGGAATGAAGTAGATGAACAACTGCTGGTAGAGCTTCAGCTCTTTCACATCTACGCTAGACGAGATTATCAGCTTCGTCCTGGATGACAGGGAAGTCAAGGACCACAAACGTGTTAAGACCGGACTCGGTAGATGCGCTGACTCCGAAGAAGTAGGAATCGATCGCCCTCAAGTTCCCATAGGGATATAGTACAGGCAGTGCGAGAAGCCCCAGGAAAATTATATACGCATAATGCAAGGTGATAAAGTTCAGCTGCGGCTTCGGCCACATCCTTCGTCCACGGATCTGGAGACACAGATATGATGCGACTGTGATCCTGGCGATGTAGTCGGGCAGCACGGATTGGATTTGCTTAATCTCTCACTCATGGATGCTGGTCGGGTCGACGTTTTAAGGTGTGGTGACAGTGCGCTATCTACACTTCCGGATTTGGATGAGGGATTTACCCAGTCCAATCACCGCACGGAAATGACCATGACATCTCCAGTCCCGTCAGCTCGAAATTTTTCGCTTGTGGTCTTCGAGGTTCAGGGATATACGAGGGATTTATCTCATCCAGACATACCAGGCCCATCTCGCGTTTGGACACAGCCACCTTGTCTAATACGTGGGATGCCTCGTTTAGGTTGATCGCCACTACAGGACACATGGGCCACGCCCACGAGGTCTATGCTGCACGAATCACAGGTGAAAGAATAATGATCCTGGCATCATCGCGTCCTCTCACGCTTCGAGGGGTTATCTGGACCAATCGTACCGGTGGCTGACCTTTGTCAAAGCCAGGAGTTTAACCATATCATGCATTCGTCTCCTAATAATCAGCACACATTACCTCATCGACTCTATCAATCTGTAGATCGATGTTTGTTTGCCTCGTATCACCACGATCACCAGGTCTCTGCCTCCACGCCAAGTGTTTCATGATAAACTTGCATCTGTCGAGCACTGACTACCGGCTTCAGACAGTTGCAAATACTATTTGCCAACCGTAATATGGACTACGACCCTATTCGCCATCTGCATCAACTATATCTTGCATAGCCCTTGTCAACACATGGATTATGTATGACAACCTGTCAATACCGATGGGAAGAGCCGATTGACCGGGACATGCTAGTTCTGGAAATCCCGGGAGCCAACCTATACCAGTTCATTGCAAGAAAATTCCGACACATCCATGTACCAAATGCACAAGCCATAAAGCCAGAATATTGAGACGGCTCATTCCACATCAAGGAGATTCAACTATATGCAATAGTCAGAATGTCTACCATGTCGTATACAGTAAATCCATCACTCAGAGTATATGCACAAAACTTGTCATCTAATGTATATGTACGAAGCAATTTAGTTCCCCAGTTCTCCTGTCAACCCCTTAACTCTCTAGATCTTAGCACTGATAGAGCTCCCACCATCCAGCCGGATGGTCGCTCCGTTCACATACGAACCAGCCCTGCTACTCAAGAACAGGCAAGCACCAGCCACATCCTCCGGGCTACCGATCCGGCCCAGCGGGATGCCGCTCTTGATTTGGTCACCGAAAGTCTTCAACGTCTCGGCCATCATCTTGCTCTCGAAAGGACCACATGCCAACGAGTTGGATCTAAAGATAGTTAGATGACTTTGCCTGACATATGCTCATCTCATGGAGTACACATACGTAATGTTTCTTCTACCGAGATGGTTGGCCAGGTGGCGGCTCAGGTGGTGCAAACCGGCCTTGCTGGCACTGTAGGCGAAAGTATCCAGCGCAGGCACCCGGAGTCCATCAATACTACCGATGTTGATGATGCGGGCGGGGTCCTCCGGGCTCGACGCCTTCTCCAACAAGGGCGTCACAAGCTTGGTCAGGTCGAAAACACGGTGGAGGTTCAAGGTCAGGACGCGAGTCCAGGCGGCAGACGGGTATTCATCGTACGGCGCACCCCAGTTGGAGCCAGAGTTGTTAACGAGGACGTGGAGCTCTGATGAGACGTGAGTTTCAAGATGCATGGAAATTAAGCACACCGGGACATACTGCTTTCGCGCTTGGCCAGTTCCTCAGCCAGCTTCTTGACATCCTCCTCCTGGTAGAAGTTGGCCGGAATGGAGTAGGCCTTGCCCTTTCCTAGAGCATTGAGCTCCTTACATGCCTGTTCACAAGCCTTGGCATCGCGAGACGAGATATAGATCGTAGCACCGTTGGCGACATAGCCCTCAGAAATCATACGACCAATACCCTTGGCACCACCGGTGACCAGCACCACTTTCCCCTAGGAGCATCGTAAGCGAACAGCCAAAAACACGGAGCGGACAATCGAGTCGAGTCTGTCGGCTTACCTCGACATTGAAAAGGCTCTGAGAGTCCATGGCGACAGTTTGGAGAGAGTAAGATTCTTCTTTAGTGAGTGACTTAACGGCTTGGTCGATGTACGGTCGGTTCACGGAGGGCGATGGGGAAGAAACATGGCCAGAACGAAGCCCAGAAATATCTGGATCAGAGCTCCTTCCAGGCCGACGGCCGAG
The DNA here is from genome assembly GCF_000149615.1 of Aspergillus terreus NIH2624. Taxonomy (NCBI): domain Eukaryota; kingdom Fungi; phylum Ascomycota; class Eurotiomycetes; order Eurotiales; family Aspergillaceae; genus Aspergillus; species Aspergillus terreus. The sequence continues at coordinate 1,248,321 of NT_165927.1, forward strand.
CGATCACTGAGCCGGGAAAGGGAAAGATACCGAGGTCCCCGGAGCATACCAGATGGAGACTGGACATATTGACTTTTTGGGATTAGTTCCACACGTGATATAGATTCAATGTGGCTTTGTCTGAGCTTCATTCCATTGGTGCTTAGGTGTAACCGAACCAGGAAATCAAAGGAGGTGTCAGTTGAGGATAGTTCATATATCGCAAACTCGAGGTAGGGATGATTGACAAAGGACTAGACGTGCATAACGCTAGGCGGAGAGACCACAGGGAATCGTCCACCATGATGGTGCGTGCCTTAGGCAGAAAGACTTGGATGATATGTCGGAGAAACCACCTTCCGGCGCCAGGAACCGTCGCCCGCACTATTCCTCCTCGGGTGCTGCCCGCGGGGCAAAGGCTCTTCCCGTCGTCATCGTCTTTTCTTAGGCACCGCGCCTTGTCCCTATTCTCTTGCACTATTGTTGATATTAGACGGATAGATTTCCTTTATTTTACTGCTGCAATTATTTACTCCACCTTACCCTATATTCTTCCAAGCTACTCGCAACATTGAAAATGGACGAGCTGCTAGCAAAGCACCGCAAGGAACAAAAAGATCTCCAAGCACGCATCACCCAGAAGAAAAAGTCTGCCACCAAGAAGACCCGGCGGGGAATCAACGATGAATGTGATCGACTGCAAAGAGAGCTTACCGACCGCCATCAGCTGGAGATTGCTCAGTTGAACGGCGAACCAGTCGCCCCGGTCGACAACCTCAACGACTTGACTCTGAATAGCACGGATGAAGTGAAAGATATCCCTGAGGAAACAAACAATTCACCAAGCCTTCCATCTACCAACGGAACATCGACTCCCACATCAACCGCCTCTCAACCGTCCGACACCCCTCGTCAGAAGAAACCCAATCGCCAAAAGGCTCGCCTCGCCCGACGGGCTGCGGAGCAGGCTGCTCAGGCTGAAATAGCCGCCGAAGAAGCCGCCAAACAGACGGACCATCGAGGTAATGAGAAGGACGTGATGGATGGTGTCTTCAAGCGGCTTGACTTGAGCCAGGTGGAAATCAACCCAGATGGCCATTGCCTTTACTCGGCTATTGCCTATGAGCTGGAGGAGTTAGGTCTGGGCCTGAAGCCCGACGCAAGCCGCATCGTCCTCAATCCTTCGACCCTATCCCGCATCGAGACCGTGGCTTCACCCAAGCACGACGGGTACAGAGCCGTCCGAGCCGTGACGGCAGACTTCATTACGCAACACAAGGACGATTTCGAACCGTTTATGGAGGAACCTCTGGACCAATACACACACAAAATCAAGCTGACTGCGGAGTGGGGAGGCCAGCTAGAGCTGCAGGCGATTGCGCGAGCATATGGTGTTGATATCAATGTCATTCAAGGAGATGGACGGATTGAGAAAATTGAAGCCGGCGATGTTCAGGACCTCGAGGCTGAAGAACGGGCCCGGCGGGTGATCTGGCTGGCTTACTACCGACATACTTACGGCCTTGGAGAGCATTACAATGCCCTCACGAAAAGGACTTAGCCGACGCTAGCCATGACGCTTTTCGATCGGTCGTCGAAGATTCTGGATTTCCAAGCTAGGTGTTATTTCAGACCATTCGAAACCCTTGCCGGCTTCCTGCCCTACAGAAAGGCCGATACTATCGCCGACGCCACACCGACACCCGATCCTGGATTTCTCCCTCGGCGTCTTTTCCGACTTCGTGTGTCCGAGCAGGTTGCCAGTACGCCACCCGTTCTAGTCCCTGTTCGCTAGTCTCCCTCAGCGGATCGCTCTTGCATCGTCCGCTGGAGTCGTAAGGGATCTTTTCTCCTGGGTGACTCAGATGTTCCATGTAGGCTTCCGACGACGAACCCCATGGAGGCCCTGGTTTTGACGGGTCCTTGTGACGCGGGAACTCGAGGCAGATCAGATTACCGTTCGGGGAGGGAGCGAGAAGCTGGGTGTGCCGGAGAGCCCAGTCGGGGCGCATGGACGGATTCAATGCGCAAAAGAACTACCAAAAGAAAGGAATGAGTCAAGGCATTTTATGCATAATTGAGCGTTGGACAGTGTATATAGCATGCAATCCAAACATAGAGATTCCACTACCACACACAAGGACCCGGGATGATGTTTTGGCCTACCGTATAGTCATAGATCAAATCGAAGCAATTCAGCGGCAATTGCAAGGCCTCCAGCCAGTCGTTCTTGAAGAAATCCCCTTGAACGAAGACGATCTGGCCGCGCCCGATCTCCGCATCACGGACGGGGTATTTATCGCCATTCTTCGCCTCCTCCTGCTTGCAATGCGCAACGGCGGCCGCACTATACTCCAGCCCGTAGGCATCGTAGCCAAAGCTCGCAAGCAGAAGCACATCCACGCCTCGCCCGCATCCAGGAACCAGGGCCTTCTTCCGGCGCATGTGCCCCTGCGCATCGGTGGTAGTCGGTCCGCCTAGGATTGCACGCTTTTGCAGCAAGGTGTCCTCCAATGCAGGATTGGGGACTCCTCGGTCCCAGGGAAGACAGTCGCCGCCCTTTTGCCAGAGCTCTTCCCACCCATCGAAGACTCTATCGCCCTGGTATTTACCAAGAGTGTCAAGCATTTCCTGCGGGGCGACGGCTTTGGGAGGCATGGTGTAAGATTGGACAGGGATGTATGCAGATTGCCTTTATTAACGACTGGGATGAGACTTTAGGTGAATCAAATGCTGTACTCGTACAACCTTCATATTTATTTTACTCGGTGGTTGCGGGGTTCTTCGGAGACATTCTGGAGCCCGTCCCACTTCGGCGATCATAGTCTCCGATGATATCACTACTTTTGGAATATACATTGCGTTCAAAACACTAGATTTCTTTAGGCAGACCCGCAGCCAGATTCGACGGGATAGACACAAATCATAGGCGTTCTTTGGCCTCCTCATCTTCCGGATTGAAGCTAATGGCAACTTTCAACGCTTTGGTGCTGGCTGCAGCACGGAATGTATCATACGCAACCGTGGCTTGAGAGAATGGGAAACCTAGAAGGTCAGCATATCATCATCTGCCGTCAATCACTGGCATCCATCCCGGGACTTACAATGTGTTACTAGACCCGATACATCAAGCATTCCTGACTTTACCAACCGTAGGAGCTTTGGTAGCGTCGTCGCATTGACCAATTGCATATTGATACCTGTCCCATGGTCAACACACAAAGGGTCCAGCAAGAAAGAGGGAGCCTACTGATATTGCGATCCCACAGCTTTTCCAGATGGAGATCCACCTTGGTGCCATGCACTCCCACATTGGCAATAGACCCGCCAACCGCCACCAGCTCCTGGCCCAGCTCGAACGTGACCGGGATCCCAACAGCCTCAATGACCGAGTCAAAGCCTTGACCGGCAGTCAACTCATAGAGAATCTTCTTGACATTGGGATCGCCCGCATTCACCGTCGCATGGGCGCCCATCTTCCGGGCTGTCTCCAATCGATTCTCATCCAGGTCGACCACGACCAACAACGCGGGCGAATACAACCTCGCACAGAGCACGCAAGAGATGCCCACGGGCCCCGCGCCGATGATAACCACCGACCCCCCAGGCTGTACGTTCGAGTTCATGACGCCGCATTCCAAGGCCGTCGGTAACGCATCGGACACCGCAACCGCCGCGCGAGAATCGATCGTCTCGGGCAACCTGTACATCGACAGCATGGCATGCGGGACGCGCACATACTCCGCCTGCGTGCCGTCCGTCTTGTTCCCCAGTTGCCATCCTCCGGACTGGCAGTGTGCCGCGATGCCCCGGCGGCAGAGCCCACATGCTCCGCAGGACGTCATGCACGCCACCAAGACACGGTCTCCTTTGCTAAATCCGTGGACGGCGGACCCAAGCGACTCGACGACGCCCACGCCTTCGTGGCCGAGGACTCTCCCTGGGGTGATGGACGGCACGTCTCCTTTGATAATGTGCAGATCGGACCCGCAGATCGAGGTGTACAGCATGCGGACTACGGCATCTGTCGGGGCCGTGACGCTGGGCTTGGGGCGTTGTTGGATCGTGAGGGTGTTGGTGCCGGTGTACACCAGCGCTTTCATCATCTCTGCCATTTTCCGTTGACGCAGTGCTGGAAAACCGCTGCTCAGGTGGCTACATTCTCTCCTCTGGCCACTCGGAGAGTATTTATGTCACTGCGTCGGCGGAGTTGGCCCGACTCAGCTGCTGTCCAGGATCGGTTCCGAACAATGCGGGGTTGGTGGCCTCCGCGCGGCCGACGAAGCCGCTCCTCCACGGACCTAATGAGCAGACTATAATGCGCTGGGTGAGTGGAATCAGAGACATTAACTGGCTAAGCAGGGTGCGAGGTCCATTAAGCTGGACATACCCGCTGGATGTGTATTGCTGCCATGTTATAGTTGGTGTATCCCGCATAAAGTGCAATCAGTATCCGATCCGTATCGATATACCGTTCCGGCAGTGTAACCAGCCCAGCGTATGGGACAGCAAATTCAATGAGGTCGAGCATGCTTGCAAAGGTTCTCGTTTCCCCTGTCTTGCCATGTTCACAAAAACAATTGACACACGCTCAAATATCAGTATGTTGCAAATTGATGAGAATGTGACCGATGGGTCTTTCTGGCTGACAACACATCCAAGAACCTGTGTCATTCTGGTCTGACGGAGGTTCACATCGAAGTCAAAGCTGAAGACCGAAGGGAGAAACCTATGTCACTCGTGGGTATTCAAATTAGTAAACGCCCGTAGCATGAATGCGCAGTTCGACGCAGAGCGAAAAACACTCATTTAGCTCTTAGGAAGCGAAGAACTAGCAAGTTCACCCATTGCCCTTCCACATACCAGGTGTCCACGATTGGGCTAGTATTTAGGGCTCGGCTCTTTTTCAGCGCCTAGAATACTGTCGGGCCGATTCGCCCAGTTCGAGCATTCATAGTTCATAGCCGATATGTCCTCAACGCTTCTAGGGACCGGTGTCGTAATCAACCGTGTATGTGATTCTTCTCTTCGATTTTGAAGACTTGTTTCAGAGAAAAAGTCGACCTAGGCCAAAGCTTGACCTCGGTAAAGTGGATGATGGACGGAACTGCCCGCCCTCCAACTGGGGAAACCGGATGAATCGGCACCGCAGTACCAATCTTTTGAAAGGACCCCAACTTCCCCAGCCGTCTCTATCTGGACCTGTTGGCTCCATTAAGGGGTAGAAGTCCTCGCTACAATGAGGTGCTATACAGTTGTCGCGATAACGATGAGAGATTGGATCACCCTCTCCATGACAACACCTCGGACTCGACCAACTGATAACCGAAGTCCACAGTGGGTTCCGAAGGACTCGGGTTAATATCCGAAGTATTTCTGACTGGCCTATCAACCAGTCCAGCGCTTGTTCGGGATGCACTCATGATTGGGAAGCGATTTTAGCAAATGACTTAACCGGCCCTGGAGAAAAGTGGGGAGATACTAGAAGGATTATTCTTGTAATATGATCATCATCCATGACACCAGTCTCTCTCTACGCTTCCCCCAAGATTGTGACTGTCAAGAGACTCGGATTCTGCGCCTAGGGAAGAGCGCCCCAAGGCTATACCTGCCCTCACTACCTACACAGTACCAACCTTCGCTCTCCGTTCTTTCTTGTTCACTCTTACTTGAGAGAAGGAAGGTGTAGAGTGCCCCTCCATGATCGTCCGTGGATGCTCTGCTTATCAGGACTCTTAATCCCGAGTTCGCTTCAATTCGACGCGTGATAGTCACCTTACTGGCACCAGTTGTTGTTTATCTTCTTACACTCTTGGTATTCTGGACTCGATTGTCTCCTCGATAACCACTTTCTTACACGGTGTACCACCGTCGCTTGACGTCCTTGATGCACAAGCAACTCATCGACTCATCCCATCTTTGGTCACCTGTATCCTGGATATAGTGACCTAAACATCGGTCCATATCAATAAACCTTCCGAGGAACGTCCCTCCAGATCTTATCGCCAAGAATTATGGAGAAAGATACCATCTCAGAATCAAAATCACCGGAATTCCCTCCGGAGTATGGTCGACCGACATCTGTATCATCATCCACAGGCAAAGGATCAGAGGTCCACAACAATCTTGATCGCATATCCCAGGAATCGGACCTACCACCAGTGATGGATGAGAAGGACGTTGGGATTCCAAACCACTCCCTCTCAGAGGACCCGGAATATGATCCGCCGATAATGGTACCGAGACTGAAGCGTAGAGGGCTTTTCGGTCAGTTCACGCTGCTGGCAGAGGTTGACAATCCGAAGGCCTATTCCAGAAAGAAGAAATGGTTCATCACATTCATAGTTGCCGTGGCTGCCATCACGGCCCCCATGGGCAGTTCGATCTTTTTCCGTAAGTTGACTCTCCCCGGACCCCAGTACTCATGCTTATCTGGTTTCCTACGTCTAGCGTCCCTTTCCCAAGTATCCAAGGATCTCGATACAACTACCACCATAACAAACCTGTCCATTTCCTTGTACATGTTGAGCATGTCCATCTTTCCGCTGTGGTGGTCATCTTTCAGCGAAAGGCTGGGCCGTCGGACCATATATTTGGTGTCCTTCTGCCTCGTCACCATTTTCAACATCCTCAGCGCCATTTCGGATTCGATAGCCATGCTCATTGTGATGCGAATGTTGAGCGGTGGGGCATCAGCGTCAGTGCAAGCCGTCGGTGCCGGGACCATTGCAGACCTTTGGGACCCGCATGAACGGGGACGTGCTATGGGTATCTTCTATCTCGGACCTTTGTGTGGCCCCTTATTTGCTCCTATCGTTGGAGGTGCTCTCGCCCAAGAATGGGGATGGAGGAGCACGTTATGGTTCTCGGCTATCTATGGAGGGATAGCCCTTGTTTTCATCTTTCTGGCCCTTCCAGAGACCCTCGTTGTCCACAAAGAGCCAGCACCCGCACCTCTCACGAATGATGAGCCGCAAGAACCCCTTGGACAGCGACTTAGCCGAGTCTCCTCACGCCAGATCGTCAGCTTTACGGCAAGATGGTTGAAACATCTCAAGATGGTGTTTATCGATCCTTTGAAGATCGTTCTTTACCTGCGATTCCCTCCCGTGCTGTTGACGGTATATTATGCAAGCATCACTTTCGGATCGCTCTATGTGTTGAATGTCAGTATTGAACATACGTTCGGAAGTGATCCGTACAACTACAGTACGCTCATCGTCGGTCTGCTCTATATTCCCAACTCGGTGGGATATATTGTTGCGAGTTTGTTTGGAGGCCGCTGGATGGACAATATCATGCAACGGGAGGCCAGAAAGGCAGAAAGATATGACGAACACGGCAAGCTTATCTATCGTCCGGAAGACCGAATGCGTGAGAATGCCTGGCTTGGAGCGACACTCTATCCCGCCGCACTGATTTGGTATGGTTGGACTGCAGATAAGGGCGTCTACTGGCTAGCACCGGTAAGATTTTGTACACCACATGTCACATGTACTAAAAGCCTGCTAATCATGCTCATTGTGTAGATGGTCGCCAATGTCTTCTTCGGGGTTGGGTCTATGCTGATCTTTAGTATGGTGACCACGATGTTGACCGAGTTCATGCCAAGGAAATCGTCGTCGGGGGTCGCGCTGAATAACTTCATGCGGAACATCTTTTCCTGCGTCGGGTCCTTTGTCACTGCTCCGATCATCGATGCCATTGGAAACGGCTGGCTCTTTACAATTCTAGGCCTCGCTGCTTTTGCCAGCAGCTCGGTATTGATTATCATGAAAGTGTTTGGACCACGTTGGAGGAAATCCATGGATGCAGCATTGCGCAACTGATTACGCTAGACGTTGCGTTTGTTGGGATTTACGACTTGAGTGATGATGGTGTTAACAAGGCCCGAAAAAGATTCTTCTTCAGACATTGGCCGGCCTTCATGCTTTACGATTCGGCATATTGTACATAGCGGTTATGCGACACTCTTTGGCCATTAATAGCAACAGCTGTCTTTCGTTTGCACACTTGTGATTTTTCATCCATGACGTCTGGCTGATCGAGTCGATACATCGTCTACCCCGTAGAGCCGATGAGCGCCTACCCTGCTTCATATTGACTTGGTTAGTGCGAAGACGTATGGAGTAGTGTCAAGGAACGACCAGTTCAGCACTAGGTGGATCGCTCTCGTTTGTTTTGTTGGCAAAGTCCCACGGCCACTGTCGCGTATGGCGCCAATCGCCTTTTGTAGTGTCAATGCCACCAGGCACGGCTGTACCGGTCCCAAGATCTACTTGTATCTATCATGATTGGAGTCGGTTGTATTTATGGATTAGGGGTCCGCAGATCCGTCTGACGGAGTACAGCGGAAGATAGGCGATGGCAGGGATGGAAGCCACCTGGAGATGGACAAGATGGGTCTGCGTCTCCAGCAGCCACTCACCGACTGCCAGAACAGCATGCCCGCCTCACTTTTTTTCCCCCCTCCTGGAACGCAGCGATCCGTTCATGGGTAACTGCGTTGGGTTGATGGGTTTTTTGCTTTTTCAATCTTCAATCTTCTTTTCTGCTTCCACGCTCTACAGTAGTACGATCCATTGATCTGCCAGGAGAATGGACTGGAATGAAGACGGGAGGTATGGAGTGTATCATAATTTCGTCTGGCCATACAAACTCGGTAATCCGCTGGATTGTTGGTGGGGTATTACCGTAATACCAATACACCATCTAACCGATTTGGACGGGTCCAGTGATCGGCACCTGACTTTGTTTTCCCTCTCTTCTTGTCTTTCTCCCTCACACTCGGTCTCTCTCCTTCAACCACAACTGGGTCTCATGGTGTCTCCCTTTTCTTTCCGGTTAGACCCTCGACGCATCGTGCTGGCTGCACAACTTCCCTCCGATGCACGGTTGCTCCCGTAATCCCAGTGATGGTGTCCAATTTAGTCCGAGGGCTGGGGACCCAGTCTCAACTCCACGCCAGATGCAGCCGATTTGCTGCGGCTGGCCGTAACAGGCGTTGGGCAGAAATCCGCCTTCATGATGAGAGGCCGATACAGCTCTTCAATTCCTACCCCCTACTGATCTACCATGTTCATCTTCTGGCAGTCGTTATTGTCACTGTGCTTGCGTCCAGAATGTCTTGATGGCAAGGCACCTGGGTTACTGACAAAAATAGCAGGGCAGCCATATCAGGTCGATCGGTTCATCGTGGCCTGACCAACAACTTTTGCAATAGCTGACATGGCATCCTCTGGAGCCGTCCCACCACAATCCACGTTGATGGCTTCTTTTTGCCTCCCATCCCGGCTTTCCACGAACATGAAGCGTGGCCGGACACGCACCAGCCAGGGTGGAAAACAAAGCAAAAGAAACCCAAGACCTAATTTGGAGTGATCGGTGGCACCACCCCCACTCACTAACTAGTATCCAGATTGTACCCAATTTTCTCTGCGATGGTGCTTGCCTGTCAGGATCGTCTGCTCCTCTTGGGCCCCCGCCACTGTTTTGCTACTGCAAGCTTTTGCTATAGACGGCAGCCTCCCCGCCATGGTCGTCGTGCGGTCCAGTGATGGTGTCGGGGGCGGAGACTTCTCTTCCCTAGCCCTGTCCACCGGAACTATTGGACCGCATGAGACGTGGCCCAATCAACGCCGATGCCGTTGGGCAGTTCGTGAATGACGTTCCCAGCCCGAGCCCCGAACTGCAGCTCGATATGATCCCATCCCGCTGGGTAGACAAGAGGCTGCGATACGTCGCCTCACGTTGATCATTGAGAACGGTTGGCCGGACAGACGGACATCTGCTGCTTCTTCCTTGCCCTTCCGTCCTCTCATCCCACTCAAACCTGACCCTTCACATCTCTCCCCCTTTTGCGTTCCATTCTATTCCGTTTCTTTCCTGGATTCCCTTCTATTATTGCTTATTCCACGTACCACAACCCCTGTCCGAAGCCCGACTATCTCCCGTTATACTTGCTTCCGTCGAGTTTATATTCCCCTCCTCATTCCACGACCGCAACGACGAAGGTCCGATACGATACGGTTGATTCGATGCCATGGCCAAAAACAAAAAGAGTAGCAAGAAGAAGAACAATAACAACGCCAAACGAAATCCCGTGAACAACAATCAATTCTCCAACCTAGAGAACAACCCTTCGGCCGATCCCGCCCCGGAATCGGCGGTTGCATCTGGGGAAAATGGGCCACCCGATCCAGTATGCCCAGCTCCCCGCGTATGAATATCAATCTATTGAAATTCATTATCAGACCTTCGATCGTCATTCTTTGAAATCCTCATTATATCCCGTTACTTCTCTTGATTCGGATCCTCTGACACCCGAAAAGAATCAGGACAACAACCCTCCCGCGGCAGAAGAAGCCTCTCCCCCAGCCGACAACCCCGAGGAAAGCTCCACCTCTTCCCCTGCTGACACATCGTCGTCTCCGGATGCTGAAGGTATGTTCACGTCTTGTTTTGTCTTACTGCCATGAGACATTCTATCATTATCCTATGCGGTTGAAGTTTGTATATACTAAAAACTTCTGTAGGTTCTTCTGAAGCCACCACAGCCCCTCCTGATCCTGCAGAGACCCCTGCCGACGCGCCCGCAGAATCAAAGGATGGAGGAGAGAACGCTGCCCCCGAAACGGACGATTCTGCGCAGAAGCCAGAGGATGAAAATCCAGACAAGTCGGACGAACCGGCCGCAGAAGAACAAACCACCGAGAATCCAGCAGAGACCCCAGCAGAGACCCCAGCAGAGACCCCAGCCGAAAACCCAGCAGAGACTCCGGCTGAAAATACAGAGCCTGCACAGACTCCAGACGCTGGAGACTCTGAAACAGCAGTAGACCACACTGAAGCACCTAGTAACGGTATGCTAATGAAACACGTCAGTTCACAAAGTCAACTAACCTTACACTCAGAGGATGACTTTCCAGAATGTGATCCTAGTGCAGAAATTGACAAGGTTGAAGCCGAAAAGGCAGAGGCCGAAAGACAAGCGGCCGAAGATGCAAAAGTGGAGGAAGAAGAAGCCGCCAAGGAGAAGGAACTCATTGATGTTGACAATGGAGCGGGAACATCAGATGCCACTCCCGATGCTGTCACTGACAGCCCACAACAAGACTCTGATGTGGCTGGCGAACCTGCCGCTGAAACGAATGACGAGACCTCTGCCTCTGATGAACAAGGGACAGTGGGGGGTGATGCGCCTCCAGAAGCTCCAGAGGCTCCAGAGGCACCGGAAGCCCCAGCTGCAGAAGTATCAGCAAACGATGTCACGGCGGAAGAACCCAAGGCAGCTGAGACACAAGAATCCGACTCCCCTCTTGCGGAACCCGAAAGCCCTGCTGCCGAAGACCCTGGAGCCGAGCCAGCTGATCCCCAGCCTAGTCCGCCAGAAGCCGCCGCCGAGGACACACCCGAAACGCCTCCTGAGGAGACGTCCAAAGAGACGGTGAATGACAAGGAGGATCCTGAACCTGCCCCAGCAGCGAACACATCGGGGGAAGATGAGCCTCAACAGGCCGACAATCCTTCCAACGATGAAGAGAAGGACCAGGCGGAAACGGTTTCCGAAGAGCAAAACGCTTCAACAGAAGACGCGGCAACACCAACCGCTCCTAGTAATGAGCCTGAACCTACAGCAGATGCCGCGCCCGGGGACGACTCTGTTCAGGACTGCAAACCTGAAACAGCCGCTGGGGAAGAAGGGTTGCAGGAAGCTTCAAAGGAAGAAACACCAGGCGAAGGCGCTGCCGAGGAACATGCTCCTGAGCAGTCTCCTGGCGACGGCCCTGCTGAGGCAGATGCAGTGGAAGCTCCGGCAGAGACAGAATCTGCTCCAGAAGCAGCCGCCGAAAATACATCGGAAGAACCTTCAGCCGCCCCAGAACCGGTATCTGGAGAAGATGCAGTCGCAGAGCCCGTCGAAGGTGATCCAGAGGAGACCTCTGTCGATAAACCAGCAGAGGCAACCGAAGAGGTGTCAGCGGAAGCGCCAGTGCCCGAAGAGCCTTCTCCGGATGAAGGAGCTCAGGATAAGGCAGAGCCATCCCAAGAGCCTGCACCTGTTGAACCAGCAACGGAGGAAGCCCCAGCTGGTGGTGAAGCAGACGCTGGGCCTTCTGGTGTGGAAGCCCCTGCAGTGGCTGATGCCGGTGACAAGGCGGTTGAGCCCGAGACAATCCCTTCTGCCGAAGAAACTACCGAAGAATCACCTGATGAACAGGAAGCGCCGGAAGCAAAGGATGAAACCCCTCCAGCAGAGGAAGCAGCGCAACCAGAGTCTGCAGCTGAGGAGTCGTCGCCGGCTGAAGAACCGCCTAAGGAGATTGCCGACCCTGAAGCCCCAGCAGAAGAAACACCTGCAGCAAATGAGGCAGATGAGGCTCCCCAACCTCAACCCGAAGAAGCCGCTCCGGCCGAGACTCCAGAGGATGGACCGGCCCCTGCGGAAGAGCCTCCTGCTAAGGAGGAGCCTACGCCGTCCGAGACTCCCGCACCCGCAGAAGAGCCCACGCCAGATGCCGAACGCGCTATAGAGGAAGAACCAGGTGCCCCTGCTGGGGAAGCAGCAGACGTTGAAGAACCCGTAGCAACTGACGAAGCGGCCCCTTCTGATGAGTCTGCGCCTGTTGAGGCCCCTCCTGCTGCTGAGGAACCTGCTCCGTCCGAGGACCCCAGCCCAACCGAAGAAACCCCTGCTCCCGTCGAACCACCTGCCCCAGCTGAAGAACCATCTGCCCCAGCTGAAGAGCCTCCTGCCCCAGCTGAAGAGCCTCCTGCCCCAGCTGAAGAACCCCCTACTCCAGCTGAGGAACCTGCTGCAGAGCCGGAGCAAACCCTGGAAGAGCCCACTCCAGATGGCGAATGTGCCATAGCTGATGAACCGGCTGCCCCTGCAGAAGAATTGCCGCTACCTGAAGAGCCCTCTGTGGAGCCCATTGAGGAAGGAGTCGCACCTGATGAGCCTATTCCTGCAGAACCGATCCCCGAAGATCTCCCGAGAGGGGAGGATGTTGCTGAAGAGGCCCAAGGAGGTGTAGCACCTGCTTCTGGTTCTAGGAGGCGAAAGAGACGGTCTCCCGGCATAGAGAGCGAACGACGTCACTCCAAGGTATCCTCTGAAGAGCGTCGGTCCCTGCAATTACAACGACAGAAGAGTGACCGTGGCATCTTAACAAACCGGTGGGCCAAAGCCTTGGAAGAGGCGAAGCGGCAACACAGGGAGAAGTTAATTCAGGAAGAGAAACGTCGGAGAGAGAAGGAAAGGGAACAACTATCCTTGGAGAAAGAGAAGGAGCGTCGAGAACATGAGCGGTCCAGACGACGGTCTTCAAAAGATAATGATACAGTCCCCGTGAAGACACGTCACCGGAGCTCAGAGCACTCAGGCAGCCGTGACCGAGGCCGAGATCTGAAGGGAGCTCCAGCCTCTTCTTCTTCGAAACAAGGATCGGCAACGACATCAGCACCGAAACCCCGCGCATTCCTGAGATACATGACGGCGGGTGAATCGGACACGAACGGGCCCTTGTTGAAGATCAACGGTGCGAAGGCCGCCGCCAACGTTGTTGAACGTCGGAGATCATCTACTAGTCATTCGCACGGCCATCGTCACTCGCATGAAGGAAGGGGGTCCAGCGAACGCTCCAGCGGATCCCGCCATGAAGAAGAAAAGCGTCGGGAGGCGCGAAAGTCCCGACGGACATCCGAAGATGAGCAAGCAAAGGCGAAAGAAGAATCGCCTGAGAGTCGTCGCCACCGTCACAGCGGCGAGGGGCGCCATCGTCACCATCGGCATAGGCGGGAGCCTTCTCCCAGCGCGGGAACCAAGTTGAAGAACATTTTCAAGTCGGCCATAGTGGCCCATTGATGGTGAGAGATCACTGTTCCATTGCCGTCAGACTCTTCATTACGTGCTATATATTCATTGTATTCCCCCCCTTGTTCTTTTAGTTTGTTTTGCGTTTCGGTTTTTTTTTTTTTTTCCTGACAAGGGTTGGACTTTGCATCAATGGACGTTACGTTTGCATGAGAAGGAAGCATAGAAGAGATGGTGTTATTTTTTTTTTTTAAATGAACTTCAACTACATGTGTTTATCCAATACGTTTTCAATGTTGGTCTCTTTGCTTTTCATTTTCGGTCGCCTCTCCATTGATTTCATTATCCTTCTTCATTATGAATTATGATCCATTGGGCGGACTTGTGTAAGACTATGTTTGCAATCTATTATTTGTGAAGGTCGAACACTGACATTCTGCGGGATTTGCACCGAGTATAAAACAACACTGAATACAGCCGTAGACAATGCCCATCATATTCTATCATACCACCGGGATAGCCATTCCATCACCTCGGGGATCGCTTCCGGCACTGTATACGAGCTTCCCGTTGTCGTAATGGCAACGGATGATCTGGCCTCGCCCAAACATGCCTCTCTGCCAGCCAGTCAAGACCTGAACTTTATGTCCCAGTCTCTTTAGACCTTCAATGGCCTGCTCGCTGATCCCTTCTTCCACGTACACATTGCGGTCGAGGGGCTTGCCAATCTCCGGAGAGCCAGCGGCAATACAGATGCGGGGAGAATCCAGCGCGGCCTGAGGGTGATAGCCAAAGGCAAGCATGTTGAGCAGCACCTGCACATGGCCCTGAGGTTGCATGAACCCGCCCATCACCCCGTACACCGAGTGCAGCGAGCCGTCCGACACGTTGGTGATGAGAGCCGGGATGATGGTGTGGTAGGGGCGCTTGCGCGGGGCCAAGGCATTTGGGTGGCCCGGAGTGAGAGAGAAATTGGCGCCGCGGTTCTGCAGTGTGAAACCACAGCCTTTAGGGACAATGGCGGTGCCGAATCCTTCGTAGTTGCTGTTGATGAAGGAGGCACCGTTGCCGTCCTTGTCCGTAACTGCGAAGTAGACGGTGTCGCAGTGGTTATGGGCGGGGCTGCCGTGGTCCAAGATATCGGTGGCCTTGTTGGGATTAAACAGTTTGGCGCGCTCGGCCAGATAGGCACGCGAGATCAGCTCTTGGGAGGGGACCTTTTCCACGTCAGGGTCCGTGACCCACCACGAGGCATCCGCAAAAGCAATCCGCAGACTCTCAATCACAGCATGGAGGTACTCGGCGGAGTTGTGCTGGTCGGGAGAGAACTTCGGGATCTTGCCTGCGCGCTCGAGTTCTTCTAAGATACCTAGGGCCATGAGCGCCACAATTCCCTGTCCGTTCGGCGGGTGCTCCCAGATCTCAACTCCTTGGTTTGTCTCATTGTCGGTGCCAGCGGTCTGGTTTTCGGCGATGTTCTGGCCGGTAAATTTTAGAGAGATCGCCTCCGTATCTTGGCTTCCAACTTCGGCGTGGTACTTCAGGTCCTCCAAGGTCAGATATCCCCCGAGATCCTGCACCACCTTGACGATCTCTTCGGCAACCCGGCCCTCGTAGAAACCCTTTTTGCCCTCCGCAGCAAGAGTCCGGAATGTCTGGGCGAGTGTGGGGTTCCTCATGATCTCGCCGGCCAGAGGGGGTCGGACGCCATCCTTGGCCTTGGGGTCTGATTTGAGCATCTCGTGGCCATTGGGCGACGCCTCGCGA
The DNA here is from genome assembly GCF_000149615.1 of Aspergillus terreus NIH2624. Taxonomy (NCBI): domain Eukaryota; kingdom Fungi; phylum Ascomycota; class Eurotiomycetes; order Eurotiales; family Aspergillaceae; genus Aspergillus; species Aspergillus terreus. The sequence goes on from NT_165927.1 coordinate 1,263,883, forward strand.
ATGCGGTTTTCGCTTTGGTGCCACTAGGGGATATTGTGAGAAAATCCGTAGTCAGCAGATGGGATCAAAGCGTCAACTCACATAATAGGACGACAGCTCGGACACGGCAAATCCCTCCTCGCCCAGTTCGATAGCTGGCCGAAGGATCTGCTCTAGAGACAGCTTTCCGCTGCCAAACTTTTCGACGGTATCGACCCATCCCGCAGCTGCACCGGGGGTCGTCACCGCCAGGACACTCTTCATAGGAATGCTGCCTGCGTCGTTGGGACCGACGTTCAAGTCCTTTCTCACGGTTTCCAGCGTGGCATTGGCGGGGTATCGACCAGAGCCATTCAGCGAATGGACCTTTTTGGTCTTAGCATCGTAGTAGAGACAAAACATGTCTCCTCCAATACCGGTTGAGCCCGGTTCGGTCATGTTCAAGGCGGCGGCTGCGAATCGCTCAGACTTAGTCTTATTTCTCTTTGATACTCGGTGTATTGGTCTGGTGGTAGTGGTGATTAAACTGGGTACATACCTACTGCAACAGCAGCATCCTGTTTAAAGACGGGGTCAGTACATTCAAGCCGAGTTAGCAAGTCTGGTGGCTTCGAAACATACCGCGGCATTTCCGCCTTCCTGGAGAATCTTCTGACCTGCTGCAGCGGCTAACGGCTGGGTACACGAGACGATCCCCTTGGTACTATGGACCGTGCTTCTCCGACTGCTGAACGGAACAAAGTCCGGGTTCAGTTTGGCGTAGACGGCCTTTGAATTCAGAGGCATGCTGGCTGAGATACGAACTGACAGAGTCCCGGACGATGCAGTAGGAATAGTGAAGAGGAAGAAGCAGTGGGAGAGGGTGAGTCAAGACGACTATCTCTTGACAGCTAGTGGGGCGAGGGGGAGGGAGACACTGAGCGGGATATATAGGGTGCTCCAACTCTTCCCATACTTACCCCACTGATTGCCTCGGCGATGTCCGCTGGGGGAGATAACGCTATCGTCTATCGGCCGGGAGGTGTCCATAGTCTGTGGCAGCCCTGTAGGAGCGCCATTGGAGATAGTTGAAGGGGAGAGAAATGTTCCACATGCCAAAGGGATTGCATCAGCACGAAGAGAAAAACAGAGAGGTGTTGACGCCTCTGATGGCAGTGTGGAGAGAGCGCGGGGAGAGTTGGAGAATAAAGTCAGGTGACTTATTTCCCAATTGGGACTAGCACTTCCGTGATCTGAGAGGTTGCTTACCTCAGCGGGACTTTGGCATCACATGACTTAATCAGATCAAGCTGACGACGGCGATAAGATCGAAGTTCCCCTCTCTGTCGTCAAAGTGGACGCTCCCCGCTGAATCAACTTCCCTCAGACCCAGGCACAGTCCCAGAGACAATCCAAAGACCCATCAGACCCGTCTGGTGCCGACGTCGGCATCTCCATCCCCGAGACGAATCACCGCTGTGGTCCTCCGGTCCCACGCCGAAGACGGAGGAGGATCATTGCTAGCCGTATCATCCCACGGAGCTCCGTATAGAGGCCGTGATCTTCAGGATTTTCGTATAAGAGCATGAAAGATCCATGCTGAAGCATTCTGTCTTCAGGGCTGTGTTTTTCAATTCGTTCTGTTTAATACTCTCGCTACCTCACTGATCCTGCGACTCTACATAAGCTCTGTGTGGATCTCCTTCTCCGCTTGCTTCGAACGCCACGATGGTCGTGTTCGTGGACCTCGATCAGGATGCGTTCGATAATCATCACTTCTCTGTCTCGCAGGATGCACTTCTTCATCGTTTTGCAGAGCCGAGAAAAAGTTCCTTGTCTAAGTTAATGGGGACCACACTCGGTCTGTCGACTCGCTCCGCCGATGCTGATATGGCGACGAATGACGCGAATCCCCCTTCTACTGATGCAACCCGCAACCCTTCTCCCTCTCCTACTCAGCAGACGCCTCCGAGTCAAACCGCTTTCTCAGCTGCCTTGAGCTGCTATCCGTATGCAACACTCGCGGACCAGGCCATTATTGGTCCTGGTTCAGTACTGTGTGCTAACGTCGGAGTTCTAGAATTGTCAAGGAAATTGCACGATCGGTGGACTTGAATACACTGCACGCACTATCTCGAACTTGCCGCCAATTCCACGCAAATTTAGCTCCCTATCGCCAACAGCTGGCGAAACAAACCTTGCGTTGTGAAAATGAATACATCGAGACGCTGTCGGATCTGTTGGGTAGCGGTGCAGCGATTCCAGACAGCGTCAAGTCCGTCATCCAGCTGTTAAGCCAGGGTGCGACGTCGTCAGGCCGCCTGACCCGTGGAAAAGTCGCGAAATGCGCGCGCGACATGGTCGCCGAATGTCGGGGTTGCTCCAAAGTTGTGTGTCGCGTATGTACCCAGGTTTCAGATCTACGCTGCACCTACATGTCTTGGCACGTTACATACTGAAGCCCATGCGTCTAGAACTGTATCGCGAAGCCCGTAACGAGCAACGTGTTTAAGAATCGTATCCGTCGCCTTTGTACCACTTGTCGGACAGCGCCCCTCGCCGACCTCCTCACTCCCACCCCATCCGACCCGTCCAACCGGGTCGACAGCTTTACCGCGCCCGCGTTTCTCCGCTCTCCATGCTCGTGTCAGACGGCCGTGTGGCTTTGTCATCAATGTGGACAGAAATTACGGAGCAATGATACCACCTACCGTCGCGTATGGACATGGCGCACTCGTTACAGTACATATCTGGGTGGGCTTGGGACTGGGATTGGTGAGGGTTGTCAGGGAGTCAAGTGCGGACGGGGGAGAGACTGTCTCGCCGCCCAAGAAATCGAGCTGGAGGTGGAATGCGAGGCGGACGAGTCGGCCAGCAGCTCGCCGGACCACCCGCATGTAGGATTTGGTCACCGGCTCGGCGGCGACGGGCATTCGGACTCGCACAACCACCCCAGTGATCGATTGGAAAGCCGCGAGGAGGAAGAGCCCGGATACTACCGCCAGGAGATTATCGGGATCGGAGGCCGCGTGAAGCAAAAGGCCAAAAAGCGCGTTACAGTGGGGGCGTGTGTCGTGGAACATGAGGACGAACGGGACACCGGTCAGTATCTGGGCCGAGAAGAAGAGGGACTCCATCGAAGCTGGTGCGGGTGGTGTTGGAGGGTCATTCCCGCAAAACACGAGATGGTCGACTTATGATCATGTGCAAGTCAACCCGATGCATAGATCATTGCTACGGTAGTATGCAGCAGCCGAGTCGGGTCCTTGGTGAGAAATGGTCAGAACTCGGTGAAATTTGTCTGTAGTACGCAGTACGTACATTATTCCTTCTCCAGAATTCTGCCTACTCAAGATCGAGACCGCTGAGCGAGTTAGTCAATGCTCTGGAGACGGAGTTGCATGGGAGTATCCTAGTCCATAGCTCAAATCCGAATGGTGGATATGCATGCTGGAAGGAATGGAGAGTTCAAGGCTGCTTACATACCTCTACAAATACCAGAGAGAGAATCATGACGACCAAGAATCTGCCTACATTACACTTGTCTGTTAGACCACATTGTCCATTCCAGAGGCTTGTATCCCTGCCAACACTTGAACGGCAGTGAGAGTGTGATGCAGCTGAGATATCACATCAGCATCTCAGCTAACACCACGAACTCTTGTCCATGGGCTACTCAGTAGACACTAGGTTGTGAGACAAAGTATGCACCAACACCGCTGGCCTGGGTAAGACCAGAGACCCCAGCCATGCACAGAACCAAACCACCGGTTGATCATCCTACTGCATAAGCCTCGAATTCTGCGTGGCTCGGATGGGCAAACCCCTGCTCCTTTTGGCCTTCTCCCTTGCGTGGTGCTTTCTCGAACCTTTACGAGGATCGAATTGTGTTCGCAGGTACCAACATGCTCGCAGTCAGCCCTCTGAGACTGAATGCCGGGATATGTATAGTCGATCATTCATTCGGGGTTGGACAGGACTCTACCCAGACACTGCTTACACATACCATCACCGTACATTCATACGCCGGTGGTCAACACATCCTCTGGACATTGACACTTCGGATGTGGTTGTCTCCGATGAGCTGCGCATACTCTGAATACGGAGTTCCACGGAGGCCAACGTTCCTGCGACACGGTTTAAGATGGTTAACCAGGCCATGCACGGGGCATCAAAACAAGTGCCTGCGGTGGGTGTTAGTATTCACATTCGGATATGATGGTGTCCGAGTCCCGGAAGGGATGTATGTAAGTGGCGCTCTGCGAGCATGGCTTGAAGGCAGTCCAGTCCAGACTGCTTTGAGTCATCTGATCTGGAGTCGGCTTTAGTCTTGGTTTCCTGGATTGATCCATATCGTCGTGCCATCCTGTATGTATTCTCGCCACTACTACTAGACATCTGTTTCAAAGCACATCATTTGGTCAACGCTGTGGCTTCTTGGACGGGCAACGGCGTATCGTCCAACCGGTGCAGATACTGAATCATATTGTAGACTGTCTTCCTATGCATAGCTTGGAAAAACTTGTGGCAATTTCTATGTGTAGTAGCTGATGACATTCCTCTACGTGATGTCCATGGTGTCCTGAGCCGTGAATAATGGATTAACTACTCCCGGGTCATCTACTTGCCAGTTCTTCTCCGCTAACGAGAAGCATCCGCGACGAAACCGCGCGAGGGGCGAGAGCAACAACAGAGATGCGCTAGGCTCACATGCAACTGTCTGTCCCTGCAAGAGTAAGCCAGGCGAGAAAGGTTGGGATGCCCCGACGCCCTTATGTACGGTGTCGAGTGGTTGTTGTATTACTAGTAGTAGGGGGCTGAATCCAACCACCAGACACTCAACGCGAGGCTCCAGCCTCTCTCTCTCTCTCTCTCTCTCTCTCTCTCTCTCTCTCGTTCTCTCTGACTGCGGGCAGAAACAAGATACATCAGAATGATGCATTCGATCGCCTCAGCCTCGGAGACCCGGCCATTCCACTAGTGGCCTCGCCCTTGCGTCGGGAAGAAGAACGAACATCAGCCGAGACACGATCGCCGCTCCCTGTGCTACAACAACCAACAGAGGCGATGCAGGTCGGACGTCCATGTTTTTTCGCATTGCAGGAATGTCACATTCTCTCAACCAAGGCGAGGGTTGGCCAGAGAATCGTCCAGAATCAGGTTCTGACTGGCTGCCGGCTCCAGCCATGACCTCAGTTGTTTTCTTTTCTGGAAAAAGGCATGCTTCGGGGCAAACACGCCGGACATGACTGTTGACGAGCTCCCAGCGAGGATCTGATGCCCGGCAAGGGATCCGCGATTTGTTTGTTGTAGCCCATCTGCCCCTTCCTCCCATTGCCGACTTTATAGCTATAGGGGCTGCCGATCTAGGCCATCGCCCCTTCTTCTGCTTTGCTTCTTCCCCCCTGATTTCGGCAATTTTGGAGTGCAATCTGACGTCTATTGACGATAATTATTGAAACCCCGTGACATCTCCCATCAAAGACTGAATCTCAACGCGCGTGGGTTGGCGAGGAGGGAGTTCAAGGACCGCTCGAGAGGATTCGTTGTCCAGGCCCGTGGTGTCCAGGGCTCATCCTGCCTCAACAACCACCAGTGACGACAGTAAGAAGTGCCAATTCAGCGACAAGTATATGGGTCCATCATAAATCACCGCCACGATGACGCTGCCTCTACCACCAAAGGAGAACAGCTGGCGCAGCCGGCTGTCCGACATGCACGCGTCCAGTGACACGATCGATTCCCAGACGCAGCTGTTCGATTCAACGGGGTCTTCAGCCGTGAAGGGAGCCACAAGAGGTGCAAAGAGAGACCTACCGTGGGACGAAGCCGGTGTGCACAACCTAGCCCAAGTCCTCACGGCGCAATCTGTATCCCCCGACTGCGACTCCCCATTCGACCCGAACAACCAAACGTGCCTGAATCCCAACAGTCCAGAGTTCAAAGCTCGCGACTGGGCCAAAGCCTTCTACAATATCCGATATACGGCCGAGGGGCTCTCTCCGCGGATGGCCGGTTTTGCCTTTCGCAACCTCAACGTGCACGGCTATGGCACGGCGACCGACTACCAGATGAGTGTGGGCAACGCGGCCCTGAAGCTGGGCTCCAACCTGGCCAATCTTCTGGGAATTACTAAGAAACCGCGGGTCAACATCCTTCAGGGGCTCGATGGGCTGGTCCTGCCCGGGGAACAGCTCTGTGTGCTAGGTCCTCCTGGATCAGGTTGCTCGACCTTCTTGAAGAGCATTGCCGGTGACACGCTGGGACTGGAGGTTGATCCAGAGACCTTCCTTAATTATAATGGCATAACCGCCAAGCAGATGATGACCCGGTTTCGGGGCGAGGCGATCTATACGGCCGAAGTCGACCAGCACTTCCCCATGCTCACTGTGGGTGAGACCCTGTACTTCGCGGCGCTGGCGCGCGCCCCCCGTACGATCCCCGGTGGTCTCAGTCGGGAAGAATATGCAACCCACTTACGAGATGTCATTATGGCCATGTTCGGCATCAGCCATACCAAAGATACCCGGGTGGGCAATGACTTCGTGCGTGGAGTGAGTGGAGGCGAGAGGAAACGGGTGACCATTTCCGAGGCGGCCCTCAGCTACGCTCCCTTGCAATGCTGGGATAACAGCACGCGAGGGCTGGATAGCGCCAACGCTATCGAGTTCTGCAAGACCCTGCGTCTGCAAAGCGATATTTTTGGTACGACCTCTTGCGTTGCGATCTACCAAGCCCCGCAGGCGGCGTACGAGCTCTTTGATAAAGTCATCGTCCTCTATGAGGGTCGTCAAATCTACTTCGGTCGGGCCTACGAGGCAAAAGCCTACTTCGAGGCCCTCGGCTTCGAGTGTCCCGAGTCTCAGACGACCCCAGACTTTTTGACTTCCATGACGAGCCCGACGGAACGAGTCGTCAAACCAGGCTACGAACATCTGGTGCCGCGAACGGCTGATGAGTTTGCTCAAAGATGGAGAGACAGCCCTGAGCGCAGGGACTTGTTGAATCAGATCCAACGATATACGGTCGATCATCCGTTTGACAATGCCGATATGCGCCGCTTTGCGGAAGCAAGGAAATCCGAGAAATCTACGAAACAACGGGAAAAGTCCCCGTATACCCTCTCCTACTGGCGACAAATTCAACTTTGTATATGGAGAGAGTTTCGTCGACTCAAGGCTGACCCCGGGGTGAGCATATTTAGCATGGTGCTGAGCCTGGCTCAATTCACGATTATCGCCAGTGTTTTCTATAACCTACAACCGGTCACCGCGTCATTAACCCAACGCGGAGCACTCATGTTCATGATGATCGTGATGACTGCCCTTTCAAGTATGTTAGAGATCATGGCCCTTTATGAGAAACGGAGTGTTGTGGAAAAGCACAGTCGCTATGCCTTGTATCATCCAAGCGCAGAGGCCATCGCGTCATCGGTCACGGATATCCCAAGCAAGATTCTCACATGTGTCTGCTCCAACATTGTCATCTACTTCATGGCGAACCTTCGTCGGACACCCGAGGCCTTTTTCTTTTATCTGCTCACGGCATTCACCACCTTGATGTGTATGTCCATGTTCTTTCGGTTTTTTGCCTCCATCACCAAGACTATCGCGCAGGCGTTGGCCCCAGTGGCCATTATCAATCTTGGGCTCTCTCTGTACACTGGGTTCGCGATTCCGACTCCATATATCCTAGGCTGGTCGAAGTGGATCAAGTACATCAACCCGATCTCGTACGCGTTCGAGGCAATCATGGTCAACGAACTCCATGGCCTGGACTTGCCGTGCTCATCCTTTGTTCCCTCGGGCCCGGGTTATGAAGACGTCGATCCCATGGGACGTAGTTGTTCCACCGTTGGTTCGGTCCCTGGGTCACCCAATGTTAGTGGAGATGCTTTCCTCGAACAGTCCTACGAATACGCGTGGAGTCACCGCTGGCGAGACTTCGGTATCCTTGTTGGATTCACCGTTTTCTTTACCATGTTTTACCTGATCGGGTCGGAACTGGTGACTGGAGAGCGTTCCAAAGGAGAGGTCCTCGTCTTCCGTCGGAACCACATGCATCACAACCGGGTCAGGCGGCAGCAAGTCGACGAAGAACAGACTGAGCCTGGCTCGCCATTCAGTGAGAAGGCTGAAAAGTCCAGTGCGCAATTTTCTCAGGTGGAGAAGCAGACTGCGGTGTTCCACTGGCAGAACGTCTGCTATGATATCACTGCCAATGGAGAACAGAAGCGCCTGCTTGATAATGTAGATGGATGGATCAAGCCAGGTTCGCTGACAGCATTGATGGTAGGTGCACTTGGGCCTCCTGGTATGAGCTGCTACTGACAGGATCCCAGGGCGTTTCCGGTGCAGGAAAGACGACTCTTCTTGATGTCCTTGCGAGCCGCAAGACAACCGGAGTTATTACCGGGGACATGCTCGTGGATGGGCGACAACGCGATGGCTCATTCCAACGGAAAACGGGCTACGTGCAGCAGCAAGATCTCCATCTCTCGACATGCACGGTGCGTGAGGCGCTCGAGTTCAGTGCCCTTCTCCGCCAGCCGAGTCACTACACGCACCAGCAGAAATTAGACTATGTCGATACTGTTATCGATCTCTTGGGTATGGAGGAGTATGCGGACGCTGTCGTCGGCGTACCTGGCTCAGGTCTCAATGTTGAACAACGAAAGCGTCTTACCATCGGCGTCGAGCTCGCAGCACGACCGAAGCTACTTCTTTTCCTTGATGAGCCTACATCCGGTTTAGACAGTCAGACGTCATGGTCTATTTGCAATCTCATGGAAAAGTTGACGAACAACGGTCAGGCCATTCTGTGCACCATCCACCAGCCATCGGCCATGCTGTTCCAGCGATTTGACCGGTTGCTTCTCCTAGCCAGTGGCGGTAAAACTGTCTACTTCGGGGAGATCGGGCGGAACTCGAAGATACTCATGGACTATTTTGTCCGGAAGGGCGGCGCCCCCTGTCCCCCCGGCGTCAACCCTGCCGAGCATATGTTGGAAGTCATCGGCGCGGCCCCGGGTGCAAAGTCCGATATTGACTGGCCCACCGTTTGGCGTGAGAGTGAGGAGTACCGCGAAGTCCATCGCGAGCTCGAAAGGCTCAGAGAGCTCGCCAATCATCCCTCCGCGGTGGTTGACCCGAACGACAAATCAATCTATGAGGAGTTTGCTGCCCCGTTCACGACGCAGGCCTACCTCGTTACTCTCCGAGTTTTCCAGCAAATGTGGCGTACCCCATCATATATCTACTCCAAAATACTGCTTTGCCTCGGCTGCGTATGTAAATCCCTTGAGGAAACATGGTCGTCTCCTGTGCTAATCTCTTGCAGGCTCTCTTCATCGGCTTCTCGTTCTTCAACAGCAACAACACTGCTCAGGGTCTGCAAAACCAGATGTTTGGAACATTCCTGTTCCTTATAATTTATGTCCAGCTCATCCAGCAAATTATGCCGATGTTCGTCACCCAGCGAACTCTGTATGAAGCACGAGAACGTCAGTCGAAGACATACTGCTGGCAGTCCTTCATCCTGTCCAATCTGTTCGTCGAGCTGGCCTGGAACACCGTAAGTCGCCCGATACACTTCCGATCCAGCTGTCGCAGCAGAAAGACTAACGCCTCGCACAGCTCATGGCCGTCGGTTCCTTTCTTGTCTGGTATTATCCTATGGGGGTGTGGCGCAACGCGCTCTACACTGATGCCCTAAACTCCCGCAGCATGCTAGCCTTCCTAGTCATATGGGAGGGTTTCCTCTACGCCACCTCCGCGTCATACTTGTTCATTGCCGGCATGGACAGCGACCAAGCAGCTGGCGGTGTCTCCATGCTGTGCAACATAATGGGCTTCATATTCTGCGGCATCCTGGCCAGTCCCGACACCTTGCCCCGGTTCTGGATCTTCATGTACCGTGTCAGTCCCTTCACCTATATTGTCAACAGTTTCCTGACTACCGCCCTGGCCAATGCCCCCATGTACTGCTCCCCTGCCGAGATGCTCTCCTTTGCCGCCCCGCAGAACCAGACGTGCGCGCAGTACATGGCCTCCTACATGGAAACCGCCGGCGGCTATCTCGTCAACCCGGACACCAAGGGCGGCGGTACCGAGAACTGCCAGTTCTGCGCCATGGACAGCACAAACCAGTTCCTCAAAAACGTCAATCTGAACTTCGAGAACCGCTGGCGCGACTTGGGCATCGTGTGGGCGTATATTGTGTTCAACACCGCCGGAGCGATTTTCTTTTACTGGCTTGTGCGTGTGCCCAAGGGGAAGAAGCTGAAGTCATCCTAAGCGGGTTATGGTCTTCTCTTTCAGTCTTTTGATTCCCAAGTTTCAATTTTCTCTTGTACGTGTCGGCGTTTGTGCTTTGTTCTTTTATGACTGGTTTGTCTGCAGGGTTGGATTTTGCATGGGATGGTCTAGATAGTTAGCTAAGTCGATCAGGCTTCGTGGAGGACTGATCCGTGTTAGGGTAGACCAGTCGTGTGTTAGTATTCAGTCTCTAATGAAGTAATTAGACGAGTTCTAGCTGCGGTTTAACTAGCGCTTTCATGTTTATTTGCTGAAGCTCAATATCCATACTTGATTTTCTACCCAAATCAAGGTTAAGAAGGGGGACTTTCAGCTAGATGTCATTACCCACGTAGCCGTTATTTCCTATAGGAGTGTAGTCTTGCTCATAGTAGCCCTTGTATATTCAGCAACCGGTAGTATATATATAGAAGTGGTGTCCCGTCGCTCGCTAACGCGATACATGAATTGCAAGCAACCGAAATCTACGAACTAGAATTAGACGACAGCATGCTCCAGTTGAAAGCGATCGTATTCTTCCAGAGAGCAGGCTAGCTGCCTTCCAGGTGTTAGGATCCCCGCGGCGATGACTGTGCAGACTTCGGACTAGTTACGGACTACTCCGTACGGAATAGATTACTCATACCCTATACCTCCCCGATGTACTCCGTAGGTAATACCATAAGCACTAAATGAAGGCCATTCCGAGATTAAGGGCTATATAACTTGCTCAGTAGAGTTCACCATCGCATCCAGACTCGTCCTGATCCATCCACGCAGTCCCTTCTACAGACGAGGGCGCCACTGTGTACATCATCATGGCTTATCAAGAGACCTTACTGGGGCTCCGTTTCTCATTAGAATCACAGGATGGTATGTCGTTCATTCCAAACTACGAAATGCCGATGAGTGCTAAAAGGGAGGCATTAGAGGCATCTCTTCAGCCCACCTCAGTCCTCTGCCGGTGGAGTGTCCGCACCTCTGATCCAGTACTTGGAGCGTTCGGTTTCGCTACTGTCGAAATGGTACTGCGCAATCCAAGCGCGCCTATACACGAGCAATCTATCCCGGGGCCGATCGTTATGAACAACCCCGCCCTGGAAAGGTTCATAGTGCAAGCAGCCAGCCATGCTGAATACGGTGTTCCCCTCGGGTTCCAGTTGCTCCTACCTGTGTACGTTGGCCATGTAGCCCGGTCAGACATCATCGAGTTTCGAATGCAGGGCTGCGACTGGGTCGCTGCTGCGGCCGGGCTCATGCAACCACGGCAGAAAGTGTTGCCTTGGACACAGGGGACTAACGGAGGAGACATTTGTCTAGAAAAGGTACTGACTGGGGCGATTGGGGTTATCCAGGCGCGAGACGTACCAGGTGTGGACGTCACAGAGGCGCTGAACCAGGTGAGGAGGGCCGTCATCGAACGGCTGAGCTTCCGCTGGATCCTGCCGAACCCGGTGCCGCCACGCCGTCTTGCCATGGTGGAAGTTCGACAGGATTACAAGTCCGTTGGAGCCATCTCTGGTCTTGGGATCCAGCTGATTGTCCTCGACCGGCCAGGCCACTGGCTGGAGCTGGATGATGGGCCCTATGCCCACTTACGGGAGGCGTTTGTCCCATTCGATACCAACGTAGACGCCTCCTTTGCTGACCGGTTGATGCGAGCACTTGAACCGCTCCGCGTTGATGGCGTCGTCACCAGAAACGACAGGCTGGTCACTGCGGTGGCTGGGGTGGCGGAGACGCTTGGGTTGCCCACGTCGCCGGCGGCAGCATTCGAGAAGGCGACGAACAAGTATGCCACGCGACTCTCTGAGATCGATCGCGGCTTTGCCCTGTGTGTTTCGGGGCCCTCGGAGCTCCGAGAAAAGCTGCACCCGTCTGATGGGAACCAGCCGGTGAACCTCCAGTATCCGCTGGTGGCGAAACCATGCGAGGGCGACGGTAGCCACTGCGTGTCGAAGGTGTTCACAGAGACGGAGCTATTCCAAGCAGTGGAAAAGGTAGGGCGTCGCATTATCCGGCATGAAAGAGGCGTTCCCGTCCCTTCGGACGTTCTTATCGAGCCCTACGTTGACGGTCCAGAGGTGGACGTCAACTTTGTCCTCTGGGACGGCGAGATCCTGTTCTCGGAGGTGTCCGACGACTTTCCAAGTGACGCAGATAGCCCGGGAGCCACGAGCTCCGATACATTCCAAGAGACTGCGTTTGTGCATCCATCGCGGCTGCCCCCCAGCGAGCAGGACCTCCTGCGCCAGGCGCTGCTGGATCGCATTCTCCATATGGGATTCCGAAGCGGCGTCTTCCACGTTGAAGCGCGGGTCAGGAACTCGGCCATGAAATACGCTCGGGAGAACGGCATAGTGGACCTGCGTTACGACGCAACAAGCGATGAGCAGCGACAGCCAAAGCCGAGCGTATTCCTCATCGAGATCAACGCCCGCCCTCCCGGCTACTACGGCCTCATGTCCCTCGCGTGGACTTACGGGGTCGACTACTTTGCTCTCCATGTACTCCATGCACTGGGGGATGAAGTCCGCATGCGAGTCTTATCCCAGCCGTTTATGCGCGGACCGCAGTACGACGGGGCACTCATGTTGATCATCCCGGAGAAAGGAGGAATTCTCGCGTCCGGTGACCCCGCGGAGAAGTTCAGGGAACAGCATCCAGAAGTCATGGACGATATTCTCCTGCGACGAGAGCCGTTTGCCAGGGGAGACTTGGTGCCGGGTCCTGACGCGCCAACTATACCTTTTCTGTCCGTGCTCGTCCTTTGTTCGAAGCATGGACGTGGAGGCCTCTTGCGCAATATGGCAATCATTCGACGTGAATGGCGTCACACAATTGAATGATGAGTGCTCTTACTTGATGGGCTAGTAGAGCAGAATTGAGTTGACGCGGCATGGAATTAGTATCAATTTAACTGTTCCATGTTGACAATGCTATCTGGATATAAGTTGGATCCGGTCGGAGCCAGGCATGTTCCCATGCTGGTCATACTTTAGCTTAAGTAGCTTAAGTGGAGACTGGGTAATACGGCACCCAAATATCAGTGGACAGAACAAATTCATGTCATGCCGCATATTCTGTCATAGAGAGCCCAAATGGACCTCAGCGATGGTCAACATGCTATTGACACCCGAAGAATTCAGGCACACTTGTGTCCATCCCAAACTCGTCCAGCCAGTTTAGGAAATCCTCACTCGTTCCAAGCGCATCCATGTTCGGTATAATCCCACCCTCTTCGCAGGCGTCCAAGGGCATCGGAATTGAATGGGAGCTATGGCTATCGCTGGTCGGCGCAGGGCCGTTGCCTGAACCGTGCTGTGGCCCATCCGCCATCTGCCCGCCGGACGGATAATCCAAGGTATCATTCAACAGCCTGGCGATAACCTTTGTGACCTCCACACACGCCTGGTACGTGTGACTAGTAGGTGAGTTGGAACATTCAAACCAGGAGATAAGCACGCTTAGGTCACGGATAATTCTGGACTTGGACTTGGACCCCGGTAGTGGCATGCTGGACACCGTATAGCGATGGAGCTCGGTTGCCACGACACCTGCTGCCGGGAGAGCATAAAAGAGAAACTAATTGATCCCGAGATTAGTAATTGGGAAGACAGATATGGAGGCAATTGCAGCGGCCTACAATCCATGTGTACTGGTCCCGCATGCTGCCTCTTTGATCGTGGTGCTTCGTAAACTCCATGACCACCGAGACAATCTGCATAGCCGAGTCCAGGAGATCGGTCGTGGTGTTGGCGGATACATTGCAACGGAGGCGCTCGACCTGAAACACCGTGTGGAGGTATTCCAGATGGATGACCAGACTTACTATTGCCAGGTGCGGGCTCAAGGCCTTCCAGGAGTGATTGCTGTAGTGAAGATCGCTGGGGATGGTGCTCCACAATCCCTTACACTGTTGATAGACAGTCCTAGAAGCACATTAGCTTTCACCATGCTGAGGGAAGTCATCTGCGCCGGTCATCCTACTGGAGTTCATTCTGTGTGGAACCGGCCGAGCCGCGCCCCAAGGACAGTCCTACCATCTGCTCTCGCAACATCGCTACCATGTATCGCAGCCGGATGACGGTGGCAGGGCGAAGGCCACCGTTGAAAGTACCCCATCCATCTGGCGTAAGCTGGCTGATGACCTTGTCGAGGGAAGGACGATCCAGGACTAGACTGTCGTCATCGATATCCAAGGGCAGTCCCACGTCGCAATAATGGTAGGTGAGTCGAGGCGGCCGCCCTAGAAAAGTAGCGATATTCTTGTCGGCGCGATACGACGCTGCAAAAACCCGCTTACGGGCCTCCGAGAGGAAAAATGGGACGGAGGACTCGGGCGGATCGGTACGGTGTATGCCCATGGCATGGATGCAGGAGACCATCTCCCCAAATTGTGAGTACATATGGTGGCCTATTCTCTGTCAAACTTGTGCGTTGTAGGCCAACCGTATGGGGTGGACGGCATTACTTGTCTCTCCCATTATATTCGACGCCAGGACGAAGTACGTGTAGTTCAGCCACAGCATCAAGTCGGTCACATTGTCGTGCTGTCTGCAGATTTCGATGCATGCGTGACTTGCTGCAGCCATTTCCATGGCAAAGGCACTTGCGCTTAGTTCATCCTTGCCGTTCAGAGAGAACAATGGAGAGCGATGGGATGACACGCTAGCACCGAGGCCTGCCAGGGCGAAGATGAGACCGACAAAGTCCCATCGCAGATTCGCCCCCGTGAACAAATGGTAAAACTGGTCGGCGGTCATGTTTGCTTCAATCTTGCCCAGTTGGGTGGCCGTGTTCTGGGTGATGCGGTACGCCAACCCTTCATGCGGCCATCTCTCCTTCTCCCAGTGGCCTCGAAGCAGCCTCAAGGGAGTTAGCACAAGAGGAGCTGGGACGACTGTGAACGGGCTCTGATGATACTCGCCGGTCACTAAGTCTTCATAGAGCTTGAGGGGGCGCAGAAGCTGAACCAGCCGGGGAAGCACGTGGGTGAATTCGGCACTCCATTCCTTACGCAAAGTGGATGCATGAGAGATTTTGGGTGTAGAGAGGTTCAGGTGTTGTTGATCATGGTGGAATGCTGACATGAAACTGGTGGACCCCAAGTAGGTTGGCTGCGACGTAGACGGCAAGCCCATCTGAGGCTCAGCTGGCACGATGCTGTCACCACAGCTCGTGGAGGGAATGGGGACCTCGTCATCCTCGCGCGATATGTTGACAGGAGATGCGCAGCGAGCCGCCTGCGCCTTCTTCCGTGATCGAGTCAAGGGGGCCGGATGATAGTAACACTGCTCTCGGTCAGCCCACACCTTGCGATCCTGACCATCTAATTCCAGATCCAGGGTGGAGTATGATTCACACCTTGGAACTTAACCCCCGGATGTCACATCGTCTACATGTTGGTTGTTGATGGTCACACCGGATCTTAGACACGCGGCACGGTTCGCACGACGTTGGCTTGCCATTCCTTCGAACCATGAGCTTTGAAACGTTGTCCATGTTGAATAAGTTCGGCGGTCTTAACCATAGCCATATTATCTGCTTGGCAACGGTAGTGGTGGTCGAGGTGGAAGAGGTGGTGAGAATATGAGAACATAAAGCCGGAGTTCTAGTTTTACTCCGCTCGGACTGCCGCCGGGTTATTCAGACATCCCCAGACCTCTATTCCGAGAACCGTCGGAATGAAAATGTATAGGTGAATGATGCCTCCGGTTGCCTAAACCGCTTCTATTTCTTCTTTTCTATACTTTCCACTTTAATCAAATGGCTACCAATCTTACTTGTCGTTATTCCCCTGAGTTCTGCCCTCCGTCAGTGCCAAAGATAGCGACGCCCGTCGTCGCCTGCCAGACTCATCATGAGTACCTCAGATGACATCGAAAGACAGACGGTGGTCACATCCAACGAAAATAAGAGAGAACCGCAACAGAGCCAATTGGACTCAAATGAAGATCTGCTTCCAGTGGTAGACGACGTACCCTTCCCGGTATGGCTGATCGCGTTCGTGGGCGCCGCTGAGCGCTTTGTCTGGTATGGAGCGACCAGCCCTTTGCGTGAGCCCTACTGCCAATCCACTCAATGGCCGGGCAAAGAACCCTAACATCTAGCAGAGAACTACATTCAGCATTCTCCGTCGAGCAGCATTCCCGGGGTCCTTGGCCTGCGTGAAGCGACGGCGACCAATATCGTGAACGCGATGATGGCTGCGGGCTATCTCGCAACTATCCCAGCAGCGGCGGTGGCCGACACCTGGCTGGGTCGGTACAGAACGATTCTCATCTCCGCTATGTATGATCCTATGGTTCGGGTTGAGCTGTTCCAGGCCTTGTCGAGCTAATTATCGGACAGCATCCAACTCTGTGGCTCTCTGCTTTTGTTTGCAACCTCCTTTCCTCGCGCCGTTGAAGCCGGTGCCACGGAATGGGGATTGGCTACTGCCATTGTGTTCATCGCTCTGGGCTCGGGAGGTGTCCGGTCATCCGTGGCTCCATTTATCGGTATGTCTCGAGATGAAAGTACGGATCACACCAAGATAATTCGAGCTGACCGTCACAGCGGAGCAATATACCGAAACAAACTCCAAGGTCAAGGTGCTAAAGAACGGAAGAAAGGTCATCACGGATCGAGAACTCACGATTCAGTACATCTACAATGTATACTATTGGTATTCCTTCCCCATCTACCTCACTTTAACATCTAGGATCTGTTGACATTCAATGTATAGGATGGTGAATATCGGTGGAATATCGGCCCTAATCACCACACTCCTAGAGAAGTATGTGGGATACTGGGTGGCGTATCTGGTTCCCCTGTGCATGATGGCCCTGTCAATTGTGCCGTTGCTGGCGTGGCGACATACATTTGGTAAGTGACGACTCACACCGACGCTACAGAAGCAGATACCAACCGTTTCACAAGTTCGCCGCGCCCCGAGCGGCTCCATCCTACCACAGGCTGGCAGAGCAATGGTGTATGGCATTCGCGAAGGGTTCCAGATGGACGGCGCCAAAGCAGAGACACAACAAGAGAAGCACCAGCGACAGGTGCCCTGGACCGATACGTTCATTGACGAGTTGAAAAGTGGCTTGCTTGCTTGCCGTGTTTTGTATGTCTCCCAGCGTTTGTGACCTATTCAATTGCATAGACAACTGACATGATACCCTCCTCCAGTTTTCTCTTCCCCCTCCATTGGCTGTGCCTTAACCAAACTTTCAATAACCTCATCTCCCAGGCCGGACAGATGGTCAACTCTGGAGTCCCGAACGACACCATCAAGTCGCTTAACCCGATCTCCAGTGTTCTGCTGACACCGGTGATCTCGCGCGGTCTATATCCATTCCTGACCCGGCGCAGGATCCGATTCGGCCCCATGGCCCGCATCACGGTTGGATTCCTATTTCTCACTCTCGCCATGGTCTACACCGCGGTCCTGCAAAAGCTGATCTATTCCGCGGGCCCCTGTTACGATCACCCGCTGACTTGCCCGGCGTCGGACCATGGCCACATTCCCAATCAGATCTCGATGTTTCTGCAGACGCCGATCTATGTTCTCGGTGCGATTGCGGAGATTTTCTGCTTCACCACGGGGACCGAATATGCCTACAACCAAGCCCCGAAGTCGATGAAGTCGGTGGTCCAGTCGGTGTGGATGGCTACGGCTGGGGTTGGGGCGTGCCTGGCGATGGCGTTCACGCCTATCACCAAGGACCCTCATCTGGTCATCATGTATTCGTCGTTGGCGGGTGTCATGGCCGTAACCACGGTTTTGTTCGGGGTACTCTTTGGAAAGCATGATCGAAAGAAGACCGTCCTTCTGTGAGCTGGGTTATAGGACGGTTTGGTAACTGGGTGCCGGAATTCTTTACGGTAGGTAGTAGGTGGGTACACGGCCTAGGATATGCAACTCAACGTGTGTCATGGCGCAATGCATTCAGATCGATTCCTAGAACTTGGATATATGGGTATATAGTAATAGTCATGGTGCGCAATAAGTCAAACCGGACAGCCTAGCCAACAAGTCAAACAAAACCCAACGAGAAACACCTTCTGTATATCGCTAGCCCTCGATGCAAACCAAACCAACAAAAGAAACCCACAGAGTAGGAGATATATCTTGTTGACTGCACCCGTGATGGGGTCAGTCATTCGGGAGAGAGTAAGAGAGGCCACCAGGCTTGTTTGTATCATCATGGAGTTCGTACGGTGGCCGGTTCTGGATATAAAGGGTAGTTCATAGCGACCAAGACTTCCAAGCCACCGATGTGGGGGCGGGGTACTCGGTCGTGACGGGCAATGAGTGGTCATCGTAGTTGATATGATGGGTTGCGGACCAACTCTGTGATGGGTATTGACAGTTCATCGGCTAATGACTCAAGTTAGCAGAGAGTTCTCGCGCTTTGTCGCGACAGCAAACTTACCGCCTGGACAAGACTCTCGTTCAGCGACAACGGGATCATGTGCGACATGCTGCTTCCTTCGGGGTGGTCCCAGCCGCGCACACTGGCATGCATGGGGACCGGCGAGGAGGTCAGTTCAGACTCGATGATGTTGACGTCCGGGTATGCGTCGACGACAGCCACGGGGGTCGAGCAGACGGACGACCGCGAATGCGAGGGGATGGAGAGCGTCGAGCGGCCGTCAGAAAGGGGTGAGGGACAGGTGTCGGGTGTGGTGTAGAAGCGGGTGTCCTCGACAGACTCGTGGATGCTATGCTGGTGGGGGTGGTGGTAGAGCGAGGGCTGCGGTTCTGACGAGGCTGCGGCGGCGCCCATGCCGTTCCAGATCAGGCCGCAGTCGCTGGCAAGATCTGGGTGAATGGCTGGGCCGACGATCGAGCCGATGGACATGGTGTGTTGCGGTTGCGTGGAGGACGCGGTGAGGAAGGACGAGGGGTGTGTGTCAGTGGGTGTGCGTTTGGGTGCGTATGACGGGGCGGGTTCGGAGACTATAGGAGCGTGGTTCTGTTGCTGTGTCCAGTGCGGTTGATTCATTTGTGCTTCGAGTTCACTGGGGAATTGGTAAGAATGCGGTCTGTCTTCGTTTTCTTGCGCAAGGGACTCACTGTCGTTCCATGTGTCGGGATAGTAAGTCTGGGCGGTGGAAAGCTTTCTTGCAGCTGGGGTACGTGCAGCGGAAACAGGCCTCGGGATTGTGGTTCAGTTCGTGGCGTCTGTTGGCGATGAGTGTAAGTATCGTATACATGGACATAGTTCGGTGGTCACTACCTTCTATGTTCTGCGCGCGTAAACACCTGAACATGGTCAGTTGGAGATCTCAAGTACAGGGCATATGGGATGGACAACCTTGGTGCATCCGGGAAACTCGCAGGCATGTACGCGCTTGCCCTTCTTTGCTTTGCTGATGCGATGGGTGGTTGGAGTATAGGTAATGGGGAGAGGGATATCCGCGGAGGCACTGGTCCGACGCATGGTTCCGGTAGGATGTGTATGTGGAAGAAGTTCGCGACAGACAATAGGAGGACAATTGAGTAGGAATGGGCGGTTGAGCAGTGAGGGATTGCGGGAAGAGAGAAGATAGATATAACAACTTTTTGGTTCCTGACTAGGTCTGTCAGGACGAGCGAATGTGGGGATCACAGTGGGCTGTGGTGTACCAGGCCCCAAGAGATGGAGGGTAAGATCAGGCAGGACGGGAGCGATCGCGAGAGCCACGCATCTGCAGATGCAGTGAGATACGGGAGGAACAACAAGCGAGGGTCAATGGGGCGGTTGTTGTTGGTTGTGGTGGTGGTGGTGTTGGTGAGTGAGTGAGCTGGAAGAATGCGCAGTTGGTATACTTTATACTGGCACCGTCGGAGTGGGTAATGGAGAGCACAAGGCTGATCCAGCGATGGGGCGAACAAGGAACAATAAGAGCAAATATGTAAAATTATAGGTAGCATTACAAAAACGTATGAAAATGTTTTCTCTTTTATTTTTTTATTTTTTTGTATTTAACTCATTTTATTTTATTTTATTTTTTAATCTCATCCAAGCAATTTAGTCTGGAATTAAAAATAGGACCTCGAGTAAGCGAACCACCACGGGGATGATCGGTCTGCACGACGATCCGACAAGCATGATGGCTATGTTGGACTTTTAGCCCTTCGTGTTGGTTTAGTCAAGAATAGAACCTGCCGCGTCTGAAGATTACTTTCTTGCATCGGACGAGGATTCAGACAACGAGATTATACAAGTATAAAAATACTCACCAATAAGTCGACGGGGCAGGTATTTGATAGCATGAATCCCACCAAGGCGTGCGGCTGAGGCGCTCGCAGAGATATCCACCCCGATGATTCGACTCGGATCTGACATTAATGACTCGAGGGTCCCTGCTTGCTTGTGATCGTAACAAAAATCCCCATACGGGCTGACACTAAGCACAATGGTCCATTCCTTCAACGGCTTTCTTCTTCCCTGCATGGACTACACAGACCCAGCCGACTAGGAGAATCAAATGATCCTAATCAAAGCGGATGAATCTTCATGACCAAATAGATTAATTCTCGAAAGGGTCGTCTCCCACTCCAACTCTCTGACTCTGGTGTCGTCAGCGGTCCGGCTGCAAACCTTGTCCGCACCATGCATAAGTGGAGGAGACAGCCAACAGGACAAGACGTCTGGAACTGGCATCATAGCAGTCAGACTGCAGAAATAGCAATATAATATGATAATTAATATGGAGGTCATGCAGAGCAACTGGCCAGTGGGAGAATTGTTGGTTCGGGGAATCTGCTGATTGGTCGGATCGTGTATTCTGGCAAGAGGCCTTACCAGCATTACTCTGAGGCCCTTAGGTCCGTTAGTCTGTTAGTACTTCTGGACCTTCCTCCACCCTCTCATCTACTAGTAAAGCTACGGACCATGTCTCAGTGGAACCAACCGTCGGCCATTATTTGATCGAGACAGCCTCCATGCTCACAGAGTGGCAAGAAAGGGGCGTCACACAGCGAGCATTCTTCTTCGACTGGACTGCCTGACCCTTGCGCAGTCATCCTAAAGAATGGGATTGTTTCATCTTGCAAACATCCCAACAGACACTGCATGAAACTGTTCAATATGGGCTAATAATAGATCCTCAGGTGTCTGGATGGTTCGTATTCTTTTTTCCCGCACAGTCGGAGTCCCTACCTAGTAGTAAAATTTGTCATGCCTGCCCCTCCTGCAAAGCCTCATTCTCCCTTACAACGGTGGGATCCACTGCTAACCTGGGATGGTACACCCTGTTCTCTTGACCCTCACTTGGTCCCTTTAGCGTGGGTTCGGCCGCCGCCTTTCCCACTCTTCGGACAGAATGGCAGAGTCCGACAGGTGCTGGGAGCTCAATAGCCTTTGACGGAGTGGAGGGCCCACTCTGTCCACACCGCGATCGATCTCGGATTTCTCTCGTCGTCGGCGATATCTCATTTCATCATCTAAAAGAAGTCATTATACAGAGAGCCTTTGTAGGTAGGTACCTGTTCTACCTAGGTAAGTAGGTAAAACTTCATATGTAGAAGGCCTCAGGCATAAACAGTCAACCCCACCCGATAGATTTCCCCGGCATAACATGCTCTCGACACGTGCCGATGGGGAAAGATCCTGGAAACACCAAGGCATTTTCCCAGCCGGTGGGAGTCAGCCTGCCGAGACGGCTATGCAGCATATTTGGATCGTAAGCTGGCCTTCCCACTGGTCGGTTCTCCGGGCGGAGGCCCGATTCTCGAGGCCAGGGGGTGGTCATGGCCCTAAACCTAGAAGGATCAGGAGTACTTAGCATGCGGGAGGAGGGAGACAATCGACCCGTCCGCCCGTCAGATAAGCACCTTGCTTGCTCCTGACATCGCCGTACGGAGTACTCCATCCAAATCCTCCCTCCTGCAAATCTATTTCACCGCCGTGAACAATACCTAAGGACACTCTCGAAGGCGATCTCACTGCCGTGCGGTAAACGAGATGAATCGAGCCGTCGTATTGAGTCATGTCCTCGAAGTTTATGGCCATCTCCAGCCGAAGAGTTCAACCACCGCTTCGTTACCGTAGTTCAGCACGGTTGCAGCCCTGTGGGGCCCTGGGCTTCCTTTCCCGTTGCCCCTGGTCGGGGCGCTGCCATCGCAGAAGAGGACAACGTGCACCTAGCTCGTTTCATCCTGTTGATCAGTACTCGGTTTGTGTTGTTCGGGAAGTCTCGAAATTGCAGGATGACCGTCCACAACAAAGGCGAACTTTCTCCGTCCCCGTCTCAGAGTTTGTTCACGCAGAAGAGGAAACAACAGAGACGCCTCGGAGACCACAGCCGCATGGCGGTACGCCTGACCGTGGACTGCCAACCGTAGGTGGAGAACACTAGGGAGGTATCGGGATCAGAACAGACAAGCGTATTTTCTGGGGAATCTTTCCCAAGGGATTGGCAGCGCGGTAGCCCCATAATTCGACCATTCATGTCGATTCCTTTGGGTCGTCGATTAGGTATCTCTTTTCAGAGAATGGTCATCGGATCAGAGCTAATACTGGGACCCTGAAGTCGATGGTATGATCTTTAATTTCCAAGTCATGCAAGGTCCATACCCGTGCAATGATTGGGGAGAAAAACCCGCATCTTGATGGGTGCAGATGATGGAACCAACACATGGCTTTCTACGGTGTTCAACAGTTCGTCAAGGTACTGCAGCTAACAGCAAAAGTCCAATGAAGCAGGCCACCAACGGTTGGAGCCTCGAGGCAAACCCCGTCCACTGATTCAGCCCAGACACTGCTTGATGGGGATCGTCTGCATTTCTAATGGGCCCCCTCAGACTAGCGTGCATTAGGGTCGGACAGGGGCTCCGGAAGAAAGAACCCGGCAAGTGGGCAGAGACGGCGACAAGCAGCCCACTCCGTCGACTAGACTACTCCATACAAAGCTCACAAGCACAGCCAGGTTAATGGGACCGGTCGCGGAGAACTCTTGGCCGAGGCTCGCTGGTTCAAGTGCATGGTACTCGGTGGGCTGACATACCGAGGGCTCCGGCATATCGACCAAGGTAATGTCTCAACTTGTCACAGCATACCAATACCGACGGACCTGGAGAATGTCCGCTTGGAGAGCTTGATGGTGCAAGTAACCAACCGTTTCACGTGGGTAAACACCTCTCCCCAGGATCCTGATCCTGGGGACAGAGCACAAGTCATTGGGTCAACCAAGGATCTTGGCAGGGATGGTGCAGGGTTTCTCAGATGGACAACAAGATTAAGCATCTTCTGCGATACAGGAGTCGAACTTTGGCAGAGAAATTACGGAGCAGATAGTTACCATCCAGCGGGGCACGATTGTGTCCAGGCCAATGTCGCACAACGTGACGCAATGAATAGCGAATTCAAGCCGATGGTCGGACGTGATTTGTGGGGAAGAAGTAATCTCTTGTGTACTCCGTACACAGCGAGAGTCGTAAAGACCATACATCTCCTTTTCGAGGTGTTGTGAACGTGACGCTACTGCAAAAAAGACGAGATGCCGGAGTTTGTACTTCCTGTGGTGTAGAAAACTTTGTCCAATCAGGAACAGTCCCGCTATCTATGCTAGTCCCGATCCAGCCTATTGTCTGTTAGTCATTGTGTCATGTGGCTGGCACATCTTTGTTGCGCTAACGGGATCGGGGCTAGTGGCGGTGTTGTCGGTAGCCATGCTGATTGGCTCTTTCGACTAAACTCATCACCTCCCCATCGCTAAGAACTCAGGTACCTAACTATTTACACTAACCATCGGCACTGCTGTGATGCCACCGACTTAACCGTTGACCCCTGATCACAAAAAAGAAAGAAAAGAAGACAAAAGTTTATTCAGAAAGTCACTGCCTCCGTGTCATTTCGGTTCCGATGAGTGGTCTCCACCAAACTCCTCAGCCGATTCCTCCAATCTCCGTCCAACCTCCGACATCTGACCTCCTTGTCAACACTTAACTGCTTAGGGAGCTATCCACGCCTCGCATCCCTACGGAGTAATCCCCCATCGATCGGCCTCTCGGCTTTAACTTGGCCCCGATGTCAGGGTCCACCGCCGGAGCCAGAAGCTGTCCTTTAGGGGCGGATTTACAGTTTCTGATCCTCTGGATCTGGTCTGTCCAGACTGCAATCCTAGGACATCGACCCGACAGGTGCGTAAGTGAAACGGATCTCTAATCCTCTTCCAATGATGCTCTGGTCAGACAATGGCGCAATCAGCATGGTGGTCTCGCTGATCGACTCAGGGGATCCCATGACCAAACCATTTTGTTTCGTGACAGACTCCGCCTATGCACTCCGTGCTCCGTACAACAGTGCTGGATTGTTTGGAGAACTAGACGGTCCCTTGTGAGGCATCGTACTCCATAGACATGTTCCATGCAGACAGCGGACCTGTGTCTGAAACAGAAGGATGACAAAGGTTAGCTACGGTATGCAGTACCGTGAGACCGTGGATGTTCAGATCCTGGGGTATGGATACACGTTCCATGCGCAAAGATACGTTTCCTGCAGACAGGTACCGTGGTATGACTCTCGAAGCGACAGCGGAGATGTTTCCGCCACCCGCTTCAGGCTTACCCAATCCGTGATGGATTGTCAATCGAAATGAACCTGAATCCTCATTTCTTAACGACATTCCCATCTATCTGCCAATCTTCCTTGGGTAATGACCACAGGCGCTAAGGGTCTAGCTCCAATCCCCCATCACGGCCAAAATATTCCCTTTGGTGTCGTTTTCTATAGTTCTCGCATCAACGGTAACTCGCGATTCAAACAATCTCGTGGCAACACGTTCAACCAGCCAGACCCTCCACTCCATACAGTGCACGTTGTGCCTCAACCGTCACGTCCCCATCCTCGATGTTATAAGTGGGGAGACCCTCACCACCCCAATAATAATGGGGAAGGCCCGCCTAACCCGCTAAATGCATGGTGTCCTGACAGTCCACCGCCATCACTAACGTGAGGAACCCCGTCTGACTGACTAGTGGTGGTCTCGACTCTTCATGGCACCGACTGTCGGGTCCGATCATCGCCCACTAGAGGCGGTATTGATGCTCACCCGCAAATGACCGTGGTGTCTCGCTTTACCGTATCAGGCCTTTCCTTTCCCCTGCCTAATTGGGCCACCACCCTGGCTAAGGGCCACTTGTTTGTGCACCACCCGAAGCTACAAGATTCGGTCAAATTCTTTTGGTCGATTAATTCGCCGGTCGGCCTTCTTCATTCGCGGGGCCGCCTGCCCTTGCTCATCCTGATCAACGGATCCTGGGACGTCGTCCCGCAGGGAGGGGTCGTTGGAGTTTCTCCGATATCCAGCCCGGCCCAAACCGGAAGAGGCCAAACGGTGGTGATGCCGACTTCAAGCCCTCACGCCCCTTGTGGACCGCGATCGACGATTCTAGGGTGTATCCGCTGTCTTGATCTTCCCACTGTGGGCTGTCCAGCTGACAGAGGAGTCGGTAGGAAGGCAGAGCTCCGTAGGAATCACCCCAAACTAAACTGTTGTCTCTCCAAGCGGCGAGTGCCACATCCCGCTTGGGACACGGACCGATTGACGCAACCACCGATTCAGATGCCCTTGAGTGACGAGTCCCAAGCAAATGGATGCCCACGTTCATGGATTCGGTTCGCCGGTTAGACTCCCCCTTTCGTTTGTTTCACCTTTTCGGATCTTGCTACTCTCCTCAGTCTTGATGCGCATTCTCTACGCCTATGAGGTGCAAGTGCAGCGACAAGAGTCAAGATACCTGGCGGAAACAACCGCCAGCTCGATGCGCTGTCGGTTAGTGGCTCGGGTCGTCAAACCGGTTACTATCATTGCGCGGATCCTACCGGACATGAAGTTCATTTCCACGTTCTTTCCATTGGGTTTCTTGGCACGTTCCATGCCCCAGTCCTGTCAATGCCGCCACCCGACAGGACGTCCCTTGAATCTTCACAGCGACTCGCTACTTCTACTCCCTGCCTATCTCCGTCGGCTCACAGGGTAGTATGGCTAGTATGCCTTGGTTGGCCAAGCATAGCGTAGCGCGTGTGTCGGATGGCCTGATTGTCGGCTCGCTCGTTTTCTGTATTGTACTTCTTATTCCGGTAGCGACGAGGACGTATATACGAAGGAGTCGAGCCAAGCCACCTGCAGGTCGAGCATCCTTCGTTTGACAGACCGTCCACTCTAGGCGGATCCAACTTGCCTACACCGTACGCACCTGGTCGATCGTCCCGCAGACTCATGATCGTCTTCTCGACCAAACGCACCATCCTCAATGGAATTATCACTGAATCCCACCGCCCCTGATGGACAAGAATGATGGTGCCTTGGGACAGCTAACTAGGGCTTGTCCGACTACTGCAGAGAAGGATCCGCACCCCTGCCCATTGCTATAGTAGGTATCCTAGTCGATGCAGCTTCCCCCGTCGGACGGTCCGCCCAGAAACGGCCTTTGATTAGGAGGGGCGTGCAAAGGCCGGCACACGCCCGGATCTGTTTGTCGGGACAGCCTACGCGAGCTGTTGGGACAGCCCAGATTCGTGCACCGGGCGATCAGTTAGTTTCCTTCACGACTCCCGCAGGGTCTTGGTGTCAGGTGACCCGACAATGAGGGTGTGGGTGTACTCTCCAATCGCGATTCGTCGCTTTCATGTCTTTCTACCTTGCTCGACTGAGGAGTAGTAGTCAGCATTACCGGCATGCTTAGCTTTAGACGGTTGTTGTTTGATGAGCCCACAGCTCGGATACGATGCTATCCATTCACTATTCCTCCGTATGCACTCTCATCTTGCATTGTTTCTCCAGAATTAGAATAATGTGGACCGCCGCACCCGGCGGCTAACAGTGCAGCGCACATGTACAGAGTACAAGGGTATGATGATGATGGTGTAGGGTGGGTGGCTGAGCAGAAGTCAACAGCCTGCATGCAAGCCAACCACATGGCACGGGAGGATCTGATCTTGAAGTATATCCAGAAATAGAATAAGCTTGTGCTACGGTCGTATTTCTGCTGTTGATGCATGTTGTCATGTAGGTGGATGGATGGGGAGTATATTGAAGTATAGTTTGTTCGTCTGCGGAGATGTACAATGCAACAAGAGTCTAATTATAGGTGAAGACTGTCAGCCGCAGTTTAGTGCTATAAATACGATTCTGAGAGTATAATCATCTTTATTATAGAGGACAGCTACTGCGTCTCACTAGGTCCAACTGGAAACATACTAGGCAAATGGAGACCTAGCTCTGAAGATGTCTTGTTTCAGAACAGAAATTGGTTCAAAGAGCCTCATTTCACAAATGATGAACCAGTGAATTTTGTCTATGTTTTGGACTATGGATCTAAAAATTGTGATAGTTGGAAAGGCCTCTATATATTTCTGTCCTGATATCAAACCACCCAATTCATTGGATATATAATGTAGAGTGTAAAACGACCATGTCTAGGCACAAACAACTAGACTCGTACTCAGTAACTCGCCCTTCATACCATAAGTAAACAACATCATCTACAATCCAGAACTTGATCGCAGTCTCGTCTTAACTCATTCATACCTTTGTCCCCATTCATTTACTTGACTGGTGTAGTTCACCCTCGCATCCATCTCACAGGACAACATTGTGGCTGTCAAAGGCCCCAAACCCTAACATCACAACTGTCTATGACGATCTGAACCCGCAACAAGTCAAGGTACCGAGTTAATTAGCCTGTCACAACAACCGACAGAGCTGGGCGTCGGTGTATCTGTGCTCCGCTGACGACCTAACATGACCTGATGTGCATTGCGTTCTTCAGAGGCAATGTGTTTTCAGTATCTAGCTCTGAACGCATACACTCAACTCTACCGGATACAGCACCGACCTTCTGTTCAATGACGCGCTCATATTGCCACTGCATGACAGGAGGGGGACACTTTCAATCGGCATTATAAGGCTCCTCGCGATGGAGAGTTTGTCTTCGGTTATGAATGGTACTTTTCCCGGCCAGAGTTTGCCAGTACATTCTTAGCCTCATGGACAGTAAGAAAGCAACCAGCCACTTACAGTGGGGTGGATAATGCGCATGTCAACTGAGACTGATGAACTCTATGCATATCAGCCTTGTATACGGTGAGAAGGTACCCAAAGACACATTCCAACGCACGCATACAATGACGCACTCATGCACAATAATCATAGATGGTATCCATTCATTCTTCACATTAACTACAGATCCCACCCACCGTACTTACAATTCCCCAAGCTGACCAGACCACATTAGGGAGATGATGGTGAAGCAAGTCCAGCAGATATCACAGAAAGAAACATGAGGCGCAACGAAAGGCCCAGCAAACGAAGTGTAAGGTGAAGACCCGGCGGTCCAGAGGACAGTCTTAACCCATAAACGCCTTTTACGAAATACAAATCCCGGACGACATACCTCGGGCGCCACCAGTAGTATCCCTGTCCTCCCCAAAACCGTGCACCAAGAGGGTTAAGAGTAAAGACTTATATAAGAGCCTCAACCCCCCTCACTATTCCCGGAACACAGCAGCTGGGATCTCGAACTGCAGCAGAGTGATTCGACAGCGGCGGGCTCGGACGGATAGGCAACGACAATCATGATTTGTCTGCAGGGTATACTTCTGGATATCGCAAGGTCGCTAAATAAAACGCAGGAAGGAGAATCAGGAGCAAATCAGGACGAAGGAGCGGATGAAGGTCGAAGACATGAAGATTGGTAGGAGTATACAGGGCGTCGGTCGAAAACATAGGAACATCTTTTGATCCAAAATGGCTGGATCAATAGAAACGATCGGGATTTGTCACCTACATACAACTGTCAGCAGCGTGGCGGTCGGGCATAACGGTCAATATTTACCTGTAAGATCCGACGCGAAAAGTCTTGGTCATCATCAATGCTACCGTTGCTCTGACGTCTTTGGGCCATGAAGTCTCCATCAAAGCGCGAGTCAGACATGGAGCTTTGGGACATGGGCTTGCCAAAGTGGTTCTCGTTGGTGCTGCCACGGAACTGGTTGTCGGTGTTCTTGCGGTTGCGGAAGCGCCAGAGGAAGAAGATGGCGCCAACGAGGGCACAGAAGCCGACGACGCCCACGACGACACCGGCGGCGATGGCGGCGGTGTTGGGACTCCCGTCTTTTTTCGTGTCTTCCTTGTTGACGGGGGCGGTTTCGCTGGCAGCGGTGACAACAACGGTACTTCCGTTGGTGTCGGTGGCGGTATGGCCGTTGGTGGTTGAGGTCGAGGAATCCTGGGTGGAACTGGAGCTGGAGCTGCTGCCCACGGTGTCGACGTTTTGGCTCAGGCCGGTGAGGTAGACGGAATAGGCGCTTTTACCACCACCTGCACACCGGTTGTGAGTAGGAATAATGGCACTGAAAGGCCACGGGAGACTTACACATGACACTGGGCCAGCCGGTACAGGACGTATTGCAGTCACTATCATCGGTCTCGTCGGAGTCGGCCGGGAGTTTGTTACCGCAGAAGCACTCATTGCCGTTGTGCAAGGCGAAGACCTTGTAATTACTCTTGAGACATAAGTTCTGACAATATCCATCACTCTGGAAGGTGTAGGTTCCTTGGCTGGACAAGGGCGACACGCTCTTGTAACAACCCTTTGAGACTTCCGATTGAGCGTGGACGGCGGGCCACCCGACGGCCAGGAGAAAGAGGGATGCTGTGAGCGAGACCTTCATGGTTGCGATGATGTGGGTTGGAGGATAGACGGAAACGATGGAACGACGGTTGGCAAAGAGCGAGATCAGTCAAGCGATGGACAAGGGACGACCGGCGTAACCCTTGGGACCCTCGAAGCGAGAGGGAGATGAGCTGCGCGACCGGGGGGTAGCAACAGCGAGGGTCGATAGAGAGGAAGAGATGACAGAAAGAGAGACGGTGGTCGAAGGGATGATGATGGATGGAAAGAGTGTTGTTGGGATGAAAGGTTAGGGTGTTCTGGAGAAGACGGATGGAGGACGACGGTCCCTGGCGGGGAAGAGTTTTGAGAGAACCGGACGTTTCACGGTGGCGCCCCTTTCCTAGTCGTCCTGGGGAAATGAGGCAGTCTGAGGATTTCACCCGCGCGGAACCAAAGGAGGGATAGGAGGTGGATAATATAAAGGAAGTCGGGAAGAATCCAGAAGAAAAGAACAAAGAAAGCGGATGACAAGTACCCTATCGAAGGAGAGTGAGACAAGGAGAGAACGGGCACAAGTGAGGACGAGAGTAGAATAAGGAGTGTGGTGGTGGCAGTGGTGGTGGTTGTGTGCACTGACAGCCACAATACTTAGAAGGAGTACTAGTAGAGCAGAGTAGGCAGAAAGGGGAAAGACAATAATAATTAGCACGTATTTTTGGTTCCCAAACGGCAGCGGACCCTGGTTCCCAACCCGGTTAGCCTGCCTCTATCCCGTGTCTGCGGCCAATCAGACACCGCAGGTCCCGTCTGTCCCTGGCCGCCCCACTCGGTCCTCTCCCAATGGGCGACGGCCAAATGAAAAGAGGGGACGATAAACATCCCATTTTGTTTATATTTAGGCCGGCGGTCTCACTCCGTCCAAGACTTCGAGAATTCTCTGGCAGCATGATCGGAATAGAGTACACAAGTACATTTTCATACAGAGAGGCATATAAGCAGTACCTATTCCGTACTCCGTAAAAGACGCAAATTATCCCCAGTTGAGTCAGCCAGGACACCTCCCGTGTACTCTTAGAGGCCTCGGTCCTGGATACCAATCATGTGCCATGACACGCGGAGAGAACGAAGATCATGACCCACGGCAATCACAGAATTTGTCCGACAATCTCCCAATCCTCAGATCCCCAGAGCACCGGTGACGAGAACTCCCGACGACTGCCAGAGGTCCCATGCCAGACAGTACGTCCTCATGCTGAAACCCTCCTCAGTCTCCCCATATCCTCAGGTGGGAACTGAGGGACTTCCCTCAAAGCCGAAGTCTGGCAATGAAATGAAACCGTTCTCTTGGACGCAACTTGCCGCCTCCCATCCCTGGACCTAAACCTAAGGCAGTATAGCTAGTCCAGCTAGCTACCCACTAAATCCCTCCTGACCATCCTCCCCAGTGGGTTCGAGCGACAACGTACTCCTGGTACGTGTGCAGGATCAATGATTGACATGCCTCTGGGGTGGCTTTCCTCATCATCCCCTTCACATCGTCATGCATGCTCTTTCCTGCCCATTTCATCATTGTGGCAAATACGCAGACGACCATGGGTGGCTCACGGACACTCCCGACCCGCCGCCCAGGAACCACTTCCAACCTGATGATTCATGTCCAGCGCTTTACATCGGCGCTTCAGAGGAACCTCTTCCCGTCGAGATATATCACCTCGGCAATCACTAAAGGACCATGTCAAACAATCATCGAATCTTGTTCACATCATGTAGTATTCCCACGGTGCTATCCACCCCATGGTTCGCATTTCGTGCTTAAATAACACCCCTTCAGGCTTGTTACAGCAGCTGGAGTCGCTCGTAGTTGATTGTTCCGATCAGTCCGTAAGCGCTCAATCCAAGCAAGGACCCTCGCCCTGCCGATCGACAGACTCTCCATTAACTTTGGTCAACTCTCCGCCAGACACGTTGCGCACTCCACTGGATGAGAACAGTTTGCTCGTAACACGAATTCACTGATTCGACTGCTCAATCGTGCCTTGCAATCCATACGCAGGGAAATCAAACAGGGGATCGTCTTCGACTCCACGAGAGTAGTACCTGTCACCTGTTCACTCGATGCATCCACAGGGCCCGTCGACTCATAACAAACCCAACAATCAGAGACACAATAGATCCAAGAAAACTTCCCTTCGGAGAGGCAGATACTCAACAAAATCCACTAGCAACCTGACAGGGTCCATCTAATTTCCAATTATTCCGGTCTTTCGGGCTGGACGAGAGTCGCCAGGTCTAGAACCTGTCCGACATACCCAGGACCCACGCACCAGGGTTTCCCTGCTTACATACTCTGTGCGCCAGCCAGCAATCGAGCATAAACTACGTCGGTCTGTGAAGGCCTAGAAGTTGTACGGTACTTGTGCACTCGGCAATGAGAGGTTTGTGCGGAAGGCGAGGTAGAAATCTGTCAGAACTATCAGGAGCCTAGCATGAGTTCTATCTTGGTTCTTCAATATGCCCCAGCGATTAAACAGGCTTATAAAAAAAAAGCTGTGCTTGGGGTTGCTTGATAGGCCTGTTTGCTTGTTTTGCTTGTATCAGATATTTCATTTCCTAGGTAATTCTAAACCCATTACATCCGGTCTTTCCATTAGAATTGGATCTGCTAGCAGCATTAGATGTACCAGAAGACTATTGTATCTACTCCGTAGATACCTACCCGTTTTTGTACAGTAAACATCTCTCTTACAGCCGCACTTCAGCCTCATGAGGAGACATCTGACTTTCATTGGAACTCGTTGGCCTTGCTATAGAATACAGGACACAGCACCTATCCAGGGTATCAATGACCAAACCACCCTCCAATCCCATGCAGTTCGTCCTGCCTCCGCTTCGTAGTTCACTCAAACAGCCATGCAATCTCAGCAAAGAGCTCATACCATTCATCATCCTTTTTTAGTATTTTATTTCTTCGTGTTCACCTCATCCATGTTTTATATATGCTCATTGAAAAAGAAAAACTTCTCTATCAAAGGAGTCATGATCCAGCCAAGCAATTCATCCCTGCTATGCCTATACAGGAAAACCCAAAGGCCGACGTCTCTCCTCAAGGCTTAGGGATATGTATGGTCTTGCTGACCATCATGCAGCCATGCAGCACAAACAACAGCACAATCGGGTGGAACTCGAACGCGGTGCCCCCAGCGATCAAGCCCAGCGGTAGATCGTCCTGAACCCACCCTTGCGAAACCCAGTAGGCCATCAACGAAGCAATCGACAGAGTCGTCGGAATCGGAGTACCCTCGAAGTATTTCGATTTGCCGGTCTTGTCCTTGGGCAACACGGCAACAGTCACGTTGAACCGGGCGAGGCGCGTCAGTCCGCAGAGGACAAAGAACGAGAGGAAGAGATGGTCAACGGGGGTGCGAACGCCCAGCGCAAAGGCTGCAGCGGCGGGTGCCATGCCGAACGAGATCTATCGACGAAAACGCAGGGCATGTTAGTCATATCGTTTCGGGGTACACGCCGCGAACAATAGAAAAGAAATCGAGAGATCGGAGGCCGTACCAAATCCGCCAGCGAGTCAAGCTCCTGTCCCATCAAGGAAGACTTCCTCCGCCACCGAGCGATCTTTCCGTCCATGAAGTCGAAGAACAGTCCGAACGGCATGAAAGCGAGAGCGGCCCAGATCGCACCAAATTCGTGAGGGTCACCTAGGCAATAGCGCATCGACGAGAGGACAGACATCACTTCGCAGTTAGTTAGCGACGAATCGTTCGGCACGCTGCGATGTTTCGGGGAATGTGTGCTTGCCTCCGCAAAATCCTAGAATACAGCACACTTAGCGTCACTTGTACGTTATACAGACTCAGAGCACACATACCATTAAGCTCCGTCACAAGATCCGCAAGGTGCAAAGCCCTAGTAGAGACACTACAAGTCAGTAACCCGTCTTTCGAAGCATTTAATGGTGAAGATGGGGACCGCGCAGACTGACTTGATCATGCTGAAATGGCCAGTTTCTGACGAAAGAAGCATCTTCTGCTTTTCCTGGCCTGCAATATGTCCGTTTAGCAACCCGATTGCGGACCTCTTGCAGGCAGGCGCTTACCTCCATCGCCCGCTTGTGAGGCACCGTTGTTCGGAGAGGCGTTCGACGGCATGGCGGATGTCCTACGAGACATGCTCAATTGTTGGAATGATGGTAAATGGGAAAATAGGAAAGAGGAAGGTGTAAAAATGGCCGTCTAAGCGCAAGGGGGGAAGAGGGTTGGTGAAGACGGTGAAGGGCGTTGTTGGCCTAGAGTGTGTTGACAAGACGCACAGATTCTCACTACGGGTTGGCATGTGCCTCCAGACGTCATTGCCAGGCGGTGTTGGGAACTGCGCCACGCCTTCCCCAGCCACACGGGGCACTTTTTTCCTCCCATGAGCGCCTCCGATGCGCCCACGGGTTCTATGGCTGGTTGTGTTGTCTACAAACGAATAACTACCGGCTACGTGACCTACGTAGGTCCCAGAAATAAAAGGCACCTCCGGACTCTACACCACGCTGGTTATCGTAAGACGTCCATTGAGGCTTCTGCTTGGCAGCCATTTTTCTAGCATGCTCAACAATAGATACAAAAATTTCCTGCAAGAGCTCCCGGTTTCCCAAAAACGCCGTAATAAGACAGTACTAAGCAAGACGGGGGCTGTCTAACGTCGGAATCCTCCACGTCCACCTCCACGTCCGCCAAAACCGCCACCACGAGAGGGACCTCCGCGGAAGCCACCTCCGAAGCCTCCACGAGGACCTCCGCGACCTCTGGGAGCACCACCGCGGCCACCCCGGGGAGCACCACGACCAGCTCCTCTGCCACCGCGGCCACCACGGGCCGCACCACCGGCTCTCTTGGGCTTCGCAGCACCTGTTTATGTTAGAACATTGCGCGATATGGGACAGGTGAACGAGGGAACCTACCCGGCGGGGGCTTGGGCTTGGGGAGGAACCTAAGAGCGCAGTTAGCAGCTGTGGAGGTGAGAAAGATGACAGAGACAATCCATACTTCTCCAAAGGCAAGAGCTTGTCGCCGCCGATGTACACCTTGTCACCAGGCTTGAACGAAGACGCGACAATTCCTTCCTGGGGCTTGATGGTGAAGTAGACCTGGTTGATGGGTCCAAGAACCTCGTCGACCTTTCCGATAGGAGTCTACCAGGGTGAATCCATTAGCCTCGTTGTTCCTTTTTCTAGTTCAGCAGTGCCCTCGTCGCATACCTTGTTCTCGAGGTAGATGGGTGCGTTGAAGTAAGGGATCTTGGGGTTGATCGATTCGCAAACCATCTCACCCTCACAAGCGTGCATGAACGATCCCATCTCTAAATTATTCATTAGTCGCATATCACTCAAGATATCGTTGACACGGTCAAACAATACCTAGAACCTGCGCGGGGGGTCCGAATGACTGCTGGAAGCCTCCGCGGCCTATCCGATGAAAAATTTCGTTAGCCAACTCCCACCCATTTCCTCTCGACACGACGACTCGAAGAATATCGCAGCAATGACTCACCACCGCGACCACCGAAGTTACCCCCACGATTGGCACCCGTAGCAGCGCCACGACCCCGGAAAGACATGTTGACTGTGGTTTGGCGATTGATGGAGCTGGATCGGACGGAGAAGTTTTCAAGTGGGAAGCTCGAAGCGGTAAAGTGTCGCTTGCCGCCCAGGGCAGTTTGAAGCCACGTGACTCACCGCCCGCGATCCGCCGTCTGTCCATTCGTGCATTGTGTCGGGGATTCTGCATGAAGTTGAGTCAAGCCAGCACTGCCATCCAGGAGTCATCGCTTCAGGCCTTCCTCTCGTATTTACCGGTCATTCGCTCCCGGATTGTTTTTCGGGACCACAAGGACACACCATGGCTGCTGAAGCTCCCAAAGATCTCCCCGTTCGCCCTGCGGCGGGGGCTCAAGGTGAGTTCTTCGCTACCCCGCCGAAAATATTGCGATAGCCCCTCCTGACCTGTCAATCGCATGGTTATAGATTCGCTGCCCGATTTTATTATCGAACGAAACAAGCTATTTGAGGAACTGTGGCAACAGTATCTCGAAGAGGTGAAAAACAAGCCTCATCCCGAGATCAATGTCACTCTCGATCTCGGCAACGGAAACACGTCTGTTGTCCCCGCCAAAGCTTGGGAGACCACTCCTGGCCAACTTCTCAAGAATGTTCCCAAGGAGGTGAGCGCCTCCGTGGTCATCGCCAAGGTCGACGGCGAGCTCTTCGACCTGAACCGTCCCCTGGAGCGCGAGTGTACCGTCGCATACGTCCCGTTCGAACACCCCGAAGGAAGAGAAGTCTTCTGGCATTCCAGCGCTCACTGTCTGGGCGAGGCTTGCGAATGCCAATATGGATGTCTGCTTTCTCACGGTCCCCCCACCCCTCAGGGTTTCTTCTACGACATGGCCATGCCCGATAAGTACGTCACTTTTACACTTCAAGCAGCCATTTTCTTCCTGGGTTGGATGGGACTGACTTCGTTACAGCCGCGTCGTTCGTGAATCCGATTGGTCTTCCCTGGACAGCAAGGCCTCTCGTATCTTCAAGGAAAAGCAGAGCTTCGATCGCCTCGAGGTCTCGAAGGAGAACCTCAAGAAGATGTTCGCCTACAGCAAATATAAGCTTCATTATATCGATAAGCTGGTGACGGGTGAGAAGAGCACGGTTTACCGCTGTGGTACCCTGGTCGATCTCTGTCGGGGACCTCACATCCAGAACACTGGTAAAATCAAGACCTTCAAGATCATGCAGGTACGAACGGGGCAAACCTGGATGTTTTGCGATTAATATGCTAATTGCCCCTCAGAACTCCTCCGCATACTTCCTTGGTGATCAGACCAACGACTCTTTGCAGCGTATCCGTGGTGTCGCTTTCCCCGACAAGAAGCAGATGCAGGAACACCTGAAGTTCTTGGAGGAGGCGGAGAAGCGCAACCACCTCCGGATCGGAAAGGATCAGGAGCTTTTCTTCTTCGACGATGTTTCCCCCGGATGTGCTTTCCTGCTTCCTAACGGTACCAAGATCTTCAACGCTCTGCAGACGCTGTTACGGTCGGAATATCGTAAGCGGGGTTACCAGGAGGTCCAGACCCCGAATATGTACGACGTCGGGATCTGGAAGACCTCAGGTCACTGGGCTCACTACAAGGACGACATGTTCAAGCTTGATGTTGAGAAGCGGGAATGGGCACTGAAGCCTATGAACTGCCCTGGTCACTTCGTGCTTTTCGGCCACCGTGAGCGCAGCTACAGAGAACTCCCGCTGAGAATTGCGGACTTTGGCGTGCTCCACAGAAACGAGGCATCCGGTGCTCTGAGCGGTCTCACTCGTGTCCGCAAGTTCCAGCAGGATGATACTCACATTTTCTGTACCCAGGACCAGGTAAAGCTCACCATCTATGTCTGATAAGTTTCCCACCAGGCTAACAAGTCACAGATCATGTCTGAAATCGAGGGTCTTTTCGATTTCCTGCAGTCCATCTACGGACTGTTTGGTTTCACTTTCAAGCTGAAGCTGTCCACGCGCCCAGAGAAGTACCTCGGAGAGCTGGAGACCTGGAACTACGCCGAGGAGCAGCTGAAGGCCGCCATGACAAAGTTCAAGGGTGATGACTGGACCATCGATGAGGGTGATGGAGCTTTCTACGGCCCCAAGATTGATATCACCATTGCCGATGCTCTCAAGAGAGAGTTCCAGTGTGCCACCATTCAGCTTGATTACCAGGCTCCCCTCAACTTCAAGCTCGAGTACATGACCCACGAGCGGGCCGACGTGAAGGATGGCGAGACCGCCAAGCCGGGTGAGCCAGGTCCTGGCCGTGCTCGTCCTGTTGTTATTCACAGAGCTATCATTGGTAGCTTCGAGCGATTCCTGGGTATTCTGATCGAGCACTTTGGCGGAAAGTGGCCCTTCTGGATCAGTCCTCGCCAGATCCTGATTGTACCTGTCATGCCTGCTGTGAACGACTATGTTGAGGAGCTTCAGACCATCCTTCGGGGCGACAAGCTGAATGTGGATATTGACATCAGCGGAAACACCATGCAGAAGAAGATCCGTAATGGACAGCTGGCGCAGTACAACTTCATCTTTGGTACGTTTCCCTCTTTGAAATGGTTTGTTTCGGGAATACTAACGAGGGTATAGTTGTCGGTGCTTCTGAGAAGGAGTCCCGCTCGGTCAACATTCGCAACCGTGATGACCCGGCCACCCAGAAACAGGGCGTCATGATTCCCCTTGAGGAGGCCCGCGAGAAGCTTCGCGTGCTGCGCAAGGAACGCCGCCTGGCCAACACTCTCTAGAACCGTAGATACGACTGTTTTGGATTTGCGTATTGCGTTTGGTTCCAGTCTAGAGATACATGCGTAGACCGAGATTCCGCATGCATACACGATGATATATGAAAAAGGGCCGTGGATGAAGCGATGACTGTATTGATGATGTGTTCTGAGAAAAAGATATTTCATTTATCAATGAGATTATGCATTTCAGCGAAGTCGGTCGATATCATCAGTACATCAATACAAGTACGTGAAGTACATAAGCAGGGTGCCTCAGGCTGCCATGGGTATATCCTAGATCTCTGTGTATTCTTTTCTCTTCTCGATAAATTTATCAACAACCCACCTCCGCGCCGCCCGCACATTCTTTGTGCAAAACTCCTGGCCCGGTTTCTCTTTGATGAATCAAGCAGAATCAGTACTGTATACTCTTGGGATCCTCTCGTCTGGGCCGGCCCAAGATTTGGGTGTCCCACCAGAGATCCATCCACCTTCCGTCTTCCCATCAACTAATTCCCTCGACCGCGTCTGTTCTTCCTTATCGCCTCAACCTCAATTGAGCCACTGCATGGAATTCTCTGCATTATCGACCTACAATCCATCTCAATCGATCGATATCTCTTTTCTTTTCATCGACTCACTCCCAGGGGGAATCGGGTTGAGCCGCAACAGCGGAAGATTGACAGACGCTATTCCTTAGCCCGTGCCACTTGCTGTGACGAGACTGCGGGGCTTGCGTGGTTCCGTCGATTCGAAGCTGCTGCCTCCCACTAACTACCCAGCCCGATCGTCTCGTTTCCTCTCTTGCTCTTCGCTCCGCGTTCCCTTTCGACCAGCCCAAAAGAATTCCACAAGGGAGAACAGGACGAAACGACAAGGAGCCACCCTCATCACACATTAATCACCACCGCTCTCCCCCACTCGGTGGCTCGCCTGGTGGACCGCACGCAACCACAAACAACCACCTTGCCTTTCTGCCCCTCCTCCTGTCAGACCCCGTCTCTCCCGGGCGACACCTGCATATAATCTTCTTTTCCTCCTCTTCGCTGGTCGCTTCCCCATTCCGGTGGTATTTTGTCAACCCGTCTCACGTCGCGTTTCGACATCATGGGCGATTTACAAGGTCGTAAGATCTTCAAGGTCTTCAACCAGGACTTTATTGTCGACGAACGGTACAACGTGACCAAGGAGCTTGGTCAGGGTGCATACGGTATTGTTTGGTAGGTGATTGTCGATGTTCCTCTCAGACCCCCCGCGACGGTCGCATATAAAGATGACCACGATGCAAGCTCCCTCTCACTCGGTTGAACGTAGCTAATGACGATCGATTGTTCTCGCTTCTAGTGCCGCCACGAATACCCAGACCGGTGAGGGTGTCGCCATCAAAAAGGTGACCAATGTGTTCAGCAAGAAGATCCTGGCCAAGCGTGCCCTGCGAGAAATCAAGCTGCTCCAGCATTTCCGGGGTCACCGCAACGTACGTCGCTGTTGTCGCAATCACCTGGGTCCACGGAAGGCTGATCCGTTCAATGTAGATCACTTGTCTGTACGATATGGACATTCCTCGACCGGAAAACTTCAATGAGACATATCTGTACGAAGGTAAGAACAGCCTGCCGATCAACGAAATAAATCATCTCTTAACACTTCTTCTCTCCAGAATTGATGGAATGCGATCTGGCCGCAATCATCCGTTCCGGACAGCCTCTGACTGATGCTCATTTCCAATCATTCATCTACCAGATCCTCTGCGGTCTGAAGTACATCCACTCGGCCAATGTGTTGCACAGAGATCTGAAGCCCGGAAACTTGCTGGTCAATGCCGACTGCGAACTGAAGATCTGTGATTTCGGTCTCGCGCGAGGTTTCTCTATCGATCCCGAGGAGAATGCCGGCTACATGACTGAATACGTCGCCACGAGATGGTATCGTGCCCCTGAAATTATGTTGAGCTTCCAAAGCTACACCAAGGCCAGTACGTGCACACCCCTCACCCTGACCCATCTGAACCCTCGGACCCTTCTAACGTGAATAGTCGATGTGTGGTCCGTAGGCTGCATTCTCGCCGAGCTCCTCGGCGGCCGCCCCTTCTTCAAGGGCCGCGACTATGTCGACCAGCTCAACCAGATCCTGCACTACTTGGGTACACCCAACGAGGAGACCCTGAGCCGCATCGG
Source organism: Aspergillus terreus NIH2624 (assembly GCF_000149615.1). Classification (NCBI taxonomy): domain Eukaryota; kingdom Fungi; phylum Ascomycota; class Eurotiomycetes; order Eurotiales; family Aspergillaceae; genus Aspergillus; species Aspergillus terreus. The sequence goes on from NT_165927.1 coordinate 1,304,227, forward strand.
CTCACCGCGTGCTCAGGAGTACGTCCGCAACCTGCCCTACATGCCGAAGATCCCCTTCCAGCGGCTCTTCCCGAATGCCAACCCGGACGCTCTTGACCTCCTGGACCGCATGCTCGCCTTCGACCCGTCGTCGCGTATCTCTGTCGAAGAAGCCCTGGAGCACCCGTACCTGCACATCTGGCATGACGCCTCCGACGAGCCCACCTGCCCCACGACCTTCGATTTCCACTTTGAGGTCGTCGAGGACGTTCAGGAGATGCGTCGCATGATCTACGACGAGGTCGTGCGTTTCCGCTCTCTCGTGCGGCAGCAATCCCAGGCGCAGGCCGCCGCCGCCGCCCAACAGCAGCAGATCGCCAACAACGTCCCCATCCCTGCCGAGCAGCAGGGCGTCTGGCGACAGGAGGAACCGAAGCCCCAGGAAGCGCTCGCCGCGGGCGGTGGCCACCCGAACGATCTGGAATCGTCGCTGCAGCGGGGTATGGATGTGCAATAGACCGTGACTGAATGGGTATGATGTGAGGTGCTGTTTGATATAGGGGGTGCGTAAACATGTGATGCTGTGCAAAGAATTTTTTTATATCTCTATCCATATCCATCCTGTTCGTCTTGTTTTTATTTCTGTCTCTGGAAATCGCCGGGCGTTTCCATCCCGACTGTCAGTATATCGACCCTCGTACATTGGTGAAAGTTGTGATTGTGACCCCTTGTCTGTTCCCCAGCCCAATGGAATACTTCGTACTGAGTTGTTGTCGTGTTCGTTCGCAGCGGTCCATAGATATTGTTTCTTTACTGCTGGACTGGGTCGAGAGATATTGCATTGAAGCAGACCGGTTACGCATAGATGTGCAGTGCAGATTGTAAATGAAGCTATTCCTCATCAAATCTAATAGCGGACAGTCTTACGCACGAATCTGTAGACAGCTAACAATGGTAGTGGGTATCCATTCATCCATCACTCGTGAATCGTACATACGCTAGCGAGGTCCCTATATAATACCCAAGCACACATAACCAAGCATATAGATATGCAAAAATACAAAATCGGCTCCAAAATGCATACAAAATCTCACCCTCCAGATCCACACGCAAGCCAAAGCCAAAGCAAAGGCTAGTAGTAATACCCGCGCCACCAAACGGCCATGCACGCCGCAACCACCAGATCCAGCATCTTGATGCCCTCATCCTCGATGATCAACTTCCCCAGCTTGGCGCTCTTGCCGCGCATGCCGCCGCCGGCGCGTTCCCGCGCCAGCGACAGATCAAGGCGGTCCTCGAGGTCGGCGCTGCTAGTGCTGCTAGTGGAGACGTTGCGACGGTGTCGGCTGGTACCGCTGGGCAGGGGTACGACGCCGCCGCTACCGCTGGAGCCGGGGCGGGCGTAGATGTTCGGGTTGAGGAGTTGGGCGAAGGAGGCGCGTTTTGAGGTGCGCGCGGGCTGCGCGTGGTCTGGGGACGCGGCGGAGGCGTAGGGGTCGTGGACGGGGAAGGAAGGGGTCTGGCTGAGGGTGAAGGGGGAGACGTGGGCGGGATTGGGATGGTGGTGTAGGTGGCCGGCTTGGAAGGGGGTGTTGAAGCGGATTTCGGCGACAGTGACGGCCGGATTATCGAGGCTGCTGCTGCCGCCGGTGGGGTTGTTGGAGAAGCCGGGCACGGGGATCATGTGTTTGCATTTCAGGCTGCGGCCGTTGACGCTGGTGGAGAACGTGCAGATGCCGTTCCACGGCGAGGTGAAGGTGTAGTAGCCGCTTTTGAGCTTGACGCCGTGCGGGTGTTTTGGGGGGCTGTTGCCTCCGCCGAGACTGTCGATTGAAGCCCGCCCCGGCGTGTCGAGGGAGGAGCGGGCTTCGTCTGGCTGGTAGGGTTTTGATACCCAGAGTTTGCGACTGAATTGTCGGGGGTGGGAGGGCTCTGATGTTGGTTCCGTCGGGACGGGGGGTTTGAGTGATGTGAGGGAGATGGGCTGTCCGTTGGACGACAGAGTCACCCCCAAGTCGGCAAGAGATAGGGGTTCGTTCTTCGAGATGAACCGGCTGTATCCCGGGGTGGCAATATCGATATCGATGGCACTACCATCCATGCGCGGCGTCGACATTGTCGCAACATTCCACTGCACGCCATGCGTCGGATCGCGACGAATGAGAGTGATATGGAATCCCGGTTGCTCTGGGCGTCGAGTATCGTACGATCGCCTCGTTGGTGACTGACCGGGGCTTCGCGCGGGTGACCGACTGCTGCTGTACGATGGACGGCCGCCAGACGAGTGCGGCCGTATCCGAGGAGGCTCCCGCGAGTCGAAACTGTGGCGGTCGGGCGTGAGCATCTCATGCCTGTCTCTCAGGCCCTCCAGACCGCGGCCAGAGATGTAGCCTGACAGCGCACTCCACCGGTTGGGCCTCTTTTGCATAGAGCCATCTTGTATCGCGAACGATCGCTCATCCTTAGGTACGGAGGGAAGGGGTCGCCGTAGAGGAGGTTTCTGTTCGGCGGGTACGCCGCTCCATGACGATCGCTGGGGAGCGGACGGCCGAGGCGGCATCGGAGGAGGACAGTCCTCCTGTGGTTGCATCAGGGTCGGAGGACGCACAGGAAGCGGAGGGGGGATGCTGGGGTCGGGTATCGTATTGCCTCCTGCGGGCGCTGCGACTCCAGGGACCGGTTTCCGGCGGACTTTGTTCATTCGCGCAAACTCCTGTGGGACATCGGGGTCGTTCTCCAGCTTCTCCTTTCGCAGTCGGGCTTCTTCCTCGCGCTCTTGTTCGCATTCCTGGAGCAGGATCTCATCGTCGGGCGTTGCGGCATGCAGGTAATAGAGAGAGGAGTTGATGGCCTCAGCGGAGACGCTGGCCTTGGTCGGCGGCTTCAGTGGAGACAGGAAGACATCTGCAGAGATCTCTCAATCAGCATTCCATCCACTGATTCGTGTCGCACCATGCAATGCATACCAATCGCACCCCGTTATCGATCGCATTGGGCGGGATGCTCCCACCGCTCGGGTGTGCGGGGTATGGAGGCATGGTCCAGGGAGGTCCAACTGCACTTACCTCGACTTCCAGGGACTCGGACAATGTACAGCACGAGGGGATCGAGTTTCTTCTGGGTCGGATTGCGAGGATAGGTCGGGGGATTGGAGGCTATTGCGGTGATCGCGGACAGAGAGCGGGCTTCCACAGGGCCGCTGGGCAATCCGTGGTTCAGCGAGGCGGATCCCCCATCCGCCCCTGGGTCGGCCTTGGTCATTTGCCGCAGGTGATTCCGGTGGTGTCGAAGACAGGAGCTTTGGGAAGGAATAGAGAAGGTTGAGGGGAGAGAGGAGAGAGGATGACAAGGGAGCTGAACCAGCCGAGGAGACGGTAAACAAAGCCACGCGGACCCAGCCGGACGGTTGCGGAGAGTCGCCGAGACGGCCTGACTTCGTATCAGGCACCCGTCAATGCTGGCACCGTGGATAGAGCGAGAAAAGAAGGGACAAGTGGCGAAAGAATACGCGACAGAAGCCTTCTTGGTGAGAGTGTGGCTGTGACGAAAGAGGCGGCAAAAGAATGAGCGCCGAAAAAAGGTTGCCTGGCGAATGACGCATGCCACACAATACGAGAACCACGAGAACCATCCAGAACACACGATTTGATATGCCAACTATTGCAGTCAGATTGGTATCTCTAAAGAACAAAATAAACTAGAAAGTGCATGATGCTGGTGGAGAGGCAAGAAAAGGGATGTGTCGAGTATCACAAAGAAAGCCCATGTCGTACAGTCCAAAGACCCCCATTATCCGGACAAAAGATGAAGACATAAGAAAAGCAAATGAACGCCGGACGCTCCCGAGCTCCAACCAAGTCACCATGAATCCCGCTATGTATAGAACGACCATGCGTTGGTTTGGTGCGGATTAGACAACCGTTTCCGATCTCTCGCCTTCCGCAATGACCGGGACTCCGAGCCCGCGATCGGGGCTCTGCAAGACCAACTGCTCATGGCGACGAGCTCGGAGGAAATCACTGATGGAACGGATCAAGATAAACCATCCGACAATCATCAAGACGTACGAGATCCATTCACTGGTCGAGATGCTCGAGCTACCGCCGCCTCCATCACCCCCATTGTCACCCATCGCGTTCGGATCGAAATTATGGCTGTTGGGATCGGGAGGCGTTGCATATTGCCCGGAGCCGCCGTCATCCGACCCGCCCGTGTCACTGCCACCTTTCATGTAGAACCCGTATTGCACCAGGGTGAGGCCAAGTCCAGCCCGGCTCCCATTTTTGGCGGCGTGAGTGGTGTGAAGAAGGTAGGTGAGAAGGAAGCCGACTAGTTGGAAGGACATGGAGATCATAGCGTTCCATACAAAGGAGAAGACGGATCCCACGGGAAGCCCGTCAACGAAGACTTCATCGGAGGAGATTCCAGGGGCGAGAATCGTAGTCTCCCAGTAGGGGGGAGTGGCGTCAGCGGCCGCCTCTTCATACGACTGCATTCGATGTTAGCGATATCTTCAGAGATAGACCCTCCAAATAAAAGGAATCACGTACCGGTGGTAAATCTTCGTTCTTCTCACCCCGTTCCGGCTTTGCTGCCAGATTTGCAAAGACACCGTCATTAGATGAATGGATGACCCGGCCTCCGCCTGAACTCTGAGAACTAGTAAAGGATGGGAGGAGCGTCTGTCTTCTCACTATCCCTGCAGGTGGTTGCGATCCAGACTGCCCACTGCTGGCACCCGACGAAGACGCAGCGGCTTCAGTGCTGCTGTCCCCTGCTGTCCGGGGCTCCGGATGAGCCCGCATTAGCCGTTGACGGTCATCGGGCTCGTCCTCGGCTTCCGAGTCGCTGCCATCACCAAAGGCGTCGGCGAGGGTCTGGTCTTCATCGTTGGAACGGGAAGGATCGTGGAGAAGGCGTCTGGAGGAGATGGAGGAGGAGCGAGAGCGGAAGGACGGGGGAGGAGAGGAAGGCGTTAGGTTGGAGTGTAGAGGGATCGACGAGTGGGAATGTGGCTCATCATCATCGTGGGCGTTCACCTATTTGCCAGGAGCAGATCAGATCAGTAAAAGCGATCTTGTGGGAGAGTTGCGATGCACGAATCCGGCCACGAGGGGATTCGGAGGCGTCAGAAATGCGGTCGGGATGACTTACCCGCTGATAACGCTGCGAGCTCATGACGAGCTGAGCGAGGGCGGGAGGGTCGGAAAAGGAGAGGAGGGGCCTGGCGAGAGAGACAGCAAAGAAAAGGCAAAGAAACCCAACTAAAGTGAAGAAAAAGGAAGAAAATGGACGGGCTTGACGACGGGAGACGAAAGGAGGTTGAGAAGAGATGAAGTTGCAGTGATGGAATGGAATCGGGGGGGTGAGATGTGGCTGAGGACGGTCATGCCTTGGTGCCTTGGTGCCTGAGTCAGCTTATATCCATGACCGGTTCATTACCCGATTGGGCCGACCGTTCGAGAAGCAGCGACAATGTTCTACTGATTGAGCACCGTTATAGACGGGATAGCTTGGTAGATGACGCTTTAATGCTTTCCATCTGAAATTCTCAATGGCGATACATCCACACCAACTACGAGAGGAACACCTGAAGGTGGGCTGTCTTCAGGCTATTCTGTTCATATTGGCATCTCTCATAGGTAGGTACTGATGCTGCAAGAAACAAGGTGAAATGAATGAATGAAAGGATCTCAAAAAGGAAAGAAAAAGGGGGGACTGGGTGAGATTCGAACTCACGACCTCGACGGTTTGGAAGCCTCCTTGTCCACCCACCGCGGTGCTTTAGATGGTTCCTAGGCCATATCTATACTCTTTTCTATTGAAAGGCAATTCCCTGCAGGGTACTCTGACTTTTCAGTCGGATAAATAGACGCAGAGACGTCCCAAACCGCTCGCTCTACCAATTGAGCTACCAGTCCGATTGTTAAGATAAACGACCGAACTGGGAAATATATGTTTGTCGAGTCTATGTGTGTTGGGGATCCTGTGGAATTTGCGGCGGAGAGACTGCAATGACTGATGGGGTCTGTCCTGATAAGTAAGCTGTGGTTAGCGCCCGGGGGCGGGTCCATGAGCGGTCAAATTGACTACCGAGGACAGGCGCCGGAGGGGATGTGCGCCTATTTATGTTTGTTCCACCGCTGCCACCCCACTGCTAGACCCACCAAGAGGTACTGTGTTTACGGAGTACTCCGTATTTCAGAGTGCATCACCAGTGTATGTCTTATGAGATTCTATGAACAAGAGTACTTTAACTGTGTGGAATGGCTTATCCTTGAAGAACACTCCCTGGTCTAACTGGTGACACAAAGAACCAGTAGCGCCAGCAGACGTGTCACAGGCTCAGGACAGACAATGACAATTGTCTAGATGACCCCAAGTTTGGGTTCGAGGGGAGAATTGGTGTCAAAATCAGTTGTATGTGGTTTATCAATATAAGCCATTGTGGGTGAATCTGTGAATACTTATGTCGGTACCATCTTTGACATCACCTATATCTTGTCTCTACAGACGGAGATGTTCTTTGTCCGCCCATCTTTGTCCGCCTAACGGGGAAACAATAACAGCATCCAGTATCCACCCTTTGACCGGTCTGCCATATGTCTGTCCTAATGCCAAGTGTTTTCACGTCTATTGAGCCACTGAACAAGTAATTTATTTCCCTGAGCCTACGTTGTGCCTATATACTCCATCCCTCCAACTCATCTCTACCTAACCAGCACCACATACATACATCATACATAGTACCAATGGCCACCAAACCCAGCCATGTCCAGACCCAAGCACCACTCCAGGGCCACATTGACTACCGTTCTATTCACAGCTTTCCTCACCGTCACTCTGACCCTCATCCTGATAGCCCCGCTAGACTACCTCCTCCCCGTCCTTCGCTATCCCTCGTCATGTGCTCGGCAAGACCAAACCCACCGCCGCGTCTTCGACCCCAACCATGACCTCGAACGAGACTCCTTCAAGTCCACCCCGATTCAGAAGCAACTGTCATGGGAGGACCTCCTCATGCCCGACAGCGGCGGCGGCATCCTGGCCCAGCAACCGCCCCCCGATGCAGAAAGCGATGCCCACGAAGACACGAATGACAAAGACCTCAACATCTCCTACGGGATCTCCATGTTCCACCAGCTGCACTGTCTGATCATCCTGCGCGGCCTGATCTTCCCGGAAACCTCCCACAAGAAAGTAAACTCGACGCTGCTCCCGCACTCGGAGAATCCGGACATGGACCGGTTCCATTGGGCGCATTGTTTCGATTACATCGCGCAGGTGTGTGCCCCAGATACTGCAGGATAAGAGAGCCATGGCTGACGATATGATGTGTAGGCGATTATCTGCGCGGCGGATGACACCATCGAACAGCCGAAAAAGACCGTCATAAACGGTCGCACCGTCTTCAACGTGCACGGCGTCGGGGCTGTGCATCAATGCCGCGATTCCAAGCGGCTGTGGGAGGTGTCGATGGACAGTGCGCGGGAGAAGGTCGACATGCGCGCGTGGAAGAACGGGGTCGGAGCGAGGGAGTTCTTTGGTCGGGGGCGAGGTGGGGATGAGTACGACGTACCTGATGTCTATACGAAGGGAATGTAGTTGGAATACGTTCGGTCATGTTAGTAAATTAGTAGATACGAATTATGAACGGCCAGCATCTCTATGTACAGAGCTAAGATGTTCCTAGCTAGAAACCTTCAAGGCTATATGCATAGTCTAGGTGTTGTCTCCATATAAAGACTATCCCGTGCTGAACACCCAGTCCGCAGCAATCACCGCAATGGCAGAGATCTAGATCACCCAGTCAGCCACGACGCACACCCATTCCCCAACAACCGTCAGCACCTACCAATGCAGTATCAACCCCACGGGTGATTATGATATCCAACGCGGGCCGATGCGAATGGTTCTTCGAGCTAGGCCGTAAGGCGAGCGTCTGGTTATGCACGATGCTCTCGCGCACCTCCGCCACCTTCCGATCCCCATCCACGACATCAAACGACGCCAACACATTCCCAAACCGGTGAACCTCCAGCGTGACAGTCCTATCCTCGACGCGCTTCGCCCCAAAAGCCGCCGCGTTCTCAAACGTCACATTGAAGTTCCCAAAGGCGGGCGCCCCAAAGAACCCGCGCGGCGAGCCCGTCGCGAGCGTCGTCGCATCGCTGCCGGGCAGCGTGATCGCCCAGACGTTCTTCAGCGCCAGCCGCCGGTGGATCTCAAACAGCGGCAGCCCCGACGCATCGCGGAACTCCCGGCACGCGCGGGCGCCGAACTTGCGCCCGGTTACCGTGTACTGCGGGACGTCGTCGGCGTCGGTGACCGCATACGCCACCTCGGCCTGCGCGTCGCCCAGCGGCTTGACCACCAGCGTGGTTTTGGTCGCGGTGATGGACTCCTGCCGCAGGGCGAGCGGGCGGTCCGGCGGTTTCAGCGCCATGCGCACCGGCCGGCTGAACAGGCCGCTCAGCGAGGACCGTCTGGAGGAGCCCGACATGGTGGCTGGGAGTAGCTGGAGCTGATGCCGAAGGAAATGGTTTGCCTGGATTCTTTGAGGGGTTTGGTTGCGGGGTCTGCGAGGGATACTTATACCTAGGTCCCTGGTAGCCGGATGTGCCTGGGTGGTGACCCGCACAGCCGCTCGATGACTTCATAGATCACTAGACGGCTCCATTCTGCCTCAACGAGTTCAACATTGCGCTGCTACGAGCTTCATGTCCATAGCGTAATACCCCTTCAAACAGGGCAGTTTCACCTATAGACTAGTTGGATGTGGCTACAGTCCATTCCGTACAACACGGTGTGCCACCACCACTTTGGTATATTGGCAATATATATTCCTCATCTTTCGTCTCAGTAGCCGGGATGGCTGGGATAGGCTCATGTTGGATGATCCGTAGGTTAGCTTGAGCCAACCCCCATAGCTTATTTATTTGAAGGTCACTATGGAGGATCTTACAAAGTGTCTGGAACAAGCTGTAAATAGAGACACAAAACTACTAGCAGTGAGACTTGTACCAGTCCATACTCGCGGCACCTTCGTCAATAAACACCAATGGTCTCCCCGATGACGCTGCGGAACACTCCCTGGGGGTCGAACTTCTCTCGAACAGCCTTGAACCGGGCAATATGCTACAGGACATCAGTGGTTTGTTGTGGTGAAGAGGAGTCCAACTCACGTCAGGATCCAAGTTCTTAGCGGCCATGGCAAACACCTCTCTTGTGTTCTTGGTCCAGTGCGGACGACACGGAAACTCGTTCACCAAGGTCTTCGCCAGATTCTCATCTAGACCAACCTGTCAGCCACTCCACAGCGCAACCAAGGCACACTTACAGAAAGGCTCGTTGAATCGCGGCTTGCCATTATCCGGCCGATAACTCGGAAAATCCAGCATAATCACCCCCTTGGACCAATCCGCCCCGTCGGCAGTGCCGTACGTGACCTGGCCCAAGAGGTCGAAATACGGCCGCCCAAACTTGATGTTGATCCCACTGCGATACGTGGACGTCATGATCAGCGCCTTCTTCGCCTCCGCGTCGAACAGCTCGCGCACGCGCTTGAGCATGGCGTTTGCCTGTGGGATCGGGAACGCCAGCTCGAGGGTGTGCCCGTGCAGCCCGTAGTCCCAGACCGGGCGCTGGTCGGGATACAGGCCGCCGATGAGGACGTCGTAGTTCCACCCGTACACGGGCCACTCGTCAATCGCCTTGTTGGTCGTCTTCTCGCGGAAATTGGGCTTCTCCCACTGCCCGAAGAGGATCTCCTCTGCAAGCATGTTGGATGTCGCCAGGAATCGGCCGCTCTCCCAGATCCCCTTGATGGCGGTCGCCTCGAGCTTGGTGACGGAAAAGGTGTTTTGGAAGCCTTGCTGGTCGCTGGTGTTTGTGGGCACCACGTCGTAGTATCGCCAGTGGAACTTTTTCTTGTACGGCCACCACTGTGCTGCGATTAGCATTGTTGGTTTATGGCACGCTTGAACGGGATAGTACGTACCCAGAAGTTGGCGGTGGCATACGGGCTGATCATGCCGTAGATGTCTCCATTCAGGACGTCTTCCTCGTCGAGTCTGCATGTCATAGGTCAGCCATACTTCATGGTATCAAACGGCGGCGACTCACGTTTTCTGATCCGCGTACACCTTGAAGTCAGGATAGATCTTAAACTTCATTCGCACAATGACACCCATCAGCCCCAGCGACGTCGATGCCGCCAACCAGGTGTCATCCTCATTATCACGCTCAAGATGGCGCAGATTCCCATGGCCGTCGATGATATCCAGCGCCAGCACACCCGCCGCAACCATGGAATCCTCACGGATCGACGACCGATGGGCGCCCATGGCCACGCAGCCGGCCAGCGTAATATTCCAGTTGACCAAGGTGTATCCGGCGGAAGCTCCATGAGCATGAAGATAGTCCGCGAGCTGGAGGAAGGTCACACCCGCCTCGATCATGACGGTGCCGGCTTCCAGGTCCAAGTCGTAGATGCGGTTGGTCTCCTCGGTGCGAATGATGACTGTGTTAGGGTCGTCGGAGCACATGGTATCATACCACATGTGGCCTTTGCCGGACGCGCGGACTTTCTGGCCGGCGCGGATCGCATCTTGGACGAGGGATTGGATCTCGTCTACGCTGGTTGGGGTGTGGATGGCGGCGACATCCCGACAGGCGGGATATCCGGGTCCGTCGAAGGTGTTGTAGGGCACCGCTATGGCGCCAAGGGCCAGCGAGAGAATAGTGCAGGCACGGGAGGCGATCATCAGGATTGCTTGGGGGCAGTAAGAGGGGTTCACTGAAGAAGAGGTAGAAGGCGAGAGCTGGGATGATATAGGCCCTTGGGCTTTCACATGGCCGATGACCTGGGTTTCTACAGCCGACTAAATCTTCAAGGGACCTTGTTTAAACAGGCTATAGTATCTTGCAGATCTTCGTGGTCTCCCGAGGCAGTTCAGCCATCCATTGGGATTCTAGTAGTTGATATGCCGACTCAACTGCGGTGGAGTTGAGAAGCTGAACAGAAGCCCAGAAGCCGCAAACGAGCCCAGTCCTTGTCTCGCAGTCTCATTATGCTCCTTCTCCAAGATCCCAAGGTTGCAAGCTGTAATGAGCGCGGGGAAAAGACGCGGCCGTCTTGGCTGAAGGATATCCCGTGTCGTTCTTGCTGGAGGTGAAATAGCCAAGACGCCAAAGGTCATCGACAGACATCAGGATTGGACCCCCGCTTTGGAGAGTAAATGGATCAGGGTTCGTGATTAGTACAAGCCCTGATGAGGTGCCTGATGACCTTCTTGGTAGGCAATTTTCATATTAATAAAGTATTGGATTAGGGAGGTGGGACATATACAGAGGAGGAGTTAATCATCACGTGAATATACAAAGACGAACATCTATGATCTGTGTGTAACCTCCGTCATTCCAGGGGTCAAGAGAACCCGAGAATAACCTGCATTAGCTTGCGTATTGTCCTTTGAAAGTCCAGTCACTGGCATTTGACACAGATGGACAAAGCAGGGTCGCAACAAGCTCCAGCAACCAGCGAGCGAAATCTCGACGCGAAGCGCACGACTTTCGACGAACCAACTACCGCTCCTGATGCCAAACGCATGAAAAGCTCCCCTGAAGGGCTGACAGGACCTCATGTTTCAGCTCCAGCTGCACGCCCTAGGGTTCCTTTCCCAGAGAAGGTATGATAGGTCATCCAGACATCGGGAAGCATTCCAACTGTCCTAAAGCCTGCAGTGGTGGAAGAGCGAAATGGTGAGATCGAATACCGAGTGGTCAACAACGATGCCTCCAGAGAGAGTACGATTATCCTTACGGGTCTCAAATGCCTGTTCCAAAAGCAACTCCCCAAAATGCCCAAAGATTACATCGCACGTCTCGTCTATGATCGCGCTCACCTGTCTTTGGCCATCGTGAAAATGCCTCGGGAAGTCATTGGCGGAATAACATTTCGAGAATTCCGAGACCGCAGGTTTGCTGAAATCGTCTTTTGCGCAGTCTCCTCTCACCAGCAGGTTAAGGGATACGGAGCGCATCTCATGGCCCATTTGAAGGACTATGTCAGAGCTACCTCCCCAGTAATGCATTTCCTAACCTACGCCGACAATTATGCCACGGGATATTTCCAAAAACAGGGGTTCACCAAAGAGATCACACTCAACAAGTCTATCTGGATGGGGTATATCAAGGACTACGAAGGAGGAACACTCATGCAATGCTCCGTGCTTCCCCGAATACGGTATCTCGAGCTCGGCCGTATGCTTCTGAAGCAGAAGGAAACTGTTCGAGCCAAAATGCGTATCTTGAGCAAAAACCACATCATTCACCCACCGCCTCAACAATGGGCTCTCGGCATCATCGTTCCAATCGATCCGCTCTCCATCACTGCCATCCAGGCAACTGGCTGGTCTCCAGACATGGACAAGTTAGCCCGTGAACCGCGCCACGGGCCTCACTTTAACGAACTTCGACGTTTTTTGAATCAAATACAAAATCACAAACAAGCATGGCCTTTCCTCCACCCGGTCAATAAAGACGAAGTCCCTGATTACTATAACGTTATTACATCGCCAATAGACCTTTCGACCATGGAAGAAAGGTTGGAGCAGGATTTCTATACTGCTCCGAAAGACCTTGTCAGCGATCTTAAGTTGATTTTCAGTAATTGTCGACAATATAATGACGCAACGACGGTATACGCCAAGTGTGCGGCCAGCCTGGAGAAGTACATGTGGAAACTCATTAGGGAGATTCCAGAGTGGTTTGACTTGCTTGAAGAATGAATAAAAGTTGTCTACGGGCGCATCCTGTTCTTTGGAGGCGACTTGGTTTGTTGCTGATTTAGAGCTCAAGGCCAGAGCGTCACAGACATGCTGCTCGGTAGGATAATGCTGGATGTTGTTTGAAGACTCAAGATGCTCAACTCACACACCTAATTAACACAGCTATCTCATGTAGTATTCGGTATTGGCAAGGAAGTATTCAGGGAAGTCATTCAGGGAGTCAGTAGGATACTACCTAGGGAGGAAACTTGCACTGAACGAGACAGTTGTACGGGGTATGGAGATATCACGTGACTACTTATCGGAGATGTTTCTTTCCGCCGACGACCAAAATTCAATGACCCGACCAGTCTTCAATCCACCCTCTTCACGACCATACCACGCCAAAATCTGCTACGATTCCAGCTGGGGTCATAGAACTGACTAATTCTTTCTGCATTGTTCACCTGAGAGCGCAGATTGGGCCTCTCCGTCGTCACCATGGTGAACCTCTTCAAGCGGATGCGGAAGCTGCAAACTGTACGTCGGCCTTCCCCATAACCAGACTGACATCTGAGCCTCAGTACTGACTACTATAACAGAGGGTAATTACTTCTCCAAAACTACCATCCCTGACCACCTCCATTGAGATTGGACCGCGACCGCCCTCTCAACCCATACATGACCAAGCAGCAGCAGCAGCAGCACCACCACCACCACCACCATCACACACCACACCACAATTACAAACCCCCACTAACAACGTCTCCAGCTCCTCAACATCCGCATCGGAACCGGTGCCGCCATCCTCCCAACCGCCCCCTCCGCAACCAAAGACTTCCCCGCCATCACCCGGCTGCACCTGACGTACGCGCGCAAGATCTACGGCGGCCACCAGGGGGCGCGCCACTTCTGGCGCAACTGCCTGCCGCGGCTGAAGTACCACAACCCGTCGGTAGCGATGAGCGTGAAGCAGACAGACGAGCAGGACGGCCCTGCGGCGCTGACGATATACTTCGCCGAGCAGGCCAGCAAGGCCGCGGCGCTGAACGGCTCGGCCGTGCAGGACAAGCACGCGCCCGCGCCGACGGACGCCGAAAAGACCGCCGTCGTCGACCTCAAGAACCTCGACTACAAGGAGATCTGGAACAAGGTGGCGCTGGTGACGGGCGCGCAGGACGTCGCCGCGTCCGACGACGAGCTCAAGCAGCTCGCCCGGTTCGAGCAGATGAAGCAGCAGTCGGAGCGGGATCGCGCCCGTGTGCTTGGCATTCGGCAGGCGAAGAAGGACCAGGAGCGCATGCTGCAGGAGGCGCGCGGTGAGGTGGAGAAGTTGAAGCAGCTTTAGTGCTGCGGTTTGGGTTTTTGCGCTTTCATGGGTTACTGGGGTTTCTGTCATCTTGCTAGGTATATATGCTCGCTGATTTGTTTGGGTTGGGTTGCGACGGTTGATTGTAGCATAGCCTCTTTTCTTTCATGTAGTTTTAGAGAACTTTATTATGGTGTGCAATCTGAACCGAAGGTATTTACAGAGGTCGTCATCATGCTCAAATACGCTAGTAAACAAATGGTGGCAGGGTGGCCCCAGGAAGATCATGGTGGATATTAAAGCAAGCACGACGCTATATGCTATCCCGATGCGCGCACATACGCGGTAGTCGTATACTGCCCCGGATCCCAAACATCATAACCAACCAAACTCCTAAAGCAATGTAGCAATGCAACACACGGTACGTCCACCGCTAAGCATGGTCCGGCGTGTAGCTGGTCTCCCCCAGCATGCCCTGTCCGGCCGCCACCGTCGGCGTGGCCGTTTGGGTCTGGCTCGATGCTTGCGGATTTAGCGCCGGCGAGTGCGACGGGGCTCGGCCCGCCGCCGCGGCCTGGAGGCGTTGGTCCAGGGCCTTGAGCGCAAGGGCTCGTCGTCGCTCTGCCTCCTCGCGCTTGCCCATGCCTCGCATACCGCCGCGGGAGTGGTTCAGAAGACTGGGGAGACCGGCCTCGCCACGCGCAAGAACCTGCTGGTTGCCTGAATCGATTTCCTCCTCCGAGAACGGTGTGCAGATCCGCAAGGTGACCAGGAGGATGTAAATCTGGTCGGCAACGAATGCGATTGGGGGCTGGATCGCGTCTGGGAATAGACAGGCGAAGGCGAAGGTCTCGCTGGCGTCGCCCTTGATGCCGAGACCATCGGTCGACGTCCCGGTGAGGTCAGGCTGGCGCTTGAAGAAGCGCAGGTATGTCCAGCTGGTGAGGAGGCCCAGCCAGGCGAGAACGGCGGCGATATGGGTGCCGAATAGAACGCCACTGATGGTGTTTAGAAGGAGGAACAGGGCAGGGAAGTGCTTCACGCGCATTTTCACCAGCCCTTTGAAGATGGTGACGGTGTGCTCAGGGACGAGCTGCTTAAACGCGACGAGGAAGGAGGCTTGGATGGAGGTGCCACCGCAGATTTGTGGCCCGACCCCCAGCACGCTTGAGGATACAGAGTCAGCATGAAAGGTGCATGCGGCGCAATCGTCTTCAGAGGAGAACAAGACGTACCCGTCTTTGGCTAGGGTGCCCCTGACGGCCGAGGAGAGGAAGTAGAGGGGGACGATGACCACGTTAGGTATGACGGCGACGGCGAGAATAAACTTGGCGAATTCGCGCGACCCCCATGCGCGCTCCAGGTACTTCCCTCCATAGAAGAGCGTTGCGGCGTTGAGCAGAACGGTGAAGATGTTCTGCTCGACGAAGGTTGCGGTCAGGAGCGTCCAGGGATAATAAAAGAGCTGCGACGGAACCAGCGTCAGGTAGGGGACGACGGGGGTGATGGGAGTGGATGTCCCGGTAGTGGAGGATGAAGTGGGGGAGGTGGTGTTGTCAAGTTGTCGCCATCGCGCGATGTTGTAGAGCAAGGAGAGGGTGAGGAGAGAGATGAGGCAGATGCGGGTCGCTGGGGGGATGTTGACCCGAGGCCGCATGGTGGGAGGAAATATTGAGAGATAGCGGCTGCGTTGGAGGGAGGATGCAGGCCGCTGGCTGCGTAGGCGCCCAGCAGGGGAGAGAGCGTGGAATGAGGTCTGGAGGAGGAACAAATTGGAGAAGAAGAGGGAGAATGAAGGTGGTGGTGGAGGAGGAAGCGGGAGGAATTTCGTTGTTCCCCAAAAGGGTTTAAGGTTGATGATCTCGATCTGATTGGATCCTTGCATGCATATGTCCAATTTGGTAAGGCACCTAGTATGAAGGTACTTTAAGAGTACAGAGTAGAAAATGGTATAGTCAGTACAGTCAGTACTTGGGTATGGGATAGGTGATATTGGTGATCATCTCTTATCGGGATGAATGTAGGAACTGGTGTTCAGGTGTCCGGACACCAATGACGTTCGTACCGAGTAGGGTTGGACGGGTACTCGAGATCTAGACTGGGATCGGTAGAGGCAGAGGAGATAGGTTGGAATGGTGTCAGTATTGATTTGAATATTTCAATAAGTTAATAGTAATATAAATAATAGTCATAATAACCAAGCTTCAAAGTCTTGACTGCCATGGAATGACTCCAGTGTCCTTCGTAAATTATCGCGACGGTGGAATTTATCTAGATGTGGCTGCAGTGGCTGTCAATCACCTGATCCACCCTCCACTACCCCGAAACGGGACTAGTGGGGATCCAAGGGCTGGGCTTAGTCAGTCATCCTTCATTCTTCTTCTGTTCTGCCTCTCACAGTGATCGTTCGTTCGTTCGTTCGAATAGACAAAAGACGAGTTTGGGCTGGATTCACAGAGATCACGCCGAATTTCGCATCCAATCCCCTCCAGATCCTGCCCTCCTAATCCCTGGCTCTTGGTACCTAGGTACCTACTACTAACTACCTAAGTACCTTTCCCTTGAGCTACCGACTCACATCCTCCCGGTCTAGCGGCACTGAGGCGGGTCTGGTCTGGTCGGGTCTGTCTGGTCTTGTATCTTAAAGCCACACGTTGCGGTCTTTCGTCCCGTCCCGATTTTCCTCTTCTTGGACTCTCTTCAACATTCTTTCTTCCTTGTCTTCATCGTCGTCGTCTTCGGTCTCCTCGCGGGTGGATCAGAGCATGTTCCACCCTTTCCTTCCACCTGTTCCCTTGGCCGCTACAATTTTCCCTGGGATCCACTCCGCTGTCGATTTTCCTTCCTTGCCTTAGTTAGCCTCTTGGTCCCTCTTCAATCATCGGCTTGATCGGTCCACTCCCTCACACTACCTTACCGTCTTCAACTCTCTCTACCTACCAACAACATCCGTCTTCTTCTGTCTCTTGATCCCCCTTCCCCGTTCACCGCCTTGTCACTTTCTTTTTCCCCTTCGGTATTTCATCTTCATCAACCGGTCATCTCGTCCTATCCTCCCAGCCGAATCCCTTCCTGTCTCTTGTCTTGTCACCCTTCTCCATCCGCCAGACAACGCCTCCCGTCCGGTCTCTCGTCTAGTGGAGGTGGCTTTCATTCTTCCTGGCATGCGAGCCGACCCTCCTCCCTCGCTCCTGTCATACATGTAACAATGGCACACCCCGATCTCACCTCGCATCATGTCAACTACTTAATATGGAGGTACGTGGGAAGAATTCCACCCTCAACCGCAACCCGTTCTCCGTCCCACCCACCCTCGTCAACGCGATTGCTGACTGGCCTTAGGTACCTCCAAGAATCAGGTTGGTTGCATTTTTTTTTTTTTTTTCCTTTTCTTTTTGGGTCTCTTTCTTGGAGATCTCCATCTTCTGCCCTATTGACCCATTTCTCGCGCCCCCTTTTACACTAAAAAAGGTCAAAATATCCATCTAATACCCATCCCCCTTCAGGTCATGGCGAAGCTGCAGTAACACTGCAGCGCGCATGGAATCGTGATCCGCAGAGTCTGCCCTTTGCTCCTTACATCAAAACCCATGCCCTCGTGTCACTGGTTCAGAAAGGTCTCCAATATTACGAGCTGGAACAATCTCTTGATAAGGTATGTTTTTGCAATGCCTACGATTTGATCCACTTGCAGAAAGGCGCGGGGAGGCCAGTCGCGAATTCAAAACTCATACAAAATAGGATGGAAACCGAACGGCATTTTCCCCCTCAAATTATTTCTTTGGGCCAGCCGCCCTGGAGGAACCGGAACCACCACAGAAAAGTTTAGGTGAGACCGGTGTTGGCACAGACCAAGCGCCTGTGTCGCCGACCAACAAAGTCGCGCGAGACGGTGCCGCAATCAACGGTCACTTGGCGACGGCCGAGGCCCCTCCAGCTGCGCCTAACGGCAAGAAGAGTCGCAAGAGCGATCGTGGGGAAGCCAATGGCGACGAAGTCCCCATGGAAGTCGACACCAATGGGGTCCCCGACACCAAATCGGCAATGTCGCCAGAGCCCGGCGTGGATGCAGATGGCGACGTGAGCATGGGCATCCGCCCGGCGTCGCAGGAACCCCCAGCCCCGACTTTCACCTTGACCAACGGGCATAGCATTGGCGTTCAGATCACCCCCGCCAAGGCGGCTGACCTCAGCCCTGACACCGCCATCCTGGATGTGGCGCAGGATGACCACGTGACGCGAACGCTGTGGCGCCCCCGCGATCCTACCATCGTCGCCGCCGCCGGGGAGTCCTCCTGTAGTCTTTGGAAGCTGTCTTCATCGGCGCCTCCAGTGCAGGAGAAGCTGGTCGTGAGTCGAGGAGATGGCACATGTGTCTCCGCCGTCGCGTGGGACCCCACCGGCCAGAAGTTGGCTGTCGCTACCTACAACGACATGCGAGGCTCCATTGCCATGTACGATGTGGCCGGAAATGCAGTGGATCTGTTGCCCGAAGTGCCCCGTATGATTACCGGCCTCCACTGGGCGGAGAACCGGCCGCACCTGATTGTCGTGGCATCGGATAGCAAAGTCTCGGAGCTGGTACTTTGGGACGACTCCTTACGGCCGGACGAATTCCCTCCCCCGCAGGTCGTCGATGGATCTATTTACGATCTCAGCTGGCTGGGGCGTAACCAGGCGTTTGCGTGTGGGAACGGCTCCGTGTACCATTGCGAAGTGGACTCTAGCATCAATCGCACCAAGACATATACGTTTCCAGGAGGACCCGACAAACCGTGGACTTTCATTCGGTGCACTCACGTCGGACCAGCCTCCGTTGCCGTGGCGGCTTCTGCTTCAGACCGGGAATTCTGGATCCCGACTCATGACATGCACCTTGACGCAGCGCATGAAGGGGACATCACCGCGATTGAGTTGAAGCCCAATGCTTCCGACCCAACCCAAACAAATCAGCCATTAGTTCTCGCTTCGGCCTCGACCGATGATACCGTGAAGATTTGGCACGTCGATCTCGATTCGAAACGGTTTGAATGCGTTCACCGACTCTTCCTCGGCCCATCATCCCCTGCTCTCGCCGGGTGCTTCTCCCCTGATGGCTATGCGATTGCGGCCGCTAGTAAAGACAAATTGTTCATTTGGAATGCTCAACGAGGAGGCGCGGCGATGGCCACGTGGTCAGTTCCTGGGACTGATGAGACAAAAAATGAAGACGAATCTGCCAGAACGGTGAACGGACACAATGGGCATGTTGACTCTATTCCGGATCGTTCGTTATCTTGGGATACGGATGGGAAGAAACTCGCGTTCGGATTCGGCGGACAGGTATGCGTCCCTGCTTTTCTGAGCCCGAGACACCTGCTAACCGTGTGGGAATAGTTGGCGATCGTGAATATGCAACGGTGATGCTTTCGTGAATGAAGATATAAGTACACGACTAGCATCAGCCCAGTCCAGACGTTTGTTACACGGCCTGAAAGCTCTGTGAATAACACCCCCATCTCCGGTCCGCTGAGACACTCCTGGGAGCACGACCTCCCGCGAGCTTCCGGCGACGATCGGCCGCCTGATGGTACTACCAGGCTCGATCAAGATTGTGCGCGCTGGGTCACAGCGGTGCTCTCATCAACACCATCCTTCTCCCATCATCTTCATCTTCAGTCATCGGACGAATAATCGCATTAGACGATACAAAACGGCGCAAACCGGGGGTTTTTCTGGGAAAAATGGCGGCTGGCGGATACCATAGGGTTACTGGTGGATGTATACTGCCCTTCGTTTCTGTGCTTTATCCGTTTGCGTTGTCTCTATATTTACTCAACTGTATCATTTGCTTGGGCAACATGGTCGTGTGATCTTTCCGGCGGTTTGTTGTCTGGCGCATTTCTACTTCAGAAGTGCGATGCTTTCGGGACGGGTGCGACAGCAGCCCATTCCTCCCTACTATCTAGCTAATGGATATCACTGTGTTGACTACATCCCTGGACCATTGTCTCTGCCGTTCTTGCCTTGTTCGTCGTCGGGCCCTCTCCCGGGAACGAAACCCCTCTTCGAGGTCATTCCACCCCCGCATCCATGCCGCAATGCCTTCGAGAAGTGCTTCGACCTCATTCTCATGACTATAGGTCATTTTTGGCCTAGGCCACCGCCGGCGGTGTTGACTTAGCTTCCGGGCTACGATCTGACCATGTTGAGCGTTCCAGGCTGTAACCCACGTCTGCAAGCCCTGTACGGTCCCATGAAGAGCTTCGCGCTCCGATGATTCTTCTTGGATATCAGCCTTCCTGTGCTATGGATTAGTTCGATATGAAGCGGCTCACGGGAAGAGTCGGCGCGGGGAGAGATTACAAGTAATGAACTTCATATTCCAGCTCGGACACTCTTCGCGTCAGACGGCGGCATTCGCGAGTTAACCGGCCATAGAGCTGGAAAGATTCATCGCGACGCTGTCGCAATTCAGCGTTGAGAGCTGTGGCTTCGTCGAGGAGAGACGTCAGCTGAGCGAGTGACGAGGAAGCTGCTGCAGGTGGCGGGATATCGGCAGCCCCGGTGAGCGCCGCTGCCGAGCGTGCAGCAGGATGACAAACAGGGCCTTCTTGGGCGAATGCCGAGGTGGGATCCAGGAGTGACTCGATGCAGTCGAGATGGTGATGCAGCGTGGTGGACTCTTCGGGCGATACAACAGCCTGGCAGGCGATCCGATGTGCGATTCTTGCGAGACGATCTGGGAGGTTGGTGGAGTCGCCAGTCGGTTCAAAGACAAGTGAGGGAGAAGGAAAATCGAGTGAGCTCTTTGGAGATATAGATAAGGAAGAAGGTTGGGAGGGCGGATCTGTCGGTGTCATTATCCGGGATTTCCTGTCTCTTTCTCCCCCAATGGGTACTGATTTTGTGTTGTTTTCTTCTTTTCAAACCCCGAAAAGCGGTATCGCAGAATCTTCTCTGTAATCTGTACACGTTTGGGCTGGAAGAAAACGCTCGTGGTGGCGGTGATGGTCGAGTCGGCCGGAATCAATCGCAGGGGGACGCGAGGGATACGACTTTCGTGGCTGCTGCAGGACAACCAATAGTTCTGCACGGGAGACCGGTCAGCGGTCGGATTGTCTTGGAAAGAATGTTTGTCGTGTCGATAGCACAGGACTCTCTGACGAGGGCAGTCCCTATATAAGTTCGAAGAGAGCAGCGACTTGAGTCTTGCGGCTTCGTCATTTTCCTCCCCGCAGCCCAATCGGTCTTAGTCCCGGCAACCCGTCACTTTTTCTTCATGGTGCCTCCTCCCGTATGTCCCTGACTCATCTCTCTCTCCTTCAACAGCTCCCCTTCGCCGTCATTTCAGGACACTGACCGAAATGTCAACCCAGATCACCATTGTACCGTCCCTGGAGACGGCCCACGAGGTGGTCGCCCAGTCCAAAAACTCCTCATACCCTCCCAATCTCCTCCCTCTAACCGCATCCATCCCCGCCGATCTTCTGACACCCACGTTGGCCTATTTGAAAATCGCCGAGAAGTGAGTCCCGCTGCTCCGAGATGAGATGATATGACCTGTCATATGCATCCTTCGGTATCAATTGGTGTCAATCGCTGCGAACCCATCAGGGCTGACTGCCTCTCTTCCCGCCAGGTCCAAATTATCGTTTCTGTACGAGAGTGCGGCGACGACGGAGACAATTGGGAGATATAGTTTTGTTGGTGCTGGTATGGTCATCGCATCGCCTGTGCAGCAAGTCTCTGGGATGTTGACTCCCTGTTTCTACGTTAGATCCTCATCATGTGCTGAAAACCGGCCCCGGTCATGGCCCTGAGTGCGATCCGCTTCCGCTGCTGGAGAAGGAAATAGGCAAACATCGGGTTGCAACCGTGCCCGGCCTGGTCCTACCACCTCTGACAGGTGGTGCCATCGGATATGTCGGTTACGATTGCGTGCGATACTTTGAACCCAAGACGGCCCGGCCCATGAAGGATGTGCTCCAGATCCCCGAATCTCTGTTCATGCTGTTCAACACCATCATCGCCTTCGACCACTTCTTCCAGGTCGTCAAGATCATCACCTACATCCCTATCCCGGCGACAGACGCGGAGCTCCAGGCGGAATACCAGAAGGGTGAGGAGGTCATCCGACAGACCATTGCACAGCTGCTTCGACCGGAGTACGCCCTCCCGCCGCAAGGTCCGATCAAGAGGGACCAGGAGTACACTTCCAACATTGGTCGCGAGGGCTACGAGCGCCATGTGACGCGGCTGAAGGAACACATCGGAAAGGGAGATATTTTCCAGACGGTGCCGTCGCAGCGTCTGTCGCGCCCGACGTCGCTGCACCCATTCAACCTCTTCCGCCACCTGCGCACCGTCAACCCGTCCCCGTACCTCTTCTACATCGACTGCGAAGACTTCCAGCTGGTGGGCGCCAGTCCGGAGCTGCTGGCCAAGGAGGAGAAGGGCCGGATCATCACGCATCCGATCGCCGGTACTGTCAAGCGTGGCAAGTCTCCCGAGGAGGACGAAGCGCTGGCGGAGGAGCTTCGCGGCAGTCTCAAGGACCGCGCCGAACATGTCATGCTGGTGGACCTGGCGCGCAACGATGTCAATCGGGTGTGCGATCCCCTCACGACGCAGGTCGACCGGCTCATGGTAGTGGAAAAGTTCTCGCACGTCCAGCATCTGGTGTCCCAGGTGTCGGGAATCCTGCGGCCGGACAAGACGCGGTTCGACGCTTTCCGGTCGATCTTTCCCGCTGGAACGGTGTCGGGTGCGCCCAAGGTGCGAGCCATGCAGCTGATCGCCGAGCTGGAGGGCGAGAAGCGTGGCGTGTATGCTGGCGCGGTTGGTTACTTTGGGTACAACATCGCCAGCGCCGATGGAAAGATCGAGTACCCGGGCGCCATGGACACGTGCATTGCACTGCGAACCATGCTGGTCAAGGATGGGGTGGCGTATCTCCAGGCGGGCGGTGGCATTGTGTTCGACTCGGACCCGTACGATGAGTACGTGGAGACGTTGAACAAGCTGGGCGCCAACATTGCCTGCATCAAGGGGGCGGAAGCGAAGTATCTGAGCATGGAGGGAAAATAAGAAGGGCGTTATGACTATGATTTATTTCATGACCGGTGATGCTTGTTATTTACGCGGTTAGTTTGTGTCTAATTTGGATGATGGCGAAATGCAGGATGGGATTTTCTGAACAAATCATAGAAGGTCGGCTAGTTAGTATTGTATATGATATCGACGGATCTTTCGGGAGAATGGTGCTGCCTACACGGCGAACACTAGTATCACGTCGTCATACCGCTACTAGGCGTGTTAGAATCAGAAGAGTATTGCATGTTGCAGTACAGCGTTCTGGTTCTGAGGGCATTGGACCCTTATTCTACTCCGTACTTCGGTGTTCCGTGATGACATCAGGGGTTGTACTATATTTGTCTGTGACAGAACAACGCCATCTAGATCAGTCAGGAAATAATCAGTCAAACATGACATGAACCATCCTTCGTCGCTCTTCTCCGCATCGAATTGACTTAATCTCGTTTAGAGCAGAGGCCAAGATTGAGGGGCATCGAGGGTACCCGCCCGACGGTGGGAGAGACTATACAAAGTCAAGTACTTACCAGCGATGGCGTCGTCAGCGCGGGTGCCACCCAATCACCACCATACCCAACCAACATCTTCTTTTTCTCTTCTTTTCAACTTCTTCTTCTTCTCTTCTACATCCATCTTCCCTTCTATCTTCCATCTTCGTCCCTCCTCTCTCTCTCTCTTCCTCTCTCCCTTCGCTTTTCCCTCTCTTTCCTCCATCTCCTATCCATCCCTGACGATTCCGGCCATTCCTCCATTACCTTACCGTACCTGACTAACTCACCACCGCCACCAACCTTCCTTCTCACCCTTCCCACTACTCCGTACTCTCTCCCTCCTCTCTCAGACTATCGTTTCTCTCTCACTCGCTCTCGCATTCAGGAGACAACCACCGGCTGGTTCCTCCTTACTTCCCCTTTCCTCCTCCCTCCCTCGTGCCCCTCCCCGGTGGATGTTTCAAACCCTCCGATTTAGAACCTCCCAAGCCACCGCCTTCTCCCCTCCCCGTCCTTTTTATCCGGGTGACGTCGATCGTGTCCTCTTTTAATTGCCGTCAAGATGTCCAAGGTCGTGCGCAGCGTCAAAAATGTCACCAAGGGTTACTCCTCCGTCCAGGTCAAGGTGCGAAATGGTACGTCGTCACATTCATCCGTTTCTCCTCTACTCCCATCGCCGAATCGATTGACTTGCGACGCTTGTCCTACCTGCGGTCGCCGGCCGGACGGGTCCTGTTCCTTCATATCGCTAACCCGTCTCTTCCGTCGCAGCCACCAGCAATGATCCTTGGGGCCCGACCGGCACCGAAATGGCCGAGATTGCTGCCTTAACGTTCAGCAGTCCCACCGATTTCTACGAGATCATGGATATGCTCGACAAGCGTCTGAACGATAAGGGAAAGAACTGGCGCCATGTGCTCAAATCCCTCAAGGTGCTCGACTACTGTCTCCACGAAGGCTCCGAGCTCGTCGTCACATGGGCCCGCAAGAACGTCTACATCATCAAGACTCTGCGCGAGTTCCAGTATATCGATGAAGATGGTCGCGATGTCGGTCAGAATGGTATGTGGACTTCCTCCCGGGGATACGCCGGCCGAAACTAATCGAATTGCAGTCCGCGTCGCCGCGAAGGAACTCACCGCCCTGATCATGGACGAAGACCGAATGCGCAGCGAACGCTCTGATCGCAAGTTGTGGAAATCCCGTGTCAGTGGCTTGGACGACTACCCCGGGTACGGAAATGAGCCCTCACCCCGTCGCCCCGACCGACGAGAGCGTCGCCGCCCCGCCGATGATGAAGACGCCGAATACCGTTTGGCTATCGAGGCCAGCAAGGCCGAAGCTGAAGAAGAGCGCAAGCGACGGGCCAAGCAGGCCATGGCCGCGGAGGACGACGAGGATCTGGCCAAGGCGATCAAGCTGAGCAAGGAAGAGGAGGAACTGCGCAAGCGCGAGCTCGAGGAAAGCAACGCCCAGTCGCTCTTCGACGATACCCCCGTGCAACCTGCCCCCGCGCAAGCCACTGGCTACAACCAGGGATACCAGCAGCAGAGCGCCGTCGATTGGTTCGGCAACCCGATCAACCCCCAACAACCCCTCACCACCGGATACCTCAACAACCAGTATGCGCAGCCAACCGGATTCCAGGCCCAGGCTACGGGGATGCCTAATGGGTACACCAACGGTTTCGGCCCGTCCGCTTTCGATCCGAATCCCTATGGCCAGCCGCAGAACAACTTCCTCCAGCCCCAGGCGGCCCTCCAGCCGCAACACACGGCTTTCAGCACGAATAACCCGTACGGCACCGACGTGTACGGCCAGCATCAGCCGCAACACCAGGAGAACTTCCCCTCGGCGGGCACCAACAACCCATGGGCCGCCAGTCCCAGCCCGCAGCCTACCGCTGACGCCCTGAAACCGATGCCCACGGGCTCCAACAATCCGTTTGCTGCCCGTCAGCAATTCCAGCAGCCCCGACCCTCCACGAGCGGTCCCCCGTCGCTGAACACGCTGGCCGAGGAGCGCGCAACCACACAGTTCACCGCGACATCCCACAACCCAATCGCCAACTTCCAGGCGCCGCAGCAGACGTCGCTCGCTCCGCCGAAGAGCACCCCGCCGCAGATGAACGACCCTCACCACCAGCGCCTCAACCAGCTGCTCGCTACGGGCGAAGGGCAGGACACCTTCGGAAACGTCGGCGACCTGCGGATTCCGGCGCAGCACACGGCCCCAGGAACGTTTGTCAACTCTGCGGGCCAGGGATTGGACCGGTTGCGGGCCACGCACACGGGCAACAATCCATTCTTCAGCCAGCGTCAACAGCCGCAGCAGCAGTTCGTGCCACAGCAGACGGGCTTTGTGTCCAACAACAATCCGTGGGGAGCGGGCCAACCAGCTTTCCAACAGCAGCAACAACAAGCCGGGGGCAGCCTGATCGATCTGTAGGGTGATCGATGGATCCCTACGGGTCTACTTTGTCTAGAGTAGACGAAGATCTTCTGTCATTTTATTCCCTTTTCCTTTGTTACATGTTTGGGCTGGGGTGTTATGCATTGAGAACCAGGGAAATCAGTCATCGTCTTTTGTCTGTATCTCTTTTTTACTATTCTTCTTCCCTCCCTTATGGCCTTCCCTTCTAGCAGCATGATGCCTCTCCCAGTGCGATTTGCTTGAGTGATATACCTATGCTCCTGATTTATCCCTATCTACTTAGTACTATATACTTAAACGATTCCGTGTAGGATATTGAGAAGTTGATCCTCACATCCGACTGTAGGAGATACGTAGATAAGATGCATTCATTTCATTCCTGTCCCATCATGCAGACATCCATTTCATCCATCCGAACCATGCAAGACCGTGAAATGACCCAACCGTTCGCCAGCCAACCAGCCATCGCGTAATCCAACCATCCCAAAAATACAAATACATACAACATGACCCCTCCGACAAACACGATAAGAGAACGGTACGAGCATGCGCACACTACCCACCCCTCTCGCCAAACTGTCGCGCCCAATCCTCATACTCACGCAGGCCCTCGGCACTCACACTGGGCCGGATGGACACTAGACTGGCCTCGAAATCCTGGAAGCGGATGGGGCGGATCTGGTCCATGGGCGTGTGCAGGAGGGCCTCGCCCAGGTTGCGAAGGGGGCCCATGGCGGCGTCTTTGGCGAGGGCGGTGATGTCCGAACCGGAGAAGCCTGGCACCTGTTAGTTTCTGCTTGCGGGATGAATGGAAAAGGAAGAAAGACGAGGGGGGGACGCACCGTCTGTCACCTGGACCAAGGCATGGATATCCTGGTCGGAGAGCTCGTGGTTCTGGTGGCTGAGCAGGCGACGCAGCTGCTGATCGCGGACGTGCGGCTCGGGCAGCGGGATGTACTGGCGGCGCACGAAGCGGCGGCGGGCGGCCTCGTCGATGTCCCAGGGCATGTTGGTGGCGGCGAGGACGAGGACGCGGCTGGGGTCGCCGGCGGCGGTGCCGCGGGCGGGGTTGCGGGCGGGCTCGCGGCCGGCGGCAGCGCGCTGGAGGTCGGACCACTGGATGAGGAACTCGGTCTTGGAGCGGCGGGAGGCCTCATTTTCGGAGCCGGAGGAGCGGGCGGACAGGAGTGAGTCGATTTCATCGACGAAGATGATGGAGGGGGCGAGGGCCTTGGCGAGGCCGAACAGGGCGCGCACGAGCTTCTCGCTCTCGCCGTGCCACTTGGAGGTCAGCGTGGACGCGGACACGGAGAAGAAGGTGGATTTGGACTCGGTGGCGACGGCGCGCGCCAGCATCGTCTTGCCCGTGCCCGGCGGGCCGAAGAGGAGCATGCCGCGGGCGGGCTCACGCAGGCCCGAGAAGAGGTCCGGCCGCAGGAACGGGTACACGACCGCTTCTTTGAGGGCTTTCTTTGCGCCGTCGAGCCCCGCCACGTCGTCCCAGTAGACTTCGTCGCCGCGCACGACGATGTCGTTGAGGATCTGCCGCGCCGCCGTCGGGTCAATGCCCTTGGGGAGTTTGTTGAGGATGGCCATGTAGTCGTCCTCGGCGTCGGCCGGGTCGACGTCGGGATCGTCGTCGTCTTCGGTCGTGGACCGCGGCCCGGACGACTCTGGATCGCTGGACGGCGGCGTGATGGTGCGTTTGACGGGACCGCGCCGGTCCAGACTGCTCCCCGACACGGCCAACCGGTTGATGCCGTGGTTCACCGCATCGTGCTCTTTGTGGGAGATGGTTGGCTTTGCCTGTGGCGTTCTCGACCGATCCAAGTTGTTGCCCCGGGTCTGGGATGCGCCCGGCGACGGGTACGATGATCGGAGGGCTTGGGGCTTGGGCTTCACGGACGGTCTGGGCGAGGACGAAGACGGGGGTGGTCGTGCGGGGCTTCGGGGCGCGGATTGCGGGCGCGTCGTCTGCGCCGGCGGCCGTGGGGTGGACGGACTGGACGAATTCGCTGATGGCCGTGCCTCTGCGGCCGTGGTCCTGGAGATGGCGTCGCCGGACTTGGATCGCGGGGTCAGGGCTGGGCTCTTGCGGAAACTGGGGTCGGCGGCAGCAGTATGCCGCGAGGAGGCGAGGGCGGCATCGCTGACGGTCTTGTCAGACGACGAGCGATAGATGCTCCCCCAGGCCAGGCCGGCGGCCTGGGAGGCCGCGGCCGGCCGCAGCTCCTTCCGACGGGGGCTGCTCTTCTTCTTGGAAAGTTTCTTGGAGTCGGAGGAGCGCAGGGTGGAGGGCATCATCTTGAGACCCTCGGGACTGGAGGCGCGCTCGCTGAGCTTGGTGGAGGAGGAATGTCGCTGACGAAGGGCGGGGCGGCGGGAGGCGTCGCCAGCGGTCGCAGATGACGACGACTCGGGCGCGGCGGAGGACGAAGGGGTGGGTGGAGGAGGGCGCCCGGGGATGGAAGGGGGTTTGGAGAGATCGGTGTATCCGACGGCGGGCACGGTTCCGCCCGCAATCCAGCCGGGGGTGGAATTATTCGTCGAGAACGCCGCGGGCGGGGGCGACTTCCCCAGGGAATCCTTGCGACTCTCGCGCAGGGCCTCGAGGAGATCGACGCGCTCGCGGCATTGCAGTTCCAGCTGACGGATAGACTCCTGCAGGGCTTTTTCGGTCTCGTTGCGCGGGGTGTACTTGGAGGGCACGCGGTAGGCGTTGTGGTAGTAGATGGTCTCCAACGCAGAGCGCCACGACTTTAGGGCTTCTTCTTCATTGTTCTAATCGGTCAGTATGCCGTTTCAAAGGTGATGATCATAGGATCCTACACACCTGGCCTTCGAAATAGACGGCAGTGGAACACATCAAGTAGCAGTCGTCGTAAGTCTTCTGCAAGGAAGACGCTGGTTTGGGGCGCATTGTTCACGCCGCGGACGGGACCAGCCTGTCCATACACTAGCAGGAGAGAGAGATGTTGGCCGAAAGGAAGCGAAGAGACAGAAGGCAGGCAGACAAAGACGACAGAAGAGGTGGTAATAGGAAAAGAGGCGGTGGTGGTAAGAAAAAATGGTTCGGGTGGACAGAAACGGCGTGACGTCGTTGGTGGTTCAACTCTGGATGAGACAGTCGGAGCCCCACGAGATGGCGAATCTACACATCATAGAAAGAGAAGAAAGATGATTAGAGCCTCTATCCGTACATACGCACAACCATCCATCCATCAATTCCCTGGCAAATGCCAACGCCGAAAGACACTGTAGAGATATAACACAATCGGGGATCCTCCCCCGATCCCAATAATGCGCCAAAGCCACCGATCCATCCAGCCACGTCCCAGTCCTATCCGCAACCTCACGGAGGGCGAAAAAAAGAAGAAAAGAAAAGAAAAGAAAAGAAGAGGATGCATCCGCTGGTTCATAGGTAGTCTCAGTCTCCATCCCAAAAATAGGAGCCATGTCTTGGACAGTTCGCTTCCTTCCGAGACATAGGGCAAGCCAAACCGGGGGAACAGATGGAGTCAGAGAACCCCCGTCAGGGACGAATCCGCCCCGAAGGCGACCGCCACCATTGAAGAGACTCGGCAGACTGACTCTGGAGCGACAGAATCTCCACTGTGCCTGGCGTTGATGGTTCTGCTGTGTCGGTGGCCATCGAGGATTGTTCAGCATGTGATGTGGAGGGCCCAGCATTCGGATTTTCTTCGTTTTATGTCGTTCACAATTTTCATCTATTCGGGGGGTTGCTTTTTTCGTTTGGTTTTGTTTTCTTTTCATGTCGAGTGAAATTTCTTAGATTCGTTTCTTCCATTTCTCCTTCATCATGGGACGCTTCAAAGCCGGCATCGGTGAGTCGAATTAAGGCGATCGGGCTAGTGGAAACCACCAGAAGAGTAGTTTAGACATCGACCTGGCGCTTGAAATACGCCTTGGCCATTTCATAGGATGTCCTACAACGAGTCAGCATGCTTTTCTATGTCTTACTCTCCGTCGGGATTTCTCGTCAACTCACCAGCAAATGGCCGTGCTGGGCATGGTCGAGATGATGCGGGGACGGGCGCCGCGCAGGAAACCGCGCCAGCCGAATTGCCGCTTGATGATGGCCGCGGCGTTGAACAGCCCCTTGGCCGATCGGATTTCCTCGTTCTGCGCCAGACCCCGGGTCTGCAGCAGAGTCTTCACCACGTCCAGTGGCGTGGTGATTCCGGCAGCCACGGCGCCCGCCAGACCACCGGCGATGCAGTGCGTGAAGGGGTCATAATCCTGCGACGGGTTCATGACCTTGGAAATCGACTCGTAGGCGACAAACTGCGTCGCGGTGAAGGGGACGGTCATGCACAGAGTGGTGGGGTAGGAGACGTAGAACGCTTGGAGACCTTCGGTCCTGTAGACTGACTGCGCACACTGGAGGAGGGTCTTGTGGACGGAGCCATGAACCTGCATCCGCTGCTTGATCACTGAGAAGAGTCAGGGTCTGAAGCATTTTGTATAAGGAGGCTGTCAGATCGCGGTACTCACCGTCAAATGGGTTCATCAGGGCATCGCTGGCAATGGTCGCGGAAGCGCCACTCAGCGCTGTTTCTCGTTAGCCTCATTTTCTCTCATCCGCCCAGATAAGGGGATCACATACCGGCCGCAAGGGGGTGGTGGCCATCGTCGACGTTTCCGCCTGCCATCTCTTTCACCACCTCATATGTTCCGAAATACACGGCGTGGGCCGGGCCTGCATCGCATCAGCCTGCGTCTCTTCCATCTCCGGTCCGGGGGTGTGCCTCACCAGCACCAACAATCACACTCGAGACACCCTTCCATAGCGTTCGCCACCCTTCAATGCGGTAGATTGTGGAAAAAGCATTGGTGAGGCCTGTGTAGAGACCTCCGGTTGTGGGGTGCAAGATTTGCATGCGAGTCTAATGCCGGGGAAGGTCCACCGTCAGTGAGTTGTCCAGCAGGGTAGAAAGAGGACTGCGGGACAAAGAAAAAGGAGACATCAGAGTAAAATCCCAGGAAAGTCGTACCTTTAATAGATCCACCGGGTACATAACAGCGTGTTCCTTTGCGCTCAGTCAGTCACCATCCATGATCGCTTGCATTGGCGGAGATTGGGGTCGGTGCGTTGGACCCTGCAGGACATACCGCTATACCGGCGAAGGCACCGGCCAACATGTTCCGGCCGAGGCCATAGTTGGAAGGGAGGGCTTCGTAGCTAGAGAGGAGGATGGTCAGCGGAGGCTGCGGTGCATGGAGCATGAGTGGATGTATCCCGGAGCGCATTCCACCGACACCGACCACCATGGAGAAGAACACGACGGGGAGCGATGTATCGGCATGCAAACGATGCGCTCCCCACCGGGAAGCCTCCAGGACGGTCGGCAAAGTTGCAGCGACCGAGTTATGAACAATGGGTCGGCCAGGACGTACTCATATTCTTCCCCGGGAACCTGCTCGGGAATCGCCATGGAGCTGTCGGAGCTCTCGGACACAGCCGTGGGCGCTGAAAACGAGAAAAAGTCGGGGAGGGGAGAGGAGGGAGAAGCGGCGAGGGAGGGAGGGAGCAACGGCGAAAGCGTCGGCGAGAGGTCAATGGCTTGTCGCTGGCGGGAGAACTTCGTGGTGGTGAAGAGGAGAGAGGGTGTTCGAACAGGTAGAGCGGTGGTGATTCCTCGGCGACAACAACCAGACACCGGTCGACCCACAGGAAAAGGTCGGGATAAAATGAAGATAAGAAGGTGTAGAGAGGAGAGCAGAGAAGTAAGCCCGACGAGGAGACGCCCAACGACGAGAAATCAAAGTAGCAGACGGAGATGGAGCCAGGAGAGAAGAGTGAGGGAGAGAGGAAGAGGACAAGAAAAAAAATACTGGGGATAATTTCTTGGTGGTCGGGATGGGAGGAGATCCTCGGGGTCGTGTTTGCACGGTGGATTTCCTTGGCCTTTCTACCTTTTGATTCGGGTCGATTGATATATTGTCCACTAGTTGACTACAGTCTATTCTAATAATTTATTGCGGTTCTGAGAATGTTTCCATGGTGGATGAGCGTTCAGCTTCTGTATAGAGTCCTGACAAAGCGTAGGGGTCCAGCCGCTTAACTTATGTAAGGCCTGGCTGAGTCATCCTTCCGATGACGGAGCTCGGAGACCAGATAGGCCTCGGTCACAACTACGGAGATATCTATGTTTTCGGAGTCATCGAGCATAAATATGCTGTTAGGTAGGAATTATTATTTATGTGGATTCCGAACACCCGGTGGGCTCCCTATCGCCGAGAAAGAATGAGAGAATCCTTTACGTACGTACTCTGGGTACAGTGGATTCCTCGGAGAACCGGCGGTTCGTTTAGGCTTCTGTTCAACAGGGGGGCAAGTAATCAATCTGATAAGAAAGAGAATTTTTTGCTTTCCTCCGCGCTTCGGCACTTCGGCTTTTCTCCTGTTCTGGGTAGTTACGATGGAGTTTCCTAATTATCCACCGATCACGATAACTAGTCAGACCTCGTTGGGTCACGTGGAAGCGAGGATGAGCCATAGACACAGGAGTACAAGATGCTCACGCCTCCTAGAACGAGACAGATATGCTGGTAATACGTATGTTAGATACCTGCTGGGGCTAAGTACGAATGCAAATACACAAGAACCGCCATCCCCCGCCAACAATAATTCAATCCCATTGTACTCAGGCGATTGTCAAAATCATATACGCTATAATCATGCACATCATGAATATCGTCCACTCCGTGACCGAAGTAGCAGAGCGAAAGAGAGTTAGAGAAAATGTCCACCACAACATCTCACTCTCTATGTATCATGTCTAGATTTACCATTCCACATTGAAAGTCCATTCTCCTGCGTCAAAGTCAGTTTCCGCATCAGCCGTGGCTTCTCGTCGGGCACACGTACCATTTTTCAAGTTCTCTGCCGTGTCGCTCAGCAGAATCACCCGACGTTTCTGACAGTAGGCCGTCTTATCCAAAATGTCCACCTTGAGGTTCGCCAGCTCCGGCACCGGCTTCTCGAACATTTCGCTCAGATTCTCCACCGCCAGCTCCAGATCTTTCTGGTTGTCCTCGAAGATCTCTGTCAGGTTGTTCCGCGCCAGGTAGTACGCAAACGCGTACGTCCACTTCAGCGTCTGCCGGCACTGCTGCAGCGCCTGCGACGCCGTGTCCAGGAACTGCACCTCGATCCACGACAGCCCCGACTGCGACTGCAGACTGGTCATCTTCTTCTCCGTCTTCAGGTACAAATCCTTGTCCAGCTTGGCCGACTGCTCGTGGTTGGCGTAGCGGTTGTAGTAGTGCAAATAGCGTTCCAGGGACGCCCGCGACCGCGCCTGCGCGCTGCGCGCCTCCGACCCGGATTTCTCCTCGTACCGGTTGCAGTTGTACCAGCTGGTTCCGTGCTCCGACCACAGGCCCATGCACATCCAGCAGAACTCGTGCTTGCACTTCCGGCACGTCATGTGGTTACAGCCGCCGTTCTTCTCGATCGTCGAATGGCACTTGGGGCATTCCTTCGTGTTGGCCGAGATCCAGTTGGCTGTCTCCGAGTCGTCCTCGCATTTCTTCAACCACATCTTCACCAGCGTGCAGGGCGCCGGCTGGTGGTCATTTAACGTACATCCAAAGCAGAAAAAGTGGCGACAGACACACTGCACTGTCGGCACGATCCGTCGCAGGTCGCGTTGCTTGACCGGACAGTCGACGGCGTACTCGCAGTTCGGCGCCGGACACCACTTGAGATTCTCCATGTCGTCGACATAGGTCCGCGTAAGAAGCGTGTTATATCTACAACCATCAGTATGACCCTTCTTACCACCAAAGAGCCTGTCAGGGCACGCACCGGTCTTTCAGATCATTCGTCACCAACAGACTCAACGACTTCGAATCCACAATCATATGACAGCCCTCCCCGGGGCATTCTATCCGGGCGGCCTCGCCCTCGCCACGGATCTTCTGGGCGAGATACTGTCGGTAGCAGTCGACGCAGAAGCGATGGCCGCAACGCATCGCGTAGGTTTCCAGATCGTCCCCGTCCTCGCAGCAGATATCGCACATGAACCCCGGCACCTTCTCAGTCTTCGGCGAGCCCTGGAAGTTGGTGCCGAGACCGGCCTCCTCTAACGTGTCCTCCGGGTGATCCATGTAGGATTCGATCAGCTTCTCGCGGTTCCATCGTCCGAAGCGCAGGAGAATGGCGGCGGACTCGGGCGGTAGGCTGAGAACGGAGGAGACTTCGCTGATCTGCTGGTTCTGTTCCCGGTCGATATCCTCGGGGCTCAACACCTTGAATTCGACCTCGTAGGGTTTTCGTGACGTGGCGATGATATCTTTGTCTTTGGAGAAGCCACCGTCGAAGTCATCGCCGAAATCTAAGGAGTCAGGAGTCAGCATCACTCTTACATATGATGCGGAAGTCAGAGGACGACGACAAAGAACGCACCGTCACCTAAACTCTCATCATCACTGCCCTGATCCATGAAGTCATCAGGGCTCGAGCCAACGCTCATGAAATCCTCGTCCGACTCCATGCTGGTGGAGGCTGGTGTAGCCAAATCAGGGACCTTTTTTCCCGCGGAGATGGATAAGACGGGGGAGTCGGCACGCGATGGATTCTGGGGGGTTATCGACGAGATCCCGGTGGCGGCTCGCGAGCGGGCGACGGGAGCCTTGGTGGCGGACTCGTGGTCTGCAAGGGCCGCCTCGGCCGCCTTTCGCTTTCTCGTGAGAGGCGGCGTGGTGAAGGATGGAGAGGGGAGATGGGAGGGAGAGAGAGGAAGCTAACGGAAAGGACTCAGTAGCAGTTGAGGGAGTGTGGAAATGGAAGAAGAGAAGCTTGGAGCTTATCGATGGACGGGAAAAAAGAGGGGCGTGTAGGGTGTAACTGCGGACGTCACGGGGAAATCCAGGTGGATCTGCCGCCCAAGTCCTGTTAGAGCCGCAGCACTGCCTCTATGTACTACTCTGTATATGACTCAGTCGGTAAGGGGGCTTTTGGAAGCAGAGTCATGGAGATACTAGGGTATTGTGGACAAAAAAAAGTGGATTGTAATTGTACCTTGTAGAGGAAGAGGAAGACGGCAAATGGTCTATTTATATCCTACCCAGGCTGTGCTCTGGAGTAGGCATCCAGTGAATACCATGACATGTATAGTTCATCTCTATCAAGGCGGTTATCGACTTTTCGTCCTACTCAGTTCGACTCATCGTCGCTCTCCTCCTCCTCGCTGCTCTCCTCCTCCTCTGCATTTGCCAGCCAATCCACAAATTGTTGCGTCTGGCTGCGCACCTTGCGCATCTCCTCGCTGGTGCTGGACCGCTCATCCGCCCACCACTGCTCATACGCCTCTTCCTCCACAATCTCCAGGTCATACAGCTCCTTGGCTGCAAACAAGAGCACCATGTCTCCGCGGTTGCGGTGCGCCAGGTCCTGCTGCAGGAGAAGCAGGAGATCCACCTGGTCCGGCTTCTTGCTGCTCTCGCGGTCGAACAACGCCCGTTCGATGATCTCCCCATACTTGCCGAATATCTCCTTCACCACGTCGCCCGCCGCCCGGCCCGCTTCCATCAGCTGCTGCGTCCGCTTCATGAACGCCGACACCACCGCACGTCGCACTTCGTGGTCCGACGCGTTGGCCGTCATGCGCAGACTGACCAGTTCCAGGTTCACCACATCGCAGCTAACACCATCCCGAAGACTGTCATACACGCTCGTCGCCGCGTCATGCACGAAATGATCTTGTTCCTCATCATCCGAGTACGACGTCCCGAAGCTGCGGCTGTCCCCGAAGTCGGACACATCCGACGACAACGTTGAGATCGACTCGCTCGACAGAGAGAGGTGCGCCATGTTGTACACTGTCGGGCCAGGTTAGCCATACATAATCCATCGACGCAGCAGGATGGAAAAATACATACCCAGTCCGGACGACGCGTTACTCGCGGTGTCGTCTTCATCCTCGTCCTCATACGGCACATACTCGTACCCATGGCCATCTTTGCCGACCACCTCGGGCTCCGTATCCGGCACTCCACCGTCTTCTTCCCGGAACGCATTCGCGATCCGCTTGCCTTCGCTCACGGTGACTCCATCGGCGATCTTCACCCCATACGAGAGAAGGGCTCCGGGGTGGATCGTACAGCTATTGCCGACTACCACCTCATCCGCGACAATCGCCTGGTGCACCGTCGTGCCATCACCAATCACGGCTCCGTCCCACACGTACGCGCCCTCGAGCGTGACGTTCTTCCCGATCTTGCAGTTTCGCCCCAGCACCGTGTCCTTGACCGTCGTCTTGTCGCCGATGCTGGTGCCCTGGCCGATCACCGTGCGGCGGCCGATCACGCACGAGCGGGCCAGCGTCACGCCATGCTCCTGGTAGCGGTTTCCGTTACGGAGCTCGTAGCAATGTCCCGGGAGGAGGTTCGTGTCCGGGCAGAGAGGATACGTCCACCGCGAGATGATGTCCTTGCTAACGGCATCGTAGGCCTTGAGGTTTCTCACCCGCGCCGCGTAGCAGTCCTTGATGATGTGCGTGTGGATCGTCTTCCCGTTCAGCTCGTAGTCCTTCAGCACGCCGTACAGGAACTGCTTCCGCGGGGCCTGGTAGTCGAAGCTGTCCGACCACAGACTCAGCACGTCGGGTGTGCAGATGTCAATGTTGCAGTCGATCAGGTCCTGGCGGATGTCCAGCTCTGCGTGCGACAGGATGATCTCGGCGTCGATGTTCAGCCGCGACGACTCGGACGAGTGATGGTCGATCTCTTCGTAGTGTAGACAGCGGTCCTTGGTGGGATCTACGACAAACACCGGCGACACCGACGTCGACTTGGTGCGGTGGTTCCGGCCCGCTTCCCGGAGGATCATGGTCATGATGGCGTTCTTGTCCGCCTCGCGACGGGCCCGGTGGGCCGTCAGAGCGCCTTCGATGGGGAGGTTGCTGATCACATCACCGCTCACGACGATGAAATCTCCTGTGATGAGGTGCTTTCCATCGAGATCACGCATCACGTCGCCGACGGACGTCGAGGTCGATTTCAGGAAGGTCAATTGCTTGAAGGGTGACGACGGAGCCCTCCATTTTGAAGCACTACCCGTAGTCAGTCGACATGTCCGACCCCCTTCATACTCTTAATCACCCCGGTCTGACAACGTACTTGATGTATTTCTCCAGTTGATCGGAATGGGCACCACCGTAGAGGAATACCTCCTCCACGCCGGCATTGGCGAGAAATTCGAACGTATACTCGATAAGCGGGGTGTTCGCGAGGGGCAGGAGGCACTAGGTGATCGTCAGCGGAGATGCCCCTACACCGTCGTCCATAAACCTCCTCCAGTATGGAATCTCATCGGCAGCTCATACCCGAGGCTTGTCGAGGGTGAACGGCTCGAATCGCGTTTCGAAAGTGTCTGCCAGGACCTAGTCGTATCACACAAAGTCAGCATCCGAGCACTGCGCTCATCCCCCGACAATCACGCCGTTCACAGTGTGAATATGACATACAACAGCCTGCAGAGTCTCTTCTACCTCCTCGGTGGCATTCCCCTTCTGTTTTGCGGCGGCGCCGCCTTTCTTCGGGCCCATCACTGCAAGTCACGGGGAGGTTAGTTTTGGGTAGCATCAGCGATGAGGTAAAGAGCTCACAGGCGATATGAATCTAGTCCTTCGAAAAACCGGGTGGTAGACAAGAAACGATTGGTGAGTCAAATAAGAATTCCGATCCGTTGACAACTGCGTATCCCGCTGTCGCGCAAAAACTCCGCCAAGCAATAATTATTGCGGCGGAGGAGTCATCCACCCCTCTATGGTCACGTGATTGGTGGCCGGGCTATATACAGACTCAGACCAGTTTGTAAATGCCCCTCGTCTGACAGATTGAATCAAGATGTGTTGTATATGTACTTACTTGAGTTGTTGCATGATGACGCATGTGGTGGGTTGATATGCGCAAGTTTAGATCTATCATTCTTCGCTAGTGTTCGCCTAGATATATATACAGTACAGTCGCGACATGTTTGTGATTATCCCGGATGCAAACGTGCTCTAAGATTAGAGTCATAAACAAGCCTACAGATCATTCCTCAACTATTTAGGCTCTCTCTATAGCCTAAAGTTCACGATGGACCCCATGATTCGCGATGGCGGACACTTAAGTGCCCAACCGTCTCAATAGACGGCAGCTTCTGGCTATCTGCTACAAACTGGTGACCTTAACAATCTCCGTGCGTTGAACTGCTTTATGATAATATATTAGGGGGTGTGGGTTGTTCAGCTCGACAATAGAGATGACGATGTCAGACACTGGAGAAGCTGAAACTGACACAGATGGCGGAGAGCAAAGTAGATGACAACCTGAGCCCTAACCAAGCGATAGCGTATATTGGGCTGGGGAGCTATCTTCTGCTCCAGGTGTAGCCGGTCGATTACCATAGTATCTTTCCAGAGCGGTCCCTACAAGCTAATTTATGGGCTGATAAATCAACATCAGATGGGACATCAGGACGCAATATTGTCTGTTATAATTACTTGTGCACAAGAGTGCATGCTATAAACATATACTCTACTGCACGACCGTTATTATATAGTAAAGCACAATCACAGACAATGCTGCGAGGTTATACACCAAGGCAAGGATACATACACGTGATCCAAGGCACCGCCACAATCCCCGACCAGCCGCAAAAAGTCCAGAACCAGCTCCCGGGCCCAGGCCCTCCTGGACTGAAGGCAATCCCTTGCTCAAGGCCTGACGGTCTAGAACCCAGCAGGCTGTTTCGTATCGCAATACCTTATCCATGTTTATCTGATTCTTATTTTTCTCCGCACCCCCCTCTTGGGACGCTGATCGATCTGTTGGGACGAACCGCCCGATCAATCGCGGGCCGCAATCACCTGATGGTGTAACAATATGATGCGTTCAATCCACTTTGTCTCGATGGCTTCGCGCGTCGTCCATGGATGGTCCTTGTTCCGTGGAGTATGTTTGCCCTATCTAACCTGGGATTTGATGCGCATGTTAATAATATTATACGCATGTCAATACCTCCCATTACCCATGTGGTGTAGGTTCAAGGATACATGGGAACCGATGGAGTTGTGGAGTGTATTCGTAGGCTCGTCCATTCTTGAAAGTAATGTGTACAGAGTAGTAGATCAGAGTGAATGGGAATCACATGGACGACCAACCGACCATTCCCACCGTACAGAAACCCAACGCATTCCCAAATACCCCATCGCAGACGGATGCAAGATGATTCACCAAACAGCACAAAACGCCAGATGTAGTGCACACGCAAGGAGCCCGCCCAAACGATCCCGGTATCGTGCGGTATAAAAAGAAGGTTCATTAATTAAAGACAAGAAGATGAGAATGAAACTCGTCATGCCGATGTAGATGAGGTTACAACGGAGGCGGGTGGAGAGAGTACAGTAAGGATACCTGGCCCTACCCGGTCCGGGCGGCCTGGACCGGGTTGACCATCGGCTGCGCGTACACACGCGGCCGCTTCGCCATGTTGGGGTTCTCGGCGGCGCTGGACATTTCCGAGATCTGGCGCCGCATTTGCGGGCGCGCAGCGGCAGCCATTGCGACTGGGGCAGCCGTGGAGTACTGGACCCCATTTTGATCCACAGCATATGCAGCAACTGCCGCTGGCGTCGCCGGCACATACTGTGTGGGAACTTGCTGTAGATTGGGGGGAACGGCAGACATGCCCTGGAACTGGCCGGGAGACTGCCAGTTATTCATCGAATTAGCCGGCGATTGGCCAGGCGAGCTGTCTTCCTTGACCGACTGGGCTGCTGAGCTTTGAGCAGCCATGGTAACCGCCGTAGGTGGTTGCGACGCGTCTATGCTCTGTGAGCTGGTTTTCAGATGAACGAGGTGTTTCTCCAGCATGTCGAGTAGACTCTTGCGGGTAAACGGTTTGGGAAGCACATCATCCATTCCTGTATAGGGTCAGAATTGGCTCAATGACA
This sequence comes from Aspergillus terreus NIH2624, assembly GCF_000149615.1. Lineage (NCBI taxonomy): Eukaryota > Fungi > Ascomycota > Eurotiomycetes > Eurotiales > Aspergillaceae > Aspergillus > Aspergillus terreus. The sequence goes on from NT_165927.1 coordinate 1,344,254, forward strand.
GTGGATGTTGAAGCCCCATACCGTGTTGGAAGTAAAGTTGGATATCATCGCTTCGAATATTGGATGTCATGGCAATGATGGGAGTTCGGTCGAATTGGCGAATAAGATGACAGGCAGAGACACCATCCAGATTTGGCATAATAATGTCCATTAGAATAAGGTCATACTTGGAGCCATCTTGAATCTTGTTGACGGCCTCCAATCCATCGAACTGCAGACATGTTAGTCACAACACGAGATTTCAGCTGGCTAGGAGAACGTACCGCAGTATCAATAACACAAGAGAAAGAATAAAGGAATTTTCCACCAATTTGCCGACAGGTAGCGTCGTCCTCCACCAGCAAGATATGAGGGCTGCGCATCCATCCCGGGTCAACATTGGCGCTCTTTTTGCGGTTGTCCGGGAACTGACGACGAGTATCGTCCACCTCCTGCTTCGGTGGCATCGGATACGGCACATTGTTCACATGATCTGGGTACATCGGATCGATTCCGTTTGTTGCGCCCACCGGATACACCACCGGTTCGATCTCGCCATTCACCTTCGGATATACGAGGGCTGGATTCGGGGGAGCGCCCGCCGCGGTGGGCGGACGCACCATGCCATTTCGCGCAGCGGCGTCCATGGGTGCTGGGGTCGACACCACCGGCGCGGTCTTAGGGCCCTCCCCGAGGGTATCGAGGCTGGTCAAGTTGAACTGGATTTCGGCATTCATATCATTGAGAAGCTTGGACGCATGCTGTAAGGGAGACGACGGCTCATCATCCATGGAGGCGACTTGGGAAGGGCTAAGGGTTGAGCCCCCTTGACCCTGCGCTGGGAAAGGGGCGGTGGACTTGCTGTCGCGGCGCTGGCGGGCATCGACGGACAGAAGGTAGTTCATAACCTGATGGATGACGTTCTCGTGATTGAGGACTGTTTTCTGCACTCTCATGACCTCCTGCAGCATGATCTGGTGGTCGACGGTCATTTGAGCGAAACGGTCGTGCAGCTGTTGGATCTGTTGCTGTTGCGCCAGAACCTGCTGGTTCAACAGGTCAATCTGCTGCGTGGGGACGGAGTCGTCATTATTTTGGGCCTGCTTGCGCGGGGCGGGGGCCTTGCGACGAATGTTGTCGAGGGATTCCTTGCTGTTGGCGCGAAACTCGGGGTGTTTGAACTCCCATGCCTGAAATCCGGGTCAGAAGGTTCGGGGGGCGTTTGGGGGAGCTGGAAGCATGCTTACATTCTGACCGTATGGGGACTGTCCATTCTCTTCGTTGTTTTGTCTCACTTTGTGAAAATCATACTTGTTGAGCTGTCGCACAAAACTGGCGAAATTGCTGTGTTTGAAATGTTTGGGCAGGATAGTCTTGGTAAATTTCTCGCACTACAGGAGCTGTCAGTTGTGGTGGTTGCGCGGATCTGGGGGGCGTTCGGTTACCTCCAAGACGACGAAACTGTCCCCCTCGTCACCCCATCGTACGATCTCAGAGTACGACGGATCCTCCAACATTCTTCAGCCGTTGGTTAGTAAGGGTAAGGTTTTTATTTGGTGGGGAGCGATGCATTGTGCAGGCCATGCGAGAGGGGAGCAGGACGCGATCGACGGCGCGAGGGGTAAAAGACTCACTTGTAGAGCTTGCGCACCTGAGGTCATGCTGGTCAGCGGGGGTAGTGGCGAAAAGACCCAGAACAAAATGCTATCAAATAGAAGGGAAAATAACAATGAAGCAGTAGGGCAGATGATTCTTTGTCGGATGCATCGCCAAGTTGCATAGGAGGGGAGGACATACAAAATCGCTGGAGTTGCCCGAGGGGGCGGTGTTGGTTGTGGTCTGGCCACCGTCCATCGTGGGCTAGATGGGTCGCGACCGATCGAACAAGCAACCAGGTTGGAAGCCGCGGAGTTGGACAACGGAAGGAAGAAACGGGGAAAGAAGGAAAGGAGAGGACAGGATGGATGGGTTGAAACCCGTCGAAGGTCGGAACAACCCGTGAATGCACCGGAGACCTTTGACGATGAAAGGGAAATGGAAGAAATGAGCGAGGAGAGGAGAGGGAGAGAGAGCGAGGGAGGAAGAGAAAAAGAGGACGGTGAATTAATTACCCAGCGGTGGTGGTTTGCAGTTACAGAGGGAAAATTACCACACTAGTTCCGGCAGTGGAGCAGAGTCCTCCAATTTGAATCACATTATTTGCGAGCCACTAGCCACACCTTTTTTTTAATAAAATAAAAATATATTAAAATAATCGAGGAATAATGAATATTTTATTCTTCATGAATTATCAAATCCACGCTCTTCTCTAACTATTCAACATTCTAACTCAACAAGATAGACACTTACTCACGGCCTCAATCCGAAATACCTGTACATTTATCAGTCCATTGACCCCCGTCATCGGCAGCCTTGATGCACGTTGACCCAGATCGTCAAAAGACAGGATGGAGGGGAAGCCGCTCCATTGGAGACTACCGGGCCGTGATCATCGCATGGACAACGGGGACGCCTCGTGCGGATGACCCTGAATGGAATCGCGAAACCAAAAAATTATATAATATAACATAATCCACAATAGAGACTGTCCTATCAATCATGACATTCAGAGACTTGACGGTAATAGAAGAGAAACGACCAGTTATACTTGTAGACATCCAACCTAAAATTATCTCCAGGAGGGCTCTTATGAGGATGGGCAATGCTTAGGGTTGGATCCATCCCCCAGAGTCCCTCCCAACCCTCATACTCGTTTCGGTTATCACCGCAGATCCCAGTCTCCCATAACCGAGCACCAGCGCCATGATATCGGCCATTTCGCATCATTTTGCTTGTCTGTTCACCACCATGAGGTGAGACCCGGGGTCCCGGGGAGCTCGACGCCACATCCAGCCGATCGTGGTGTTTGATCATACCCGTTGAGAACCTATCCGGCGGTTACTTATATTAATTAATATTAATTGAATGAACTGTCCAGGATCCGACCAGGGTGGGATCCACCCCGGTCGAACCTGTCCATCGGACTGGATCAACCTTGTGTACGGTCCTCCTCCTGTCATGTAAGGCCATCGTCAACCAGCAGGAAGACGGGACTTTTGGCGGTTACGTCGTCAACGTCGCTGCGCACCAATTGCTACGTATGGCCGGGATCAGCATCGATCTGAGGACGAGGAGAGATGATGTCGTTGAGTTCTGAGGGCTCCGTAAAGCAGTGTTTGGTCGAGACGTCACTGACTCAGACAGACTGCAACAACACAATCAGCAGTTCTTTAATTACTCTTCTAACCACTGAATGAATTGAACAATCCACGGGAGAGACAATAAGGTTCCCCAATGAATGAGGGGGGGCAATGACGAAATAATCCTCCGGCCGTCGGCCAATCAGCCCGGCTCCACCAGGTACATCCGAAATAGGAAAGGTAAGGTACCTGGGAGGTCCGTCGTCGGTCAACAAAGCTGCAGCCAGGTACTCAGTACAACCATCTCTTCTCCATAAACCTCATCTTCCAATTCACCTCTTCTCACACAGGCTCTCTTTCCCAAAGTTTTCCTCGACATCTTCCACCATGTTCGCCGCTCGCCGTCTCACCACCGGTCTTCCCCGCGCCTTGTCGCAACGTGCCCTCTTCCACAACACCGCCCCCGCCTTCGTTCAGAAAGGCGACGCCATCCCCGATCTCGATGTGCTCGTCGAGAACTCCCCCGGTAACAAGGTCAACCTCGCCAAGGAGATCAAGGGCAAGGCCGTTATCATCGGTGTTCCTGCGGCCTTCAGTACGTCTCTCCGACTCGTCCACCACACCCGCGTCCTGGGGGATGATACTCCGGAAATGGAAGGGCAATCACTGATGCAATCTCAGGCCCCGCTTGCTCCAGCACCCACGTCCCCGGATATATCAGTCACCCTAAGCTGAAGGAAGCCGGTCAGGTCTTCGTGGTCGCCATCAACGACCCTTTTGTGTGAGTACCTTAGTACTTGCGAGTCGCTGTCGTTGCTATGAAGTGCGGGGACTGAACGTTCAACTAGGACCAAGGCGTGGGCCTCTTCCCTCGACCCCGAAGGCAAGAGCGGTGTAAGTATCCCATCTTCTCCAAGAATGGATAACGTCTTTCCACCCGCTTGCATGGTATGAGACTAATTGAATATGAAGATCCGCTTCTTGGGCGACCCTACCGGCAAGTTCTCCGAGGCTCTGGACGTGACTTTTGACAGCTCTGCAATCTTCGGAAACAACCGCAGCAAGCGGTATGCCCTTCTCGTTGAAAACGGCAAGGTCAAGGAGGCTTTTGTGGAGCCCGACAACACCGGTGTCAACGGTATGGAGCTACGCCGTACGAGGAGAATGAAACTAACGCAGATCCATAGTCTCCGCTGCCGAGAAGGTGTTGGCTTAAGCCTCATATAACGCACCTTCGTCAATAGTACGAAAAATGAATGTGCAAAATAATTCGTATAATTTATCCATCGAAGTTCCCACCAACATGACCCAGTTCACAGTTCATGATCAGCTGGGCAACAAAAACGTACAGATATTAGAAAACTCCAACGCCGGACTGCATGGTTCTAGTATATCAATTCCCAGGGATAGGTATCAAATCTCCCTTGCACAGCTTCTCTCGTATCCAACGACATGCGAAGCCCCGATCATATCCTCCACCGCAAACGCTGCTTAGGCGCTTCCCTGCTGCAGCGCCTGCCACTGCTCGGGCGTGTAGCACTTTGGCGTCCACGCGTGGATGGCCGCAATCTCCGCCTTCAAAGCCGAGTTCACGAGACGATGACGAGCAAGCATGGTCTTCTTGTCGAACTGGGGCGACACAATGATAGCCTGGAAGGCCTGCCCACAACCGCCTGCACCGGGCATTTCCGTTAGCATATCCAGTAACCTGAGGATATTCCCATGTAATTTCTCTTGCGGTCTTCTCCTTGGGAAGAAGCAATCATACCCGACAGATCCTCAATCTCGACATGCTCGGCCTGCAACTGATCGATGAGTTTGCTTTTCAGCAAATCAGCCGTGACGCCGGAAGTTGCATCCGCCATTGCTGCGTTTATAGCCGAGTAGGAACGTGCGGAGAGCGAAAACGTCGACTTCGGGTGAATGGGCGAGCGGAGGAGATATTGGCAGCTTCTGCGCAGGAGGGTGGAGGTGCGGGAGTACATCAAGGGTATGGCCGGTTCTGTTCCGTTCCGCGCAAAGAAGGTGACGAGGAGAGACTGAAGTAAACACGGGTCAATCGATCAGGCAGTAAACGTCCGAGGGGGCAGAAGTTGCGCTGCGATGCCGGATGACAATTTCAATGACGGAATTAATCATCTGCAGACGTCGGTATTTTACGGAGTGCGGGTATCCAATACCGCCTGGTGGGTTAGTCAGCTGTGGCTGGTGTGTGGCACAAGCTCGCTCTCTTCCAGTGTTCTTCTACTTCATCTGCTGCTTCAACTGCCTCTTCAAAACATATAACTATACTGCACCATTGAGGCTTCACTGTGTCCATCCTGATCGCTCTCCTTCTATGAATCCTATCTTTCGCTCCTCCTCCCGTCTGATCTCCACCATGTCGACATTCGCCCCTGCGTCATCCTCACCGTTCACTCGCGCTGTGGTGAGCTCCATGCGGAAGCTGTACGCTTCCCTCTACTCTCGTCATTGTCTTATTACGATGCAGTGGAGTGACAATGTTGTCAGAGATACAGCGCACTGACGCACCTCCAGTTACCCCGAGTCTCTCGCAGAAAAGAGCTTTGATAATACCGGTCGTACGCTCCCCATATCCCAACCTCCCAACGAAGCCCTACCCACTCACAGCTCACGCAGTCCTCCTCGAGGCACCCTTTAACCCCTCGCAAAAGCAGAACAACTCCGTCCTTCTTACCATTGACCTCACTAAAGCCGTCGCCGATGAGGCCATTGCCCGCAAAGACTCCGTCGTGGTCGCATATCGTACGCATCGCATAACCTCCCCGCCAACCTACCTACCATACTGACAATCCCAGACCCGATCATCTTCCGCGGCCTCAAATCGCTCACCCTCAATGACCCCCAGCAACAATCCCTCCTCCGTCTCGCACAGGAGGGTATCAGCGTCTACTCCCCGCACACAGCCGTGGACGCCACCCCCGGCGGCATGGCCGACTGGCTTTGCGACATCGTGACCGGCTCCATCCGCCCCCGCTCCATCTTCCCCCTCACCACGGCACCCAGCATCCAAAAGTCCTCATCCATCCAGAAATACTCCCAGCCGACATACCCGCAACCGGGGCCCATCGTCACCGCCGCCGCATCAGCCATTGTCCCCCACTCTCGCTCGACCATTCACCCGTCCCCGCAGCCCGTCCCGGAGGGTATGGAATCCGCCGGCATGGGCCGTCTCGTCACCTTCGACACGCCCCAGTCCCTCACCGCCGTGGTCGACCGCATCGCCGCCGGTGTCGGCTACCCGGCCGGCATTCCCATCGCCATGCCGCAGTCGTACAGCTCCGCCGATGACATGACCATCCGTACTGTCGGCGTTTGTCCCGGCTCCGGGTCGAGCGTGCTGCTCCGCCCGCCGCCCGGCGGTCAGATCCCCGATCTGTTGTTCACAGGTGAACTGAGCCACCACGAGGCGCTTGCGGCGATCGAGCTCGGCTCGGCGGTCGTCGCCTTGTCGCACTCCAACACCGAGCGTGGGTATCTGCGCGCGGTCATGCAGGAGAAGCTGACGGAGGCGCTGCGGCAGGAGTGGAATGAGGAGTTCGAGGTGGGCGTGAGTCAGCGCGATCGTGACCCGTACGGGATTATGATCCGACAGGCGTAGCTTGCGTCGGGGTGAATCTTTCGTGGAACATTGGTTGAATGCATGACGATGCTTACGCTCCGTATCAACTCTATATACATGCGAATGAAATAAAATGCATATATGGCGCCAACCCCATGTATACTGGTGTCCGACCTAGCTCAGCAACACCCGAATCTCCCCTGTAGTCCGAGGGAACAGTCTTCTCAGCCCCAGCCCCTTCTCCGCGTCCTCATCTTCATCTCCGTCCTCGTCCTTGTCCTTGTCGCTATCGCTGGCGCTGTCGTCTTCGACCGCCCGGTCCCGCGTAACATCCACCTTGGCCCGCGCCTCGTCGGCGCCGATGATCATGCCCTCGACGAACTCAAAGTCCCGACAGAACGCCTCGACCGCCTCCTCCGTGACGCTCTTGGCAAAGGACGCGTTCTGTACGCGCTTCAAGTTGTCCGTTGCGTCCATGAGCGCCGACGGCAGGAAGTCATCCAGCTGCTGGCTGGTGGCGACCAGCGCGTCGGGTTGGAAGGCCGGGAGGTTGGCGATGTCGGCAATGTCGGGTTGCGGCTGTTTCTGCTGTTGCCCGTCGTTTGCGGTGTCGGACGGGCCGTTGGTCGAGGATGGGGAGAACGGCTCCAGCGCCGCTAGGAGGACCTGTAGGCCGGAGGCGTCGAGGAGGTAGCGGTGCTGGATGGCGAGAAGGTCTACGCGGAGCGATGAGAGCGCTGTAGACAGCGGGGTGAGGTGCGTGGCGCTGGCGAACGGGTACGCGGCGATGGTCGATCTCGTCGTCAGGTGGATGTTGGTTAGGTAGATGGCGCGGGCGGTGGGATTGGGAAGCTCGTCCGCGGTGGATTTGGCCAGTTCAAGGAATGGGTCGAGTGCGGCGCGAAGCACAGGGGCGAATCGGTTGACGCTGTCGTTGTCGCCGTCGTCAGTGGAGACGTCGGCGCCGAACGAGGCTTCGTGGGTTTTCATCAATGCAGTGAGCACATCCAGGGCGTCCTGCAGGAACTCCGGGGCGGAAAGATCGTCTGACGGGATGAGTGCGGCGTGGTCGGCGGACAGCGTGTTGACCTGGTTGCGCATGAGGGTCTCGAAATGCCGGAGGGTGAACTTCTCCAGGGTCTCGAGCAGATCCGCGAGGTTGGACCGCGGCCCCAGGAGCTTCGAGAAGGTGCCGCGGTAGAAGGAGAGCAGGTTGGCGACCTTGTAGCAGGTGACCGGGTCATCATGGCCTTGGATGACTAGCTCGACGCGCTGTCGTAGAGAACGCGAGACGCCCGTAAGATCGCGGTTGACGAGGTCGCTCAGGGCCTTTTGTCCGTCGAAGGAGACAGTCTCATCCTCGTCGAGGCGAGACCAGGGTTCGCTATTCAGTCCGGCCTGGATACCCTTGGCAAGCTCCTCGCCGTCGGCGACAAAGAGAGATTCCAGGGCCTCACGTTCCGACACCGTCGTGGAATGTACCCAGGCAAGCATGTCGCCGATGTACCGCAGGGGGTCGTGGGCAGAGAACTCGATCGGTTTGACGTTGTCACCACCCGCACCGGTTACTGCATCAGTCAGGGCATAGTGGAATGCGTCGGACAGCACGTAGTCGCGAGCTTCGGCAAAGAAGTCCAGACAGCTGTGGAACAGGCTCGGCCGTTCCGCCAGCACGCGTAGAGCCCGACGTATGGAGCTGCTGATTCGTGGGTCCTCAAGGTTCAATGATCGGAACTCCTTCTGAATCCATTTGTACAGCTTCTGATAGGCGGAATTCAGATTCCTGGAGCTCTTTTCCATCAGCTCCAGCCCCAGCCGCTGGTTCTCTCCACCGAGTAGGACTTCGCAATCCCGGTGGACCTGTTTGACGCGGGAGAGTAGGTCGAAGAACCTCTCGTCAATGGGCTCTTCAGCCGATGTCAGAATGAGTAAGTCCTCCTCCGAGACGATAAAGTGTTTGGTAAAGGCATCAAGTAGCTGCTGTTTCGTCTCGGCCTCCCTTTTCTGGTTCATCAGCGAGGCCGCTTCCTCGAGCACAGGGGTGGTGTCCTGTTTCGCCAGGACAATATGTTTTTTCATCTCCTCGCATGTCTGGTTCAGACTGGATATCACGGTCCCGATTCGTTTTAGTTGCTAGCCGGGAAAGGAGTCAGTCTAAATGTCCATGAGTTGTAGATGGATTCGCTTCTCTTACCTCCGCAACCTTGCCAAAGTCTCGCACAATTTCGGCATTGGAATCGACCACCTCCTTCTGCACATCCAAGCGCAGCTGTCGTCTCACCTCCGCCGTGTTATGGATGCCCCTGAGGCTGAGTGTCTCTAGCGCATCGCGGATGTCCGAATCGGCGTACGAAGCCGAAAGCACACTTGTCAGCCGGTTCGACAAGGCATTGGATCGCTGTTGAGCGGGTGGTGACAGCGGGGAGGACGCGGGCGAAGACGATCGAGTCGAGACGTGGCTGGAGGCGGCGCCAGGAGGAAAATAGCTGGCCATGTTTGCGGCGTGGCAGAGAGGGACGAAGGTGAGGATGCCAACTCGCGGGAAGGCGGAGAAATACTTCGGCCTCCGAGCCGGCGTTGTTGTCGGTCCGCGCACTCCTCTACCATTCGCAAGTCAACTGTAACCACCACCAATTGTCGCGTACGTTATCGCAAACGGCCAATCCGTTAGTCAGGTCTGGGCGTTCTACATTTGCGTTACTACGCTCGGTTTTTATCAATGGACAGCCCCCTCGCGTCCCCCACCAAGGCCCGCCAGGCCGCCATCCAAGCCAAAGACTGGGCGTATGTGAATTCATGGCTCAGCCGTCAGTACGCTCCCAATCCGGTTCCACCATTTGAACGAAACGACGACACTCTGCGGACTCTTCTGGCTTTAGCCGCAGCGAACGACGCGGCCGACGAGGAGGCCGCAGTACTGCATCACGCGCGCCAACAAGCGGTTCAGGGGTTGAAGGCGCGACAGGGCGCCGAGGACCCTCAAAAGGAAGAACTCTTGAATGAGCTCGAGGTTTGCCTCGACGAGAATGGCCAGCGGAACCTCGACGATCTGGCGGAGACAACCGCCGTGTTGGGGGCGTTGACTGCAGAGCCAACAGACCTGGGGTCGTCTGTTATTGAGCTTACCAAAGAGGAATTCAGCGTCCAAGAACAGTTGTCAAAGGTGGAAGCGTTGCAAAATTACCTCCAGACGGAGCTCGACGCACTACGGAAACAGCTGGAGGATTTCAAATGCGATCCCGCATATGAGACACCAGCAGATCTGCCGGCGCTGACGGCGGAGTGGTCGAGGAGTACGAAATTGCTTACCGCGAAAGTCGGCGAGTATCATGACCGATTGACGTCGTTGGAACGAAACAAGGGACCTGGTCCTACGTTGAGCGAGTTGAAAACCCAGGAGAAGGAGGTGTTTAGGTTGGAAGAAACAGTGAAATCATTGGAGTCAAAGATCAAGTTGTTTCACGATCTTCCTAAAGACGTTCAGGGAGCTCGAACGAAATACAAAGAGCTAGAATGGGAGCTGGAGACGCTGAGACAACAGCGAGACTCTCTGTTTGAGTATCTGGTGGAGCGAGATTGAGATGAATGTCTTGATCAATTGGAGTATAGATACAGGGGTTTAACAGAGTACATGTCATAAACAGAAAACATTATTGAGGAAATATCGTCGTGAATCATAGTCAATCTTGTTCACGGTGTACTAGCAGCAGACCTCTGCTCTAGTGGTCACCGAGACCGACGGCGTTCTTGATCTTGTCCATACTGCGGAGGGGTTAGTCTCTTTGTATGTTGTTCAGACGGCAAATGGGAATACTAACGTAGACTCAGCGGCGCCTCCATGTGCCTTGTTGTCGTGAGTACGCTGGGTCTTGTCCCACGCCTCCTGGGGAGCGGACTTGCTGTCGTCGGACTGGGCGCCACGGGCGAAGCGGTCGGTGGTATCAGTGAAGCTCTCCTTGACCTTGTCCTGAGTCGACTTGGCGGAGTCAGGAGTGAGCTCCTCCTTAGCCTCTGTATACAATGTGAGTAGGAATTCTGATGAGGAGTGGCGCGAACATACTGGTGGTGAAGTCCTTGCGGCCGGCGTCAGACATGATGAGTTAGATTGTAAGAAAGTTGTAGATGTTGATGTTGTGGATGTATAGTTTAGACGATGGTGATGCGGCTGTTGTTTCCAGTCGAGAGGGCAGAATCTAGACCCTTTTTATATCCCTTGAGCACCAGCGCAAGCCTCAATGACGTGGACAACCAAGACCCCGGGAGCACAGCTACGCCATACATGACGACGATGCTATGACGAGAGATCTGCGATGACGTTGAGCCTTCGATCCGCAGAAAGAGTGGCAAGTGAGCCCGATGATGTCCTAAAGTTGACGTTGAGTCCATGGAAACTAGATGGCGATTCCCAATCAGGAAGGTAAGGATCATGACGTCGAGATGACCCCATACTAGCCCAATATGGATTAGCGGTCGATGACATATGCATGCCTTTCGGATCATCTTTGCTCCGAACGATCTTCCGTTGTGTCTGTATCATCAGGCGGTGTAGAGAGGCAGAACGCACACCGCCGCCTCGAGTCACTCTGTATTGCCTCATGCCTGGCGCCATCACCCACAACAGTCTTCTATTACTGGCTTGATGCGTTGTCGGTCTCTGATCTGGTCTCTATGACCAACATGCTCAACATCTTCAGATAGTCCTTTTATTTTCTCTCGTTCTATCACTATTACGACCGCGATTTCTAGTGACTGCTTTATATCCCCTCCGCCACATCTATCTCCAACTCTGTATTCTCCATTCATGTCCTTCCTATAGACCATCCTTCAATGCCATCATCGACCTCGACATCTTCAGACTGGGATTTCACTGCGGTGATCAATCTTCTACACTCACCGACCTTGGGAAAAGACCAGTCTCTTCATGGTCGCCGCCGCGACTCAAACCAAGGATCGTCTGCCTCCGTTGAACCGGTCAGGGATGTTACTACTACTTCAACTCCCCCAAAGTCCAGTTCAAAATGTGAACAGAAAATCGACCATGCCGGCTCTCCAAAGCTGGGGGATTTTGGGTCTTTATGGGGAGTTCTAGACAACAACAGCCTGCCTGAACGGCAGAGTCGACACACGCAGGAAACCGCTGTTGATCAACCCTCTGCACGATCTAAACCCATCAAGATATTGAAACGACCGGTCCAGGAAAGCCGAACCGACAGTTCACAAAGGCCTTCACCCCCAGCTGCGTCTTTCACAATCACCCAGGATACTACCGTCCGATCGACGAAAGTTGCACCACACCCCACTGATAGCACCATACACGAATCTGCCACGTCAGACAGCAGCACCGAAGCTGAATCCGACAGCAATGACAGTACTTTCGATCCGTCTTTTTCTCGGAACTCGGGCGTTTTCACGTTTGTCCCCCCGCAGGTCGGCATCGCAACTTCGAGAAACGACACGGAAACTCCACCAACCTCGTACGATGAGCTCGCAGAGAGCTCTTTTCCTCCTCCTGTGACTGCCACGCCTCTTCCCGACAGGGGATCTCTTTATTCCAGTCCGACCATCTACAAATCCAGCACCGATCGGCGTGTCGGTCTTCTCACCAAACTTCTCCATCAATTCCCTGATTACGCAGATCTTGTTGCCCAGGTCGGACGACCTGTCGGTAGCCAAAATGGCGGATCGAAGAAGAAATCCGCTGCTTCACGCCCTATCCACGTCTTTGTGGATATCTCCAATGTAAGTGTACCAACACCCAACAGACGCGCAGCGACTAACCCCTCTAGATCATGGTTGGACTTCACAACTGCTATAAATCAGCACGGAACATTCCCGCCGAAACCCGAACCCGTCGCCTGCCTCTCTCTTTCCAGAATTTCTCTCTGATCTTGGAGCGAGGTCGGCCGGCCGCCAAGCGCGTGCTGGTCGGATCAGATCGGTTTGCGGCGATCAAGGAAGGCGAGCAGCTCGGCTACGAAACGAACATCCTCGACCGTGTGCAGAAGGTGAAAACTCCTTCTCGTCGCGCGGTACGAGCGCAACGGGCCACGCGGGTCCGCACTACTCAGGATACAGGCAGCAGTTCAGAAACGAACGATGCCCCCGCGGAGCGATGGGTCGAGCAGGGCGTGGACGAAATTCTACACCTGAAGATCCTGGAGAGCCTGTTGGATACGGCAGAACCGGCGACGATCGTGCTGGCCTCGGGGGACGCGGCGGAAGCCGAGTTCTCGGGCGGGTTCATGCGGATGGTGGAACGGGCGCTGCAGCGACGGTGGACGGTCGAGCTGGTGAGCTTTTCTCAGGGCACCAGCTATGCGTATCGGCGGAAGGCGTTTCGAGAGAAATGGGGGGCGCAGTTCCGGTTGATCTTGCTGGATGATTATATGGAAGAATTATTAGACCTGTAGCTAGACGTATACACAGCTTACTAAGGCGCCTAAGGTACCTGAGCAACCCACCAATCAAACCATGCGGGGCAAAACGTCATATCAACAGTCGCTCGCGGATCTTTTCTCCCTCCCTCATCGTCTTCCTCTTGTCACCCCACCACAAACAATACAAGAAACATACAAAAAGAAACGCTATGAGCTCCCACCTCACCCCCCAAGCCTTCTACGGCGGCGCCATCAAAGGCATAATCCCCCAAGGCTGGATCGACGGAAGGTCCGTCCACCCCACCGAAGTACCCAAGCAGACCAGCCCACTAACACAACCCGAAGCTCCCTCCGCGAAGTCCCCGACCACCAAGAACTCTTCCTTTCGCCAACGACGCTATCCAGCCAAATCATCGAGATCAACCAGCGCGTCACGCCGAGCGAGACCGCCTCGCTCCTGGCCCGGCTGCACCCCTCCACCCCCACCGCGACGGCCGACAGCGCCACGCTCGACAAAGCCGCCGCGCTGTACCACGTGCACGACCTGTGCGACGAAAACGACACGCTGACGGAGGTGGTGGCGCCACAGCGCGTGGCGCTGGGCCGTGTGCCCGCGGCGACCGCGTACCGCGGGGTGGTGACGATGACGACGCCGAAGCGGGCGCGACACCAGCGCGGCGGGTCGGTGGGCGGCGCGCCGGCCGGGTCGAGTGCGGAGGGGGCGTTGACGACGCGCACGAGCTGCCATTATTTGCTTGTGCGGTTGGAGGCGCAGGAGACGGATCTGTTGGTGTTTGTTAATGTGCCGCAGGAGGAGTTTGAGGCGAGTGGGGATCCCAGGGCGTTGGCTGCTGAGGAGGAGTTGGCGGAGGAGGCTATTGCGGGGTTGGTGGAGGGGTTGGAGGTGGTGGATTGGGGGTTGTTTGTTTGAGTTCTTTGGTTCTTGGTGTTTGGACTGGGTTGGGTAGGATTCATGGGTTTACGGGTTATATGGATGATGACGATGATGATGGAATGGATACCCGCTGGTATCATCATGTATATAGATAGAATTAGATAGCTCTAGATAGCTTTAGTAATAGTCAACGAACAATCAATTATCGTCTCTATCTACATCAGCAGACGATATATGTACAGCAATCTCGTATCTCCATTAGCCAAATGTGCAGTATATCGCTAATACCAAACCAAACTCCAGCAAGTAATCAAGTCTCTCATCTCTCATCCCAAAGAAACAGCCCCCAGCACCTCGACCACATCATCCACAGCAGGCTGCGGCTGCGGCGACTGCTTCTTCCTGGGCGACACATTTCGTGGCTTCGGCTTGATCTGCTGCAACAGACCCTGGCACTTGCCGCAGCGCGCCCGGCTCGTATCGATGCTCTTCGAGTGTCGTCCGTAGTTCTGGCCGCAGTCCACGCAGCACCACACATACTTGTAGTCGATCTTGTAGCTGTGCTTGGTGGTGACCTCGACCCGTCCGCTGTAAACTGGATGGCTCTTTAGGGCTTCCTTGCACTTGTAGCCCCAGAGCTTGAAGCTAGCTCCGTGCGGGTTGTTGTGGATGTTGGAGATCATAAAGTTCGCCAGGTGGCAGTACTCGTGGGCGAGGGTGTTGAGCAAGCGGTCCTCGCTGTCAATAATCCGCTCGGCCAGCTCGATCGTGGCATGGTGCCTGGACGTGCTGGGGGTATCTTCGGCCTTGGCCTGCTTTTCGCGCTTCCAGCTAGCCCGTCCAGCCGTGGTCTGAAGGGTCTTGCTCCATGTGATCTGGACACCGCCCGTTTCCTCTGCGAGCTGCTGGATCCTGCCACCCGTGACCGCGTCGTCCAGGGTCTTGAAGAAGTCCTCTGCAAGGGCTGCCTTCTTGCCGTCAAACGACTTACGCCGGGCCATCATGGCCTTGCGCTGCTCGGCCTCGGCCTTCTTCAACGCCGTCTTGCTGGGGCCCTTGGGCCCCTTCTTGGTCACCTGATGGCGAGGCATGAGGTCTCTATCAGCTTCCTTGTCGTCAGAATCCTCTGCAAAGTCCTTCAAGAACTGGTCGAGTTTGTGGGGAGAATGCTGATCAATCCACTCCGTGGTAGCCTCCTGGCTCCAGAAGGCGTCCACGCTTTCGCGGTATGGTGTTGGAGGGATGTGAATTTTGGGTCTGGTGGGGGAGCGGAGTTTGTTGCCAGAGGGACTGGACGGTGGTGTCTCCAGAGTCGGCTCTTGTGGTTCTGTGGAGAGGGCGTTGAACTTGGTGATTGCACTGGATATTGTCAGTGTATCAGTACATATAGGTGAATGCCGTAGCGCATTGACTTACTCAAACAGGTCCTGCTGGAGCTGTGAAGAGGGGTCGTCGCTGTCAATGTGGACATCTAGCCTCTGGTTGTCCGTCTTTTCCGGAATAATGTCTCTGTCCTGCGTGTCCTGCTTTTCCGGCATGTTGTTCCTGTTCTGAAAGAATCGTCTGGGTTTCTCCGGAGACAGCTTGACGATCTCTGCCGGCAAAGACGGCTCCAGAATGAAGGTGCCCTTTTGTGATGAACTCTGTAACGCCTTCTTTAACTCCTCCTCTGGGCTTGGTCGTCTTCCCTTTATCAGTCGCTTCTTGGGTTTAGGTGGAGGCAGGTTCTTTATGGTGACATCTTCGTCTTCTGCCCGCTCGTCGCCAGATGTCTCACAGTCAGGATCCTCATTGTCGCTGACAATGAAGTCGTCCATAGAATCAAAGCCATTGTCCTCACTCTCCCCGTCGTCCAGGTGGATCTCCGGCTGCCGGTAGTTGAGGAACAAGCTGCGGCGGTCCTCGTTCGCATTTCCCGCAGGATCCTGACGCATAGTCCGTCTGGTAGGCGACCGACGCGAGGAAGCGTCCGACGGATTCCGACTGATAGAAGAGTGATATTCATCGTCATCCTGCTGGTGCTCTGTGGGGTCGTTTTCCTTGCTGTAGTCGTACGTCTCGGACTTGCGCGCCTGTCTTCCCCGCGACTGCTGCTGCAACGGCGCGAGCAGCATGGAGTTGACAGGCGC
Source organism: Aspergillus terreus NIH2624 (assembly GCF_000149615.1). Lineage (NCBI taxonomy): Eukaryota > Fungi > Ascomycota > Eurotiomycetes > Eurotiales > Aspergillaceae > Aspergillus > Aspergillus terreus. The sequence continues at coordinate 1,360,396 of NT_165927.1, forward strand.
CAGCTTGAGCGCGCTCTTCTCGGCGGCCGCACGGGATGACGTTCCGGTGTGCTTTCTAGTCTTCTTCTGCTGTTCGCGATCACTGGCCCCGTCACTGTCGGAGAAAATGTCGAAGATCCCGCCGGCGGGCTTCTTCCCCGTGCGCTGCGAGCGGCTCTTCACCTGCGAGAGCATGTCGGTCGTCCGGGGCGCTCGGCTGGTGGACCGGGAGGCGTTGTCGTCTTCGGGGGATGAGCCAGGCGAGGCATCGCGGAATCGCCGTTGCAGTGGCGTCTTCAGGCCGATCTTGCGGTAGTTCTTGGGCTTCTTCTGGGCGGTGTCGCCCTTGACGGGGCTGGCGAGGTTGAGACGGGCCATGTGGCCTGGAGCTGTGATTTTTTGTGTCGCTGCACGAGGACGTATGTAGGTGGGTGCAAGAGATCGATAGTGCTGCGGGCAGGAGATTTATATGTTGTTGGGGTGGGTAGAGCTTGTGGTGTGGATGATGCTGGTTCGGGAGCGATGTTGACACGGCGGATCGTCGGGGTGAAAGGTGGTTGGCACGGCAACGGCCGTCAGCTACTTTGCTCGGGTATACTGTACAGAGTATCAGAGCAATCATCTCTCTTCAACTGTATATTTGTAATGGCATGGTGTACTTGAGCTCTTTTCTAGACCTTGACCTCAATGGAGTCCAGAAAGAGCGTCTCTGGCTGTCCCACCTAATGCTCGTTACACATAGTTGATAATGGTCATGTAGTATCGATATCCTGCACGTTACGCAGCTAGAAAAAGTGCAAATGCTGGGCACGAGAGGAGGCATTAAGAGATATAATAACATAGACTTTGGGGAAGCTATGGTAATGTAACTATGGAAGTGAGTAACTATGGATGGTTTTACTCTGGCATAGTAGTATGCACCTGATATTCTCGTTTGCATCAAGACCCTAGTAAAAGGTATTATAAGCATACATCCTAGGCCCTCCATCACCCGGATACAGTCTTCTAGTTCACTTTACTCTCCAGTCAGATACCTCCAAAGGCAAAAGTCTCCGGGAAGCTCGCGATCGTGACAATGAAAGGCCGTTTTCAATACTTTACCATAGTTGTTGCTACTTCAGGTGGCTATTTCTCTTATATCGCCTGTGTCTGTTTACGCTTCATTGCTGTAGGGCAATATATTAGTGTGTCAACTAGAATGGTCCAAAATGCAGCAACAATCTGGCCGTCACCTGGTCTTTATATGTAAATTTACATTTTGCAGACAACACAAGTGGCGGGCTGTGCTCTGTACCGTCCGAGTGCAGTTTAACCCTGGCGGAAACCATCAAACAACCACTACCTGACCCTCTACAACATATCCCACCTGTTTCTAGCCATTTTATTCTCCTTGTGACAAACTATCTCAACCTGGGTAAAACAATCCAAGCAAAGAAAGTCGACCACGGCGAAAGCGGGTTTGTGGTGGTGATCTTGGAGAAAGAAAGAAAGATAGGGGCCGCCGCTCTGTGCCTTACCAATCATCGGGCTGGGTATGAGACATCCTCATCAGTTTCCAAATTTGGACACACTGCGCCCCGCACCCATTATTGCTGTTATTCTTCTTGTGGATTCCTCTTCGTCGTTCGAACTTCCTCCTGCTTCCGGATCTCCGCGAAAGCGACACTGACACAATGAGAGTGTCGAGGGTAGGGGTCCATCTCCCCATCGAACTGATCCTGCTTTCCGCCGAGTATCTTATGCCCGTTGACCTGCTGTCTCTCTTATGCGCGGCTCCTGGACTCGTACAGGTCCTAACTTTCCAGCATACCACGCGTCAGGACGAAGGTGGGAGGACGATCCTACATCTACTCGCGAAGGAGGGCGAGGACAAATTGATGAAGCTACTGCTCGCAAACGCCGGGATCAGGCCAGACCCGAAGGATCGCTGTGGTCGGACGCCGTTATCCTATGCGGCTGAAGGACATGAAGCAGTGGTTAGGCTACTGCTGAACCGACCAGACGTCGAGGCAGACTCGAAGGATGACGATGGGTTAACTCCACTATCTTACGCGGCTCGAGGTGGATATGAAGCGGCGGTCAGGCTATTGCTAAGCCGGGAAGATGTCGAGCCAGACTCGAGGGATAATGAAGGGCTGACTCCGCTATCCTGTGCAGCTGGAGGTGGACATGAAGCGGTGGTCCGGCTACTGCTGAGCCGACAAGATGTCGATGCGGACTCGAGGGATTACTTGGGTCGGACGCCGTTGTTATATGCAGCCTGGCGCGGACATGAAGCGGTAGTCAGGCTACTGCTAGACCGAGAAGATGTCGAGGCGGATTCGAGGGCTCACTGGGGTCAGACACCGTTGTCCTTTGCCGCTGGAGGCGGACATGAAGCGGTGGTCAAGCTACTGCTAGATCGACAAGATGTTGAGGCGGACTCGAAGGATAACCTCGGTCGGACACCGTTGTTATATGCGGCCTGGCGCGGACACGAAACAGTTGTCAGGCTACTGCTGGATCGACAAGATGTTAAAGCAGACTCAAAGGCTAACTGGGATCGGACACCGTTATCCTGTGCGACCGAAGGCGGGCATGAAGCAGTCGTCAGGCTACTGCTTGGCCGTCAAGATGTCGAGACGGGCTCGAAGGACTGTTGAAGAGGGAAGCGCCCGATGGAAATCTGAAAATAGCGGAAGAATCGACACGTCTGCAGTGCTCATCTTAGACATAGCCTGATCTTCGAAACCTGTCTACTCGGGCGCGGACAGCCTAATACTTTTCCTCGTCTGCAGGGTGGGTTCGGTTTCCGCTTTTCTGCCTCTCCCACACAGGTAACGCCCAGTTCACCATATACTCGGACCCCGGGAGTTGGTCTGCTGTAGGCCGATCCGCAGGCTCAAATGCCAATATAGCTCTGAGAAAGTCCTCCAGCGCACCGAGTTCCCCGCCTGCAATGTCCCACTCACACGTCTGCTCCGTCTCGCCACGGCCCATATCCCAGAGACGCTGGCGCAGAGGCCGGAAGACGGGAGTACTGATACGGCGGAACTCAGCAACCCACGACCCGTCCTCTTCGAAGAATTCGGAGCGTTTGGCCCAGGAGTTCCACCATCTCACAGGCGGTCGGCCCAGTGTATTAATCACCTCGGCGACAATGTCTTCTCGATCCCAGGCAAACGTTTCAAAAAGTGGACGCTCGCCCAAGACCTCGTACATGATACCTAAGGTCCATATGTCAGCTGCGGTGGGTTGAATGGGGTCATTGAAGAAGTCTTCTGGTGGAGAGTAGAGGGCTGGGGTGTATAGAGTCGGCGAGGGCGTCTCCGACACAACAAAGGACGTCCGGTAGTCCGAAATGATAATCTCTGGGTCGTCCACTTCGTTGGCAGGGATACTCAAATTCATAGGATAGATGACATGCGGCAGTGCGTGGGGTTCACCAGGCTTTCCATCCACTCGTCGGATGGGAACCTCGTACGGTCTACCGAAGCGCTGGTATAGCTCAGGTATGCTTAGGTCGTTCAAGTCTGGTATCGTAAGTGAACGTTGCGCAAATGGAGATCTGCATATGGTTAGTATGCGGAATCAGCAAACCGAGACAAACAGCATAATTGTCCTCATCTCCGTGGCAGATGCCGTTTGCATGCAAATAGGACGACCCTAAGAGGAGCTGGGCGGCAGCAGACCTGGCAGCATCCACTGGAAACATTAAGCTGGTGCTGTCCTCCTTGAACTTGGCAATATTACTGCCAGCAGGCTCTCCGACTAAGCATTGATGATATCCGCCGGGCACATAGTCCTCAAGATATTCGACGTCTACCTCAGGGTGGTATATATCTTCCACTGGTACATCCGAGACTCTGCGGTGTTGACTGGTCTTTGTGGATAGAAACCGACGTGGTATGTTCTGATTATGCCGATGAAGTACCGCGAGTTGAAAGTATGGGCGAAAGAGTGCCCAGCCATGGTTCATATTCATATTCAAGTTCATGTTCATGTCCTGCTGTGCCTCTAGAGGCCATCGAGTGACGCCCTATTGCCGGCAGTATTAAAGGCGGTGACGACTACCTGCTACCCTTGCTAGCCTGTTTCTGACTCGTGGACTGCAATTCTTATGCTGTTGTATGTTCCTATGATGTCCTTCAGGATTTCAACGACTGGATCCCTGTCGGGCCATAGACTCAATTACTGCATTGTATTCTATACGCTATCGCTTGCACTTTTCGTACACATCCAATGGCAGTCTTAACAAGAGAACAGTATTAATCAAAGTGCTAATATACACCTCGTACGTGAGTGTTATATCCACCGCAGCCACGGTGTGCCTGGCATGCATGCAGCCCATTACAAAAGGATCATGCTGGCGCCGGCAGCCACAGCGGTAACCACGTACGCACCGAGCTGCACATAACCGACGTTCACACTACCAGGAGCGACCATCGGCGCAGCGCCCTCCGAGCCCGAGGCGGAGGCACTGGCGACGGAGCCATCAGCAGCAGTCGGCGAGGCCTGCACGGTGCCGGTGCCCGAGGCGCCCGCCTGCTTGAGGAGCGAGGAGCATTGGCCCTCCGAGTCGGACGAAGACTGCTTGGAGGCGGCGCCGTCAAAGTCGCAGGCGTCCTGGGCGTTGCCCTTCTTGCTCTGCTGCTGGTAGTACAGGTCCATGGCAAACGACAGCTTCTGCTCGGGGCTGCACACGCTGTAGGCGCCGTACTCGCCAGAGGTAGCGTTGGCGCTGATGCCGTCGCACACGTCGTAGCCGCACACGGTGCCGAACAGCTCGTCCAGCTTCTTGCCCGACACGTTGCCCTTCAGCTTGCAGCTCAGGCTCTTCTCCATGCACGTGCAGAGGTCCTGGTTCGGCGACGGCGGCAGCGGGCTGGACGTCGCCATCCAGTTGTTGTTGACCTTGGGGCACGACGCGAGCGCGCTGTTCGTCGGCTTGTACTCGCTCTTCTTCACGCCCGTCGGCGTCGCCTTGGCCAGCTGCTTCGAGAGGTAGCTGTAGTCCTCGCGGGTCTTGACCTTGTCTCCGTCGACGGAGACCAGACCTGGAGAGATGCAACGTCAGTGGTTGAATGGAGGAGAAATCGGGGGAGGGAAGGCGTACCGTAGTTGTTGGCCTCCTGGAAATACATGTAGACGATGCCGCCGGACCACACCTCGGCCATCTTGTCGCCGTACAGGGCCTCGACCTCGGTGAACTTGCGAGGCTCAACCGCGTTGCACCCGTACTCGGCAAAGAACACCGGCACTGAGTAGTCGCGGAACTCGTCGGTGCGGCTGGCATAGCCGGATTTCTGGTAGTTGGAGTCACCGCACCAGGAGTAGACGTTGTAGCCCCAGAAGTCGATGCTCTCGTCCTTGTTGTTGCAGTTGAAGAAGTTGGCCATGTTCTCGCGGATGTCGGAGTCGTCGTTGGTCGCATACCCGACTCCCATGGGACGGTAGTTCTTGGCCTTGATGTACTGCTTCATGTCGCGGACGGCAGCCTTGACGAACGCGCTGGCGTCGGTGTTGTTCTTCTGGTTGGAGACCTCGTTCCCGGCAAAGAAGCCGATGGTGTTGGTGTACTTGGACATCTCGTCGACCACACTCACGTACCGCTTGTACAGATCGGCATCCCACTTGGGGTCGTTGCGGATGATGGACTCGCCGGGGGAGGACAGGTCGGCGACGACGTAGATGCCCGCCTCGGTGAGGAGGTTCATGCAGGTCGAGTGGTCGGCCTCCGGGTTGATGGCGTACACCCGGATCGTGTTCATGTTCAGCTTCTGGAGATACGGGACGTCACGCTTGCAAGCTTCGGCGTCCGCGAGGGGGTCCTTGAAGCTGTTGGAGGAGGACTTGGGGCCCGAGTACTCCTCTGTTGCAGTTAGCGGCGGGGACGAGAGATCAGTTTAGCAGGTGGTCATACGTTGGTAGGCGACACCACGCATAAAACTGGGATAGGTTAGAATTCTTCTTTACAGTTGGATCTGGTCGCGGACATACAATTGCGTGTCATTGCTCTTGTAGAAGAATTTGGAACCCTGGAAAATGCTGGTCAGATAACGATCGGATTCGTTATACGGCGACGAGCCATTATACCTTGATGATGATCGGGTCCAGCTCAGCCGCCAGCACGCTGCTGGCGAAGAGCACGGCGCTCGCGGCAATGCTCGAGAGCTTCATGGTGAATATGTCGATGAACAGTGAACGATTGACGGGAACCAACCAGGGCTCTGACTACGATATCACGGGCAAAGGATCAAAAGAGAGACGGAAGCCGTAGATGATTCAAATAGAATTAATACAAAAGAGGGTAAAGAAGAGGTCGCAGAAGGAGTGACTGCGAGACCAAAATAGAAAGCCTGGACGAAGGAACAATGAACCGTTCGTCTTGCGTTTAGGATATATCAAGAAGCAGGTCGACCGTCGGCACGAGAGGACACTGTCCCATTCTTCTATGACGGACGGGCAGTGCCCCGGGGTTCAGGGACTCAGGGTCCTAGGCTACAACCACCCGCTCTGCTCCAGCCAAGACCGCGCCGGGCGGAATGGACCTCCACGGATATCCACAGGTGCTTCCCTGTACCGACAGGATCAGATGCTGATCCGGCGATTTGCAGAGCGCCCGTCTCTCTGGGGCATACGATTTGCTCGTCTGGTTGTGCAACTGGTCCGGACAAGACTGCGCTGATATCACAGGGCTCAGGAACGCGCAACCGGTCCACCTTGCGAGGTGATCAGGAGAGACAAGGAGGACCAAGACAAGCTTAACCATCTGGTGTGATGTATAAATAGCGGCCAAGGAGGGCTTGTCCAGTGTCTGTGTTCCACCGTTGGTGCTTCGATCAACGAGACTGCCGTTGTGAGTGAGTGATTGTGTTGGAAGTGTCTCAGTTTGCTTCCTTCTCTATGGCTGGTCACGCGTGATCCGGGCAGTTGATGAGGTGCTGAACTTTGCTGAACTTCCTCAACTCCGGAGTACGCGGCCGACTGGACTCGGCCACGAACTGGTGCAGTTGCCTTCAGGGCCTCCGAAGGCCGTCAGGGTCCAATGTCCTGTACTGCACCGACTAAACAGATCAGCTTCAGGTCTTCCGACCGTGTCGAGTCGACTGCATTCGGCATTCTGGAGGATCAATTCGCCAGCAACTCTCCGTCCTGGGAAGGCGGACGGGCAAAGCCCCTCAGCCAAGAAACGCTGCAGGAGGAATGTCGATCGTGATCCCGGAGCTGGCGCATTATTCGACGAAGATCAGGGCTAGGGGAGGAGTGCCAAGCCGTCCGAAATTGAGAGGCGAGAGAGCTCCTTCATCACTACATAGTTAGTTATCTGGGGAGTCGTAGGGGATGGATGGATGGAAGGATGGATGGATGGAGATGGATGACCAAGTCCAGACAGTGATTAGTAACGAGATCATGATCTGATTTTCAGGAGAAGCCATTGACGTCCAACAGGCCGTTTCTATTAATATGGGTGAGCGCAATGCATGCAAGGATGCTTTCCTGGATGGAAGATGAAACAGGAGAGCTGACTATTGTAGTAAGTAGAGGCCTCCTCCGGATCGGATGCTTTTTGCCACCGACACTTCCGAGTAAGCAACTATCGGTTCCTCTACAATATTGTTGTATCTATGAAGGCAACCCCTAGTAGTATCAATAATTCCATCTCTTCCATGATTATTGACTGACTCCGTACTGATGGGCTATTATTAATTCTTGGTGGATACACTTGATTCTTCTGGAAGTATGTACTCCAACGCCGAATATGGCGATAGGAGTGAACGGCTGTCATGTTGCTTAATTAAAGTACTACGGAGTAGGTAGGGGTCCGCTATTATTATTGTACTTAGGCACACTACCTGTACATGTACCTATGTACTTTATGCATTCCTACTCCGTACAGCTCGACTCAGGACTTCGTCTCCTGCACGATAGCCCTGGAACGGAGGGCTCGGTTCCACGGATGCCTTCGATCGGAGCCGATAATCGCGTGGGATATTTTTGGAAACTGGATAGCTTAATTTACCACTTACCACATACGATACCAGATACCCGCAGCACCTTAGTACCTGGTATAATCCGGACCCAACAGTAATAGTCGTTTCGCTCGATCGGACAGTGAGGAGAATAGGGGTGCATCATTCTCAATCATAATCGACCTCTCCTTAATCATTTACTCCGTAGAGTCCGATGTAACTACTTATGCTTGTGGCGTGGTAAGTGGAATCGTCGGTGGAGTCCATAAGCATGAGGTATTACCAATGGAGCCACCATACTGTAATAACCGTTTGATGGTCTTCTCTTACTCCGTACAAGTACATTCATACCCACGATCGACTCAATTCCATCAATCTAATGGTCGAGAGGCGACGAGGCACCGGGTTCCAAAGAACGCAATTCACCTCGCCGTCCATCGCTGTCGATCCTTCGCCCCAAAGACGGGTTCAGCATCAAAAAAGAAACTCTAACAGCCACTTCATCAATCCTGAACGTTTGGTCCACCGTGGAACCCCTCCATCGTTCAATCTGACTGGCCTGGAAATTACACGCCGGTCAAACACTGGTGATAAATAATAATAAGGTATTATTGAATGGATCATGGAGAGTTTCTGGACTTCCGCCTCTCGGATTTATGTGGGTGAGTGGCCCACCTGTCTTACAACACTTGTGTTTTTCAGGTTGTTGCACAAGAAACCATGCAGGCATACGGAGTACCTACTCCGTACAGAGTATCTACTCAGAGTACAGTCGAATCCAAGTTCCTGTCGCTCGGCCCTCTCTGATATGGATTTGTACATACTCTGCATGACAGTGAGGTTCTCAAACCCAATGCAAGAATCTGCAGTCAACGTGGCTCCATGCATACCCATACAGTGTACAGGTCCCAGGAACGACGCCGCGATCGATCAATCTCACATCGCTCTCTACTTACTCCATACCTTACTCACCTCGGAGTCTTATCCCCGGCGGAGCCACCGATCGTACGAAAACGCGCAGTTCACCCGCAGAAGAAACCTAATCGCCGCGTCAATCTCAACAGACTTCGGCCAAGATCCGCGTCGTTGCTGATTGCGGATTAGAAAGCGTTTTTGGGTCTATCACTTTCCCATGGACGGAGCAACTAAACTTCGCCAGCATACATAACTTTTATCCGTGCATCCGCCAAGCTGCCTGACAGTGGGCGGTAGCACATACGACTCAGTCGATCCATGTCCTTGTCCCTTTGGTCGTCCAAATCCGATGTTGAAACGTCATGATTACCCTACGCAGCGCGAGGCGTGCGAAGCTTCAGGTGGTGGCAAATCAGTTCCACCTCCTAGTCCGACTAGGTAGGCTCCAGCCGTACAACATCCAGAGATCGGATCAGGAAAGACATGGACGGCCGTGAGATGATTCAAGTCGCCGGATTACTGGTTCAGGAACCAAGCTCAACCACGGATGTACGACCGGCGGTACACGGTATCGCATGGGAGCTCCATCGCGAATGCCACTGGAAAGACGCGATGGCAACCGCAGTAAACAATATCCCAGCCACGACATGGCGACCGCATTCAGGAACTCGCCACCGGGAAATCCTAGTGGTTGGGGGGCCCTGGGCAATCAGATCATGCCCAAAAAAAGTTATGGAAGTGGTATCTATCCCTGCATACCAGCCGAGGAAAACACGCAGGCCGCAGGTACCAGATGGCGTACTCTGTAAAACGGGAACCGGTATTCTACCTGTACTATACTCGCACCCATGTCTTCCACGTCTTCCATTCAGTCCGTCCGTCCATCCATCCATCCAACCGTCCAACTGTTGTCCTTGACGGGAGGGATTGTGTTGGCGGGGTGGGTCTGGTTTCAGGGGGGTATCATCCACCCTTTCCATGGAATCCCGGTCCAGACCAGCCAGTCATTGGGATGCTTGAGCGTGGGAACTGGATGGGAGGTTGAGGGAGAATATACCATCGTAGGCACAGAGAACCCGGTACAACAGTAGTATATCGTCATATCAAAACAGATGCATCATTGTTCGACGTCAATTCTACCGAGGTCCAGTACAGGAGTCATCAAAGAGGCCGCAAACAGAGCCTGACGTACTCGGAGTACGTAATTTCGTTGCTAAACACTCAAACAGCGGTCCTCAGCCACCGGTGCCCACCGACAAACCAATCAGACCCAATGTTTACGTACCGAGTGCGGTAAATACTGCGTAATGGCCGACGGTTCCGCACCGTGGATACGTGGACGGTACCTGCTCTGGGTACCTAGGTACGTGGATAGTTGCGGTGCTGGATGTATGGGAGGGGAAATACCCACCTACCATACACAGTACCTCTGGGGTAATCACGCGTTTTACTAGTAACTTAGCAGGTATTCTATTCTTATTATGATTCTTCGGATCATTACTAGTAGGTATTATGATTGTGATCCCAAAATAACCACGCTGACCTTTTTTCATATTATTTTCTTCCCACTTGGTGGCCAGCATTTTCCTGCTGAGAGGACAATCCATTCCTCTTTCAGCCAGTCCAGTCCAGTCCAGTCCCAATTGCCCTCCTCCTCTTCCCTCCCTCCCTCCCTATCATCCCATCCCATCCATTCCCTTCCATCTCTCTTTCCTTTCCTTTTCGGCTTCGTTGTGCTGCTTCGTTTGGTTGGATCCCTCGTTCGCTCTTTTGGTTTGCTTCCTTTCTACCTCGAGGATCCGACGTCGCTTCTCGACTTCCTCTCTCCCTTCCTTCTGTCGACACCTTCGTTTTCAAGGAAAGAAGAGGGAGGTCGTCACCGAAGGCGAATCCTGCATTAGTCTTGCGTCTTTGCCTCCCCTGTGCGACTCCTCCCATCTCCGACCTCTGTGTCCTGTCCACGTTCGATCTTCATTCGTTTGCTCCCGCCGACGACAAAGGATAGAAAAGAGGAAAACAAAAAAAGTCACGTCGACTCTCGAAGAATTCCATTTCCAAAAAGTTCTGTCGAGCTCGCTTCCAACCCGGTTTGACAGTCTGGAACTGCTCCTAACAACCCTGACGACGCGTCCATTTTACTTCACCATCCCTCGATCGTCTCCCGCGAATGCGTTAGCTACTAGTCCGGAACATCAGGTTAATTTTTAATGGGTTACTGCTGATGTAAGTGCCCCTCCATCCTTTCGATCCTCGGCCGAAGAGACATTGACCGATACTCCGCGCGGTAGAAGCTCAGTTCTGCGTGTATAGTGGCTATCCAGCATGTCCGGTTATCCACAAGGCCACTACGATGATGGCTACGGCCATCAGGCCGCCCCCCATGGAGACTCCTACTACCAGGATGACCATGGTCAGGCCTATTATGACAATCATGATTACGGCGACGGTTATTATGATAGAGGGTACGTCCGACAAAGCCCCCCGCCCACCGTCTCACAATGAGCAAGTTGTTAACTTCTGGCAGTGGCTACTACGATGGTGGTGCTGGCGCGTATCACGGCGGTGATGCCGGGTACTATGATGCCGGTCACCACGACGAGTACTATGGCGACCAATACTACGACCAAGGCGGCGCCCAAGGCTACGGCAGAAGACGCCGGGGCGATTCTGAAGAGGACTCGGAAACCTTCAGCGATTTCACCATGAGGTCCGAAACCGCTCGTGCCGCCGATATGGACTACTATGGCCGTGGCGATGAACGCTACAACAGCTATGCCGATAGCCAGTATGGCCGCGGCTATGGCTACCGTCCCCCCTCCTCGCAGATCTCTTACGGCGCCAACCGGTCGTCTGGTGCCTCGACCCCCGTCTATGGCATGGACTACGGGAATGCCCTCCCTGCTGGCCAGCGATCCCGTGAGCCCTATCCCGCCTGGCCCTCTGACGGACAGGTTCCCGTCTCCAAGGAAGAGATCGAAGACATCTTCCTAGACTTGGTGAACAAGTTCGGTTTCCAGCGAGACAGCATGCGCAACATGTACGACCATCTCTTGACCCAGCTCGACTCGCGTGCTTCCCGCATGACTCCGAACCAGGCCCTCCTGTCTCTTCATGCGGACTATATCGGCGGTGACAACGCCAACTACCGCCGCTGGTACTTTGCCGCCCATCTCGACCTGGACGATGCCGTCGGATTTGCCAACATGAAGCTCGGAAAGGCCGATCGGAAGACCAGAAAGGCCCGCAAGGCCGCCAAGAAGAAGGCTCAGGAGAACCCCGAGAACGTCGAAGAGACCCTGGAAGCTCTCGAGGGTGACAACAGCCTCGAGGCTGCGGAATACCGGTGGAAGACGAGGATGAACCGCATGTCCCAACACGACCGGGTGCGTCAGGTCGCCCTCTACCTGCTCTGTTGGGGTGAAGCCAACCAGGTCCGGTTCCTGCCGGAGTGTCTCTGCTTCATCTTCAAGTGCGCAGACGACTATTACAACTCGCCCGAGTGCCAGAACCGCGTGGAACCGGTCGAAGAGTTTACTTATCTGAACGAGGTGATTACTCCTCTCTACCAATTCTGCCGTGACCAGGGTTACGAGATCATGGATGGCAAATACGTCCGCCGTGAACGCGACCACAACCAGATCATCGGTTACGATGATATGAACCAACTCTTCTGGTACCCCGAAGGTATCGAACGCATTCAGTTGGAAGACAAGACCCGCCTCGTCGATATCCCGGCGGCCGAGAGATGGACCAAGCTGAAGGAGGTGAACTGGAAGAAGGCGTTCTTCAAGACTTACAAGGAGACGCGTTCCTGGTTCCACATGATTACCAACTTCAACCGTATCTGGGTTATTCACTTGGGTGCCTTCTGGTTCTTCACGGCCTACAACGCTCCCACTCTGTACACCAAGGATTACAAGCAGCAAGTCAACAATAAGCCGCCGGGTGCCTATTACTGGTCGGCGGTCGGCTTTGGTGGTGCCCTTGTCTCATTCATCCAGATTCTGGCCACCCTGGCGGAATGGCTGTATGTCCCGAGACGGTGGGCAGGTGCTCAGCACCTTACCAAGCGGTTAATGTTCCTCCTCGCAGTCTTCGTTGTCAACTTGGCCCCTGGTGTGGTCGTGTTTGGATTTTCCAGCAGCATGAATAAGACGATTCCTCTGGTCATTGGTATTGTCCACTTCTTCATCGCTCTGGCAACCTTCTTCTTCTTCGCCGTCATGCCTCTGGGCGGTTTGTTCGGCAGCTACTTGAAGAAGCATGGTCGTCAATACGTCGCCAGTCAGACTTTCACTGCCAGCTTCCCGCGTCTGGTGGGCAACGATATGTGGATGTCCTACGGTCTCTGGGTCTGTGTCTTTGGTGCCAAGCTGGCCGAATCCTACTTCTTCCTGACTCTGTCCTTCAAAGACCCTATCCGGATTCTGTCTCCCATGAAGATCCGGCAGTGTGCTGGTGTGACCTACATCCCCAACCAGTTGTGTCACGCCCAGCCCCAGATCCTCCTGGGTCTCATGTTCTTCATGGACTTGACACTGTTCTTCCTGGATAGTTACCTGTGGTACATTATCTGTAACACGGTCTTCTCGGTGGCGAGATCTTTCTACCTTGGTGTGTCCATCTGGTCGCCCTGGAGGAATATCTTCTCCCGTCTCCCCAAGCGTATCTACTCCAAGGTCCTTGCCACCACCGACATGGAAATCAAGTATAAGCCCAAAGTCTTGATTTCCCAGGTCTGGAACGCGGTCATTATCTCTATGTACCGTGAGCACCTCCTGGCCATCGACCACGTGCAGAAGCTCCTCTACCATCAGGTCCCGTCCGAGCAGGAAGGAAAGCGTACATTGCGTGCCCCTACCTTCTTCGTTTCCCAGGAAGACCAGTCTTTCAAGACCGAGTTCTTCCCCCCCGGTAGTGAGGCGGAACGTCGTATCTCTTTCTTTGCTCAGTCGCTCTCCACTCCCATGCCTGAACCCCTGCCAGTCGACAACATGCCCACCTTCACTGTCCTGATCCCCCACTACAGCGAAAAGATCCTGCTCTCGCTCCGTGAAATTATTCGCGAAGACGAGCCTTACTCGCGCGTCACTCTGTTGGAGTACCTCAAGCAGCTACACCCGCACGAGTGGGATTGCTTCGTCAAGGACACTAAGATTCTGGCAGATGAAACGTCCCAGTTCAACGGCGAATATGAGAAGAGCGAGAAGGATGTCGCCAAGAGCAAGATCGATGATCTGCCCTTCTACTGCATTGGTTTCAAGTCCGCTGCTCCCGAGTATACCCTCCGTACCAGAATCTGGTCCTCCCTGCGCTCGCAGACTCTGTACCGTACGGTCTCCGGTTTCATGAACTACAGCCGTGCCATCAAGCTTCTGTATCGTGTGGAGAACCCTGAGGTTGTCCAAATGTTCGGTGGGAACTCGGAGAAATTGGAGCGGGAATTGGAGAGAATGGCTCGCCGCAAGTTCAAGATCTGTGTGTCCATGCAACGTTATGCCAAATTCAACAAGGAAGAGCGGGAGAACACCGAGTTCCTCCTGCGCGCCTACCCAGACCTTCAGATTGCCTACCTGGATGAGGAACCCCCTGTCAACGAGGGTGAGGAACCCCGTCTGTACTCTGCTTTGATCGATGGACACTGCGAGCTTCTCGAGAACGGAATGCGCAAGCCCAAGTTCCGGATTCAGCTCTCTGGTAACCCCATCTTGGGTGACGGCAAGTCTGACAACCAGAACCACGCTATCATTTTCTACCGCGGTGAATACATCCAAGTTATCGACGCCAACCAGGACAACTACCTGGAAGAGTGCCTGAAGATCCGCAGCGTCCTGGCTGAGTTCGAGGAACTGACCACGGATAACGTCTCTCCTTACACTCCCGGTATTCCTTCTGACAACACCACTCCCGTTGCCATTCTCGGTGCTCGTGAATACATTTTCTCCGAAAATGTCGGCGTGCTTGGTGACGTTGCTGCCGGTAAAGAACAGACGTTCGGTACTTTGTTTGCTCGTACGCTTGCGCAGATCGGCGGAAAGCTGCATTATGGTCACCCTGATTTCCTCAATGGTATTTTCATGACGACCAGAGGTGGTATCTCCAAAGCGCAGAAGGGTTTGCATCTGAACGAAGATATCTACGCTGGTATGACTGCTCTGTGCCGTGGTGGTCGCATCAAGCACTGCGAGTACTTCCAGTGTGGTAAGGGTCGTGATCTTGGTTTTGGTTCTATTCTGAACTTCACCACCAAGATTGGAACCGGTATGGGTGAGCAGATGCTGTCCAGAGAGTACTATTACCTCGGTACCCAGCTTCCCCTCGATCGCTTCTTGTCGTTCTACTATGCTCACCCTGGATTCCACATCAACAACATGTTCATTATGCTTTCGGTGCAAATGTTCATGATTGTCCTCGTTAACCTGGGTGCCCTGAAGCATGAGACCATCATCTGCCGTTACAACTCGGATCTTCCCATTACTGATCCCCTGCGTCCGACTGGCTGTGCCAACCTGGTGCCGATCGTGGACTGGGTGAACCGCTGTGTCATTTCCATTTTCATCGTGTTCTTCATCTCGTTCGTGCCTCTGGCTGTCCAGGAACTCACGGAAAGAGGTGTGTGGCGTATGGCTACTCGTCTCGCCAAGCACTTTGGCTCTGTCTCCTTCATGTTCGAGGTGTTTGTGTGCCAGATTTACGCCAATGCTGTGCACCAGAACCTTTCATTCGGTGGTGCTCGCTACATCGGTACCGGACGTGGTTTCGCTACCGCTCGCATTCCGTTCGGTGTGTTGTACTCGCGTTTCGCGGGCCCTTCGATCTATGCCGGCGCCCGGTCCCTGATGATGCTTCTGTTCTCGACTTCCACCGTCTGGACCGCGTCGTTGATTTGGTTCTGGGTGTCTCTGCTCGCCTTGTGCATTTCGCCGTTCCTGTTCAACCCCCACCAATTCGCGTGGAATGACTTTTTCATCGACTACAGGGACTATCTCCGTTGGCTCTCGCGTGGTAACTCCCGGTCGCATGCCTCCTCTTGGATCGGGTTCTGCCGTCTGTCCCGTACCCGCATTACTGGTTACAAGCGCAAGCTCCTCGGTGTTCCCTCCGAGAAAGGATCCGGTGATGTTCCCCGGGCTCGCATCACGAACATCTTCTTCAGTGAGATCATTGCCCCTCTGGTGTTTGTCGGTGTCACTCTTGTGCCTTACCTTTATATCAACTCCCGCACTGGTAAGACCAACGACAACAGCAAGGCGTCGAATGCCATCATTCGAATTGCCATTGTTGCCTTTGGTCCGATTGGTATCAATGCCGGTGTGGCAGGCGCTTTCTTCGGTATGGCTTGCTGTATGGGTCCGATTTTCAGCATGTGCTGCAAGAAATTCGGTGCGGTCCTTGCTGCTATCGCACACGCCATCGCCGTCATTGTGCTGCTGGCGATCTTTGAAGTGATGTTCTTCCTTGAGTCCTGGTCTTGGCCCCGGTGTGTCCTCGGAATGATCGCCATGGTTGCGATTCAACGCTTCGTCTACAAGCTCATCATTTCCCTGGCCTTGACTCGTGAATTCAAGCATGACCAGTCGAACATTGCCTGGTGGACTGGCAAGTGGTACAGTATGGGTTGGCATTCGCTGTCTCAGCCGGGTCGTGAGTTCCTGTGCAAGATCACCGAACTGGGATACTTCTCCGCCGACTTCGTTTTGGGTCACCTTATCCTCTTCATTATGCTTCCCGCCCTTTGCGTTCCTTACATGGACAAATTCCATTCGGTCATGCTGTTCTGGCTTCGACCAAGGTACGTTGATTCTTCCGACCAAATCCTCTTCGTCATCAAAGAAACCACTGCTAACGTGCAACCAGCCGTCAAATCCGCCCTCCCATTTATTCTTTGAAGCAATCTAAGCTGCGCAAGAGACGCGTCATTCGCTTCGCCATCCTCTACTTCGCCATGCTTGTCTTGTTCTTGGTTCTTCTCATCGCCCCGCTCATTGCCCGGAACATGAACATCTTGAAGAACTTTAAGAGCTTCCCCATGGACCTCTTGCAGCCGCTTGATGCCGACAACAACGACACCACTACCTACTACACTGGTGCCGGTCTGCCTGCCGGCTTTGTGGCTGAGTCGTCTGCAGCTGCGTCTACTACTTCTTAAGAGACCGGTCCCTCCTTTTTTATTTGAGCCCCCCATTTTTGCCACATTTTTATTCTTCTCGGAACGGAATCATGGAAATGAGCTGTATAAAGTATCCAGCGCCTTGAAATTACTCTTTTTTTCCCGCGTCGTGCCATAAATTTGTGTTGTGCGTTTGATTGAAAAACTTTCTCTTTGTGAGCACAGCTCTGCTGGCCGCAATAATGGATCCAATTTCTGTGAATTGTGTTGCGTCTCCCAAGGTGTAATTGTGTTGCTGTCGTTTATGTATGATCATTAGACTTGCGGATTTGCTGTTTCTTTTGTCCACTCGCACAACATCGATCCTTGACTTCATCTGGACTTGTAAGATGTAAGAGTTTGAGGAGTACTCTCTAAGCCCGTACTGGATGAACGAACATAGTGTGCAGGCACCAAAGTATAAGACCCGACGCAACCTGAGGCACAAAGTCACGTGCGCATCCCGTCCCGGAAATTGCCCAGGCCAGGCCCGGCCAGTCCGTCCGATTCTCTCTTCCCTCGTCCTTCGGACGGTGACTGTGACAGACAGATGCTTTGATATTCATTTCATCATTAATTGATTTCCCTACTTCACCTTCCCCTATCTTTTGTGATCGGCAATTGAAACCCTCTGCGCCTCGAGCGCTGCCTTTACCCATCATGGAAATCCAAGAGACCCAGCGTCTCCTGACGGAGTTCCTCCATGAGCTTGCAAACCTGTTCCACCGCGTTCCTGGCTCTGCTATTTTCCTTCGCTACGTGAAGTCCAGTTACCAAAACGACCCTATTCGGTCAGCGGTCGAGTTATTCCTTTTCTTATTTGCAGTACGCTATCTGCTCGCCCCGAAATATTCGACCAAGCCGGGCGTGGTTCAACTCTCAGAGGATGAGATTGACGATCTCGTGGACGAATGGACGCCGGAGCCTCTTGTGGGCAAACCCACCCCCTTGGAGGAAATGGAGGTTGAGAAGCGGACGGTGATCGTCGGGTAGATTGTCCCCCTGTTCGTCTCGTCTTCTTTCGTCGCATGCTAATGTTTCCCGCTTACGGCAGACCTGTCGGTCCGAAGTCGAAACTCTCCAATGGTCGTACGGTCGTGAATCTTGGCTCCTACAACTTTTACAACTTCAACACGAACGAGTCGCTCAAAGAGAAGGCCATTCAGACGCTCCGGAACTACGGTGTCGGCCCATGCGGCCCTCGTGGTTTCTACGGTACTCAGGATGTGCATATGAAGACGGAGGCGGACGTTGCGTCGTTCCTCGGTACTGCCTCTTGCATCATTTACTCCCAGGCCTTTTCCACGATCTCCAGTGTTATCCCGGCGTTCTCCAAGCGTGGAGATATCATTGTTGCTGATAAGGGCGTCAACTTTGCGATCCGCAAGGGCATCCAGATTTCCCGCAGCATGGTGCGGTGGTACGAGCATAACGACATGGAAGACTTGGACAGGGTCCTGGCCAAGGTGACCAAGGAGCAAGCACGGAAACCGCTCACGAGACGGTTCATCATCACCGAGGGTCTGTTTGAGTCCTACGGTGACATGGTGAATTTGCCTAAGATTGTATGTTTTCTGGTCCGGGTCGTGTTGGGAAACTTACTGACAACGGAATCTAGATTGAACTCAAGCTCAAATACAAATTTCGTCTTATCCTGGATGAGTCGTGGTCGTTTGGCGTTCTCGGACGTACTGGCCGCGGCGTCACCGAGCATCAGAATGTTGATGCTGCGGAAGTGGACATGATTGTGGGCTCGCTGGCCGGCCCATTGGTTGCGGGAGGAGGCTTCTGTGCTGGTTCAGAGGAGATTGTCCACCACCAACGTATTTCGGCCGCCGCGTATACCTTCTCTGCTGCTTTGCCCGCCCTTCTTTCGACCACGGCTAGTGCCACTATCAACCTCCTGCAGAACAGCCCCGAAACGGTATCCCAGCTGCGGGAGCACACCAAAACCATGTGGGCCCAGCTGGATCCTCGGAGCGACTGGATGTACTGCACTAGCGCGCCGGAGAATCCGATCATGATCCTTGCTATCAAGCCCGAGGTGGTTGCCCAGAAGAAGCTCTCCGTGGAAGACCAACAATTCCTCCTTCAGGATGTGGTTGATGAGGTAGGCTTCGTGCGCCTTTTTACTGGTTGGATGGTAGCTAACTGATTATACAGTGCCTTGCGAATGGCGTCCTCATTACCCCGCTGAAGACGCTTCAAGATAACTTTGAGCCGAAACAGATCGTCCCGCCGTCGCTGAAGGTCTGTGTGACGATCGGACTGACGAAGAAAGAGATCGAGAAAGCCGGAACCACCATTCGCCATGCGATTACGAAAGTCCTGAGCAAGAAGAAATAATCCTCCCCAGGGGATTGGTTCACTTATCCTGGGTAATGTCGCCACGACGCTTCAATTTATTCAGTGTCTTATGATTATCCCTTTCTCTTCTTGTGATCATGTAAAACCTTTTCCTCCTGCTGTACATCATAATTTCCCGACTTCATCCAGTGAGCCGCTCCCCGTTCATACATCGGCGGATGAAGATGTGGCGCCATTCCTCTGTTCTCTTCGGCTGCGTTGGCTTGCAGATATTATTAGACTTTTACATTGTCTTAATACAGAATTTCTTTTCGTCCATTGGAATCTGTGGTCTTGTTCTATCTCTGTGGGATTGAGCTGGTTCGAGACAATCGTGCTAAACAGGGATGGATCTAGGGATAGGAGATGTGGCCTTGATGCCCTCAAAACACAACAAGGACGTGTATTGACGATCGTCTTGTTTAATATAAACATGAACACATAAGTGCACAGCCTGCTCATGCTTCTTGGTGGGAAACACTGATCAATTCACTGCTATAGGGGTGGTCGGTTACTCAATAGCCATACATTCTCAAGCGTGAATAGAGACACGTCTCGAGTATGAGATCGGACATTCCACGATCTACTGAACTGATTCACTGCATTCTTTACAACGGCTTAAAAAGGGCAAAATTCTCTCTCGCCCTGTGAATCAGGAACATTCCCCTTCACAGACCTGGCTGGACCAGTCAGTTGAAGTGTTCAATCTGGTATATAACGGTCCCTCCAGCGAGTCTGGCTGGGATCTTCAACCCGCCTTCTTCTTTCTCCCGATCTCTGATAACCCTATATCGTCCTCGTTGCGCATACAACTCTACCGGCAAACAGTCCCTCGCAGTAGGTTCAAGACAGCATGAAGTGGTTAATCCACATCCTTGCTGTGCTGCTGCTCAGCTTCTACGCATGCGCCCTTCCCTATGGTATGCCAACGGCTCCTCAGTCATACTTCCGTGTTCAATCATTAATATCATATAGAAAGTGGACAGGTTGTGGGCAGACATGACCCTGACACGCGCAACGGGATCGTTGCGGTGAACGATGACAACATTGCCAACATCAACGTTGACCAGACTGCGACTACCAACGCCGGAGTAAGTATTTGCTGTCTGTCAGATGGATCATCTTTGACAATTCATATCAGACCCCAACAAGGCGACAAGCGTCCCACCTGATTCATGAGCAAGCCAGCGCAGATTCAGCAATTCTGTAACTCCCCTTACAACAACGACGGCACCTGCAGGACCCAAGGACAAGTCAACAGCGACCTGGACCAGCTACAACCCCTATAGCTTCGTGCGCATCTACGGCGTGGACTGCGACCCAGGCGCAGAAGGTCGTGAGCGCCGCCCGCCAACGCGGTCTGCGCGTGATGGCCGGCGTCTTCGACCTGAAGAACTTCCCCGCCAGCCTGCAACCGATCATCGACGCCGCCCACGGCGACTGGTCCACCTTCCATAGCATCAGCGTGGGCAACGAGCTCGTCAACCGCGGCCACGCCACGCCCGCCCAGGTCGTCGACGCCGTGCACACCGCGCGGCGCCGCCTCCGTGCCGCCGGCTACCCAGGCCCCGTCGTCACTGTCGACACCTTCGACCGCCTCATCGACCACCCGGAGCTCTGCCACGCCTCCGACTACTGCGCCGCTAACTGCCACACCTTCTTCGACCCCACCCAGCCCGCCGACAACGCCGGCACCTACGTCCGCGCCCAGGCCCAGCGCGTCTCTGCCGCCGTCGGCGGCAAGCGCACCGTCATCACAGAGACCGGCTGGCCGCACCACGGCCGTCCCAATGGTCAGGCCGTGCCGTCCGCTGCGAACCAGAACCACGCACTGACCGGGATATCGCGCGCGTTCCACCATCGCCCGGACGACCTCGTCATGTTCTCGGCGTTTGATGATATGTGGAAAAAGGATAGCGCGGATACCTTTGACGCGGAAAAGTTCTGGGGCATTCATCACCGGAGTTGATCATTCTGTTGCATTGCTGTGCTTTGCGACAGTTTTACTCTTCCTTGTCTTGTATTTTTACTTTCGTCTGTATCGTTGCCTTCTGAGCGGCTCAGAGAGCCGGATTGCTTCCATGACGATGTCTGGTATGGCGGGTGTCGTGCTGGCCGCGGCGCGTTGCGCTGGACGTTGGACTGGAGGCGGTTTCGCTCGATGGGCTTGCCAGGGGTCTGAGTGAGACGGTCGTTTCGCTTATCGTCGTCACTCATAGTCACCTTCGGGTCATGTACTTATGCATCTTCAAAAATACATACTTGATTCTTCTACGTTTGACTCTTCATGGTTGGATTCTAGCTGCCACGTAGGGCGCTGTCAATAGTTGGCCTCGTCGTTTAAAACGCCATATAGACCGTGACTTTCAACGGTCACTCTGCATTCGATGCTCGAACCGCTATTATGCTAAATCACACATATTCTTCTAATGCTAACCGCTATGTAACACTACCAAATTACCCAATAGATGTCAAACAGAAACTAAAATCCAACGCCGCGATGCGAAGAACCCAACAAACGCAGGGATGTACAGGCCCGCTCAATGCAGCGACACATTCTGCACTGCCTCCTCCACGCTCACCGTCGCCCCGTCGAGTTTCTCCCCCGGCCCGACGGAGGTCTCCGCGCTCTTATCGCCCGAGTCGCTCTGCACATGTCGTCCGCGCCCGGCGCGACGCGTCCGCGGCGGTTCCGGCGGCTGGCTTGGTTTTCCTGACGCAGGCGAGCCCTGTTGCGGGGGATGCGCGCGGGACGGGCTTGAGACGGGCGTGCAGTGGCTAGAGATGTGGTGCGGTTGCACGGCGGGATGGGTGGATCGGCGCGGCGGGGGCACGGCAGGCGGGGGGTTGGATGCGGAGCGGCGGGCGTGGGCGGGAACCGGTGGGGGAGCCAGACCGGATGTTGTGGTGGAGTTGCGACGGTCGACGTGCTGTTGGTGCTGCTGGAGGACGCTGTCGGGGGTTGATACTGGGGCGATCACGGGGCTGCCAAGGGCGGAGGCCGAGACGGGTGTCTCGGTGGGCGTGATCTCGTCGTCAGGATGGGTGCGTCTCCCGCGCCAGCGTCGAGTTTTCGGGGGAAGGGGCTTGATCTTTGGTTTGGGTTTTGTGGGACTGGTCGGGCGGAGGTGGTCGGTGTTGGTGCGGCTGGGGGTGATGACGCCGGGCTTCTCGTGCTGCGTTGCGACCTCCTGCACGCTGCTAAGACTGGATGTGGACGTTCGTTCGAGGTGCATTCCTAGCCGCTGGGCTTGGCTGAGGTTGCGGTGGGCATCGAGCTTCGGGTGGTGCTCGTCCAGTCTGGTGGGTGAGGTGGTTTCGGGAGAACTGCCGTCGGTGCTTGGGGAAGAGAGCGTCTGCGAGGTGTCAAGCGGCGTGGTTGTGGCGGTGTCCACGTCGGGGGATTGTTCTTCGGGTGGATCGCGCATCCAGTCCACCGTTGTACAGCGGAGGACGAGTCGCCGGGTGGTCTCGTCGACGTCGTCGAAATGCACGATGACCTTCTCGTGATCCGCGTCGCCGTTGGAGAGCCGGCCCCGAACGAGGAGGTTGAGCATCCGCTTCAGCTCTTCGCGTTTGTAATGCGGGGGCATCTTCAGCTGCGTGTGCGCCAGCAGCGGATATAGAACGCGAAGGTAGGTGTGCCGCAGAGCGGACGCCTCCTCGGGCAAGTCGAGGAGGTTCCGGATCAGGATGTCGACGAGGACATGGAGGTCATTTGTGTAGAAGTATTCGTATGTGCGAGGGGTGGTGAAGATGAGATAGAGGAGCTTGAGGGTGAGCAGCTGGAGGGAGGTTTCCGCTGCCGACAAGTCAGACCCAGTCCGGCGATCGACGACGGAGAATGCCTACCTTCTCGATTAATCAGAAGAATTATATTCTCACCAAATGTCTTGTACAAATTGCCGTGCATTGACAGTATCTTGATGACCTTGTTGGTCAAGACATTCGAAGACGAGCCGTCATCCACCGGGTCGTGGGCAGATATCATGTACTGCTCATTCAGGACCAGCTACCGTGGATCAGCAATGATCAACAACCGGAAGCATCTCATTTCCGAGTAAACTCACCAGCACGCGAATGACCGGATAATGGTAGGGGTCATTCACATCGTACGAGAGGTCCTCGATAATATCGAACAGACTCTTGATAAAGTCGTCGTCGACAAGCACTGCCATCTCACCGTTAACCACCATATCACACAGAGCCTGTAGGAACCACCCACCCAGATCCTCAATCTTGATCCGCTGAATCCTCGACATCTCATACATCAGATCCATCAGCAGACGATGAAGTCCGGCTTCATCGTCACCCCTCTTCTTATTCTGAACCTGCAAGAGCTCCAACAGCCGCGGAAACGAGCCCTCTTCATTCATCACACGGAGCACGGCCTCATTCCGTCGACCGTCGAAGATGAGGAAAGATGCAATGACGGCGAGCGTATCCGGCTCATCTTCCTGTACAGTGGTCGTCAGAAGGCCCAAGATCGAGTACCGAAAAGAGACACGCGCACCTGCAACAACCCGTAGATCATCTGTCTCCGCACATAGTCGGCATGGTCCGCAAACACAGTCGACGAAAGTAGTTTGTACGAGCATCGGGAGACTGCCAACTCCGACTGGAGATATTCATCTGTAGTCACGCGCGCAGCCGTCAGCCTTATGTTCCATAGTCCCACGCAACCAGATCCTTCTCCACCGGTCCATGCAGACAGAATAATCGCACCTTTGTACTTGGTAGCGAGATTCAAATAAGACCGCAGTGCATTGTCGATAAGGTCTTCGGAGGAGCAAGGGGCGGAGACAATTTCTTGGAGCTCTGCGCAACGAACAGCGTTAGCTAGATAGCACGAGAACAAGGAATGCGCTGCGAAGATCGAGTTCCAACACAAGCCACGCGACAGTACACTCGAATCAAGAAGGGAACGCGGAGAGCAAAAAGCAAGGCACTGACCGTCCCAGAACTGTTGCTCATTCTCCAAGGAGACCTCAGACTCCATTTCCCACAGCTCGAGCGTCGTCGTCGTCGGGCCTGTCGTGTCTCTGCACTCATCCCGTCTTGCGCCCGTCACGAAACGAGGGAGGGGATGTCTCTCCGTGGGGGGAGAGGGAGGGTGGGATGATGTGGTTTCTGAACGGAGGTTGCCAGAGCGAGCGATCAAGAATGTGACCAAGTTTGGATGATGTGGGCGGGGAGATCCACTCTTACGTAGTCGACGGAGAACCTCTCCTTCGGACTATACATGTACAAGTACAACTATTGACAACTATCGAGTGCAGTCCCATCTTCTCTACGACACTCCATTATTTCGCCATCAAAAATATCTATTATCATCGAATCGACGAATGTCAATCACTATACATGCGCATGTACTGAATCTGGTATCGTACGCGGACAAAAGCAACGTATAAACAAAGTGATCATGAACCCCACCGCCAATGCAAAGTCGGGCCAAAGGAAAAGGACAGCATTATAGGTATCAATAGCCCGGACGCTTCAGGGGATGCGCTTCCGTGTTTCTGTGAGGAGTCATTAGTATCATCCAACCGAGCACGGATCATCCATCACTTACAGGACATATTCGTCCAGGCTGACCAAACTCGGGTCGCTGAACAGCAGATAGAAGTACTTCAGTGTCTCGCCCAGCCAGAACGACTCCATCTCGTCCTTCATCTCTGGGTGGTCCACCGTCACATCGTCAATCGCCGAGTTGGCGAATTCCGTGCGCGTGTACTTGGAGATTGCCTTGAACATCTTCCACCCCTTCTCCCGCCAGTACTCATCGCCAGTCATGCGGTACATGATGAACACCGACTCGATGGCCTCTGGCCGCAAGATGTACTTGCGCGACGGGATGTTGACCACCCCCGGTGGGAGATGTTCCTTCTGGATGCGCCCGATCACATACTCCTCGTGCGACGTGTCTGAGACGGAGCGCTTGTCATCGTTGTCGGAGCCGCTCTTGGCTCCATTATCTTGCGATTCATCGTTTGACGTCGCAATCACATGCCACTCCCGCTTGCCATGAATCGAGTTGCCGCTCTTCGGCTCCTGCGGCTCTCGCTGCTTCTGCGCCTTGAGCTCGTTGACCCGCGCGTTGCGCTCTTCCGCGTGGGGGTCCAGAGCCAACCAGTATTTGGTCTCGTTCCACTCGCACGACTCGCCATTCGCACACGGAAGGAGCCGGAACTGCTCGGGCATGATCCCCGTCTTCGTGGATTCGTATGCCCACACACAGCCATCGGTCAACTTGGCCGCGAGATCCATGTCTTGCTCAATCCCGAAAAGCTTGGCTCCCATCGCAACCATTCCACCGGCGAAGCAGCCAAGATGCGTACCTTCGTATGTATATGTCGTACGCTCAGCCGGTTCGGCTTGTCGACTCGAGACCTTGGCAGAGGCCAAGAAACGGATGTCTCGGCCGCCTTTGACCATCGGTTGGTAGACGAACTGCTCGCGGATGACATTCATGGCTCGCTCGTACATGGTGTGGTATTGTTCGTTGAGACCACCGAGAAGCATGTACTCCTTGGGCAGATACTCATAGGTGGAGTCGGCGAGAGCCGCCAAGCTGAACTTTTGGTAAAGTGCAAGCTGACTGTTCAATCCTCCCGTACAACTCTTCTCCACGGCGGATTGCTGTTCATACTGGTCCACGCTGGACTTGTCTGTAGAAACCTGGTCATAGTTGGCCGGCTGCGCATCCTCGTGAAGCCCATCCGCCGACCGTCGCTGGAGAAAGTCTTCGTAACTCTTCGCATCCGTGGGAAGAGGCTTGGCACTCTGGCTCGTCTGAGGCTTCTGAACCGGGGTGGGCACGCTAGACGACGGTAATGCGCGCTCGAACTCGTTGGTTAGCTGTGGCCGAGGGTTCCTGCACCCGGACGCATCAAGCTTCGTGGGCCACATGCCGGGGATCACCGTTTCGCCCTGAAAGGCCTCGAGTTCGTTTGTGATCCGCGCGATAGCATCGTAGTACTTGTCCTCCTTGGTCAACTGCGCCAGGCGAGTGAATTCAACCGATAGGGAGCCCAGTTCGGCGAGGACCGCGTCGGTGTCGGCTCGATGCGGTTGAGAAGTGTAGGCCGGAGTCCAGCGATAGAAGAGCGTCGGCATGCGGTTTGGAGTGTCAAAAGCACCGATCAGGATATCGGCCAGCTCGATGGCCTTTTCCAGGAGCACTTCATACTTGTGGCCGGAGACATCATACGCGCCTAGCAACCCACCCAGGTAGCGAATGGTGGTTTCGAAGACGGGGATGTCTCGGCGCTTGCTGGTAGTGAAATCGATCTTTTTCACCTGGTCGACAGCAATGGCGAACTCCTCCTTCAGATCCATAATCCAGAGCGTGTCTAGGGCATCCACCAAGGTGGCACCCCAGCCCATGAACGGGTCCCGATAGCCCCCGCGCAGAGGCTTGATCTCATCGTGACCCATAGCCGAGGCTTTGTATCCGTTCCAGGCGTGTTCGAATTCCGCCCTGATGGTCTCCAGTCGATCCATGCGGCTCATCTTATCGGAGGAGGACTCGTCTTTGAAACTCGCCTGTAGCTTGGGCAGATCCTTGGGCTGACCCGTCGGGAGCTTGATGATCTCTTCTGGAGCCAGCGGAAAATGCTCCGCTGGCTTCTCCCAGTGCGGTTGCGGGCCATGGAAATCGCCCGCGCCGATGT
Organism: Aspergillus terreus NIH2624; assembly: GCF_000149615.1. Classification (NCBI taxonomy): domain Eukaryota; kingdom Fungi; phylum Ascomycota; class Eurotiomycetes; order Eurotiales; family Aspergillaceae; genus Aspergillus; species Aspergillus terreus. Next base: position 1,387,410 of record NT_165927.1, read on the forward strand.
CTAGTCTTCCGTGTCCAGGGGAGGTTAGTTTTGACTCGTCCTCTTTTGACTGAGAGCCATGCGATGAGGAGGAAGAGGAAGAGGAAGACTTCTCGGAGGACTGTTCGGAGGAGCCCTCGTTCGAGGAATCGGACTGTTCGGATGAGGTGGAGTCGGCGGTCGTTGTGTCCTGAGGGTCCGGAGCATCATGGGCGTCACTTGAAGCTTCCGAGGCCTTGGATTCTTGGGATTCTGGCGAAAAACCGTGGGGAGACTCTGGGGCGATGGGGTTGTTGTTCTCCGGGGTGGGCGGCGACGGCGGGGGAGGATTGTGGTGATCGGCCAGCGGAGGAATTCCAAACGTCAAGGCCGATCCATCACGATGTCGGGCGAACTGTAGCAGAGCCAAAAGGAAGACGGCGGCGAAGACCAGTAGGACTCGATACCGTCGGGCGCGAAACATGGTCGGCCAGTAAACAACGGGATCGCTGTGACACGGTACGAGAGAAGAAGAAAGTTTGAAGATTGAATGGAACGGCGGGATGAAATGCAGTCTATCAAATGAAAAGGGGGGTGATAAATTAACGAGCGAGAGGTCAAGAAAGAAACGAAAGAAAAGGGAACGAAAGGAATAAACGAGAGAGGTGGTGGATCACGAGACAGGAAAAAGAGAGCGAGAGAGCGAGAGACAGAGCCTAATGCTGGTGATCTGTACAGTAAGGAAGCGAAGGGAAAGCGAAGAAAGAGGGCAAGGACGAGATCACGTCAACATCCTTCTGAGAACGGAATCGCCCGAGTCGACAGTAATGCGGACAGGACGGAGTAGGAGGTAGTGTTCCTCTTTGGGTCAGGAGAAGAAGAAAGAAGAAGCAGGAGAAGGATAAAATGAATAAAATGAGCCTGCAGCTAAATGCAGAGAAGGATTCGGTCGTCTTCTGATTTGTTCCTGGCCCAGAAACGACCGGATGCAGCCAAGAGCCGCGACCGTGGAGCCCTAGTGGGTTAATTTCATACAAAGTACATTCACCATCCGGATGATTGCGACTACAGTATGCACAGAGTACCCATAGATAGTATTGCATATCATGCCAGATAATATCATATCATATCATATCATGTTTCAGTCAACCCTCCTTGCATGGCCATGCTTGGCTGCAACGGTAGAATGTCCCGCGGTCCCTCTATAGAAAGTACTGTACCTTACTTCCACCACACCACCACACCCGATGCGCCTCTTCCTTTTCCCGGTTGAGCCCGGTGGGACATTAGCCGGTCTCTAAATTCTCTTTTCTTCCCTGAGCGAGCTACCTCAAAATGCTGTTACAGTAGTATACTCTGTATGCAGCAGGTAAACAAACATCGGGTACAATATCCCCGGATCAGCAACCGAGGGATCAGCGGTCGGTGCGAGCCTGTGAGGTTCCAGACTTTCACCAGATCCGGGCGATGTTTTCGACCCATCCAGTCGGTCCAACCGACTACGAGGGCACTTGCGGTCCTCCGTTCATCTCAACAGTTAAAAAGTCTCACTCGACCTGAACGAGTCTATTCAGGAGACACCAGAGTCCCATTGAAGAGGTTGGAAGATATTAATGTTATGTTTTTTATTGCTTGTTATTAAAATTTTTTGGGTCGCTTCAGCCCGGTGCTATTTTTATCGTGCGCGGGATGACATAAGCGCTGTTCCCGGCCTCCCACTGGTCCATTTGCGGAGATTACGCCGCCCAACTGAAATGAAGTACCGTGGGCCAGGCCGTCTTACCCACCGGTCCAGATGATAAGATCCATTCATCGCTTCATCGGACGATGTTTCTATTTCATAGTAATAAACAACACTGCTAAATCCCAACCGTCGTCCGCCCGCGGTTGTCCTTGCTCACCCGCTGGAATTGCTGGATTAGGCCCAACACGCCTGCACCCCCAGCAATCGCATCCACGTTCTCTCCCTCCTCGCCCCCGTCCTCGTCCCCGAGATTCATCCGCCAGGACTCGCCCAAGTTGCTGTCGCTGGTGCCGATCCCTCCCCCGCTAGACCCCGTCGCCATCACATGCGGGGATCGCTTGGCCGCCGCGCCGCGAGTCTCTGTTGACGGGGATTCACCATCGTCCTCGATCGGATCCGACAGCGGTCGGGACAGGCGAGAGGCTCGGGTCCGGGGGTACAAAGGCGCGCGATTCACCGATCGGAAGCCCGATGCAGACGGCTGATGGTGCGGATCCAGGAGCATGGACGGCGCGGGGGAGGCATACTCCCCGCCACCAGCGGCTCCGCCAAATCGAGGTCCCAGAGTGGACATCCGGTCACCAATGTTGCCCATCTCCACGGCGGAGGGTGATCCCAGTGTTGGGAAGGCCGGCGGCGGGTGGAACGGTCGCTTGTTGTGGGGTGGCTGCCCAGGCCGATTGTTGGTCCCGTAGTTATCCAAAAACCCGTAGTATGATGCCAGCATCTTCCCATCCTTGGTGGAGAAGTAGTCTGCCCGTGGGTCCTGCCGAGCGGGATCCCGGCGTCCAGCGTCTCCTTGCGAGATGACGTTGGTGCCTTTTTTGAAATCAAACACGGCAAAGGAGCAAAGATAACCCATGCCGTCCACGTGCACCGTGAACTCGCGGAAGAAGTCAATGAGCCGGTCGCTGCATTTCGGCAGACTGAACCAGAGGATGAACGGGGTGAAGATCATGCTCAATATCTCCTCCAGGAAGATCACAATCTTCATCTGATAGAGCATGGCAAAGTCCGTCCGGACATCATCACTGTGCAACCGCCCTTTCCAATGACTGGGACAGTAGTGGGTGAAGTTGATCACCTCCAGGAGGGCGTATTCCGGGTCAAAAACCGTGGTCTCTTCTGGCACCATTCCCCGCGCAACCGCCCAAACAGAGCCGAAAACACCGAGGTAGAAGAGGACGGTGCGGTCGTGCGTGATCTCAAACCCTAGGAATAGCTCGGGATCGATAATGGACGCCAGCGCCAACACGGACACCACAGCCCCAGAGACAAACGCCACAAAGCCAGCGACCTGCACAGTCTTATCTTTGGGGAATTGATCTATATATCGACTGGCGAAAGGGTAGGACATGTTGATGCGCCGCTCGAATAGATGCCAGAGCTCGTTAAATTCGCGAAATTTCCATTCGGCCAGAGGCGTGTACTGGCGAGAACCGATCTGAGCGGGGGTGTTCTTGTACTCGTTAAAATAACGGAAAAAGTAATGCATCAGGAAATAGACGACAATGAACGGGGCTATAAAAATATTCATCACCCCGGCAAAGATGAACCTTCGTCGCAGGCCTTCGCTCAGGGCTTTCCGATGTGTGTCTTTCAGGAAGAGCGTCCTCACTTGGCCCTGGTCGTTGAAGACATAATCCATGATGCAAAGATTGATGCTCCACTCGAGGGTTCGCGAGAAGAGCTGCCTGTTTCGGAGAAAAGGGACAGGGAGTGTTAGATCTAAGATGTCTTTGTTCACTAGCGCAATCAGATAATTCTCCTTGCGCATTAATCGATTCGCAATGTCGTGGGCGTCCATCCGTTGTTTGGACTGACTCCCCATGAACCTGCGGTGTTTCGCAGAGACTGCGCCTGCGGTCGCCGGATTGCATCT